>NC_136994.1:11439884-11562384 GCF_032717465.1 Coenobita brevimanus
CAACAACAACAACAACAACAACTATAACAACAACAACAACAACAACTATAACAACAACAACCATAACAACAACAATTATAACAACAACAAGCACCACCATAACAACAACAACTACCACCACCATAACAACAACAACCATAACAACAACAACAACAACAACAACCATAACAACAACAACCATAGCAACAACAACCACCACCACCATAACAACAACAACCATAACAACAACAACAACAACAACCATAACAACAACAACCATAACAACAACAACAACAACCATAACAACAACAATAACCACCACCATCACCACATCAACCACTACCATCACAATAACCACACAACAACCACCACAATAGGAATCACCACCATCACAACAACCACCATCACTACAACAACCACCAACACTACAACAACCACCATCACTACAACAACCACCACCACGACAACCACCACCACAACAACAACAACCACAACAACCACCACCACAACAACCACCATCATAACAACGACTACCACATAAACCACCATCACATCAAAAACCACCACCACAACAACCACCATCACGGCAACCACCACCACAACAACCACCACCACAACCACCATCACAACAACCACCACCACAACAACCACCACCGCAACAACCACCATCACATCAACAACTACCATCACAACAACCACCATCACAGCAACCACCGTCACAACAACCACCATCACATCAACAACCACCATCACAACAACCACCACCACAAAAACCACCACCACCACAAAAACAACCACCACCACAAAAACAACCACCACCACAAAAACAACCACCACCACAAGAACCACCACCACCACAAAAACAACCACCACCACAAAAACAACCACCACCACAAAACAACCACCACCACAACAATCACCACCAACACAACAATCACCACCAACACAACAATCACCACCAACACAACAACAACAAAAAACACCATCTCCATCACCACAGGAACAAAAATCACAATCATCACCACCACCACAACGACAAAAACCACCATCACCACTACCACCATAACGGCAATAACCACCACTACCAATATAATAACCATCATCACCCCCACTACAACAAAACCCACCATCACCACCACCACGACAATAACCATCATCACCACAACCAAGACAATAACCACCATTACCACTTCCACCACAACAACATTCATTCTCATAGTCTGAATTCACTCTAAAACAAGCCCCACTATTACATTCTTGACCGCTTTAAGATGGCCGCCGCACAGACGCACCGCTGCTATGCGGCATCTAGTCTTATTTATATCTATGGGGAAACCCAGCCACAGGTGTTACGCAAGGTGATGAAACCAAGATATACACCCACCAGCATATAGTCATATCTTCACAGTCACTCGGTTATATATACTGGACGACGGGAAATACAGGGGAGATTGTAGTTATCACTAATAAAAGCTGTTTTATATCATATTCTTGACGTTTCATTAGATTCCAAACACTTATTATGAAACGTATTCCACCGTTATTCCGTCCTCTGAAGTATTCCAAATATCAATGATGAATTAGCCGTGACAGCCCATGTATATGAAACTGCAGTATATTTTAATTACATGTAAATTCATGATGAATGATGCATATATAGACATTTAGTGACATAACGGTGATGATAGTTGACTATAACCGTATTACCCAGTATGTTATTCCCAACAATTTCCACCCGACAGTAATACATGGCACCCCAAACCACTCACCCCCACCACCGTCTGGTCTGACACAGTTGCCAGACTTGTGAAGCTATCCCTGCTGCTTCGATTTATCTGTTCGAATATTTACGGGGTTCGGAAAGAAGACACGACTTTTTTGGCTGACTATACAAGTCGCACAAAGGACGCTAGGAAAGGCCCAGGCAAACCGACTGAGAATTCAAGCCCGCCTTCATCTGTTATGCCGACTCTATCTAGTTAAGTAACCTTTATGATTTGGCCAAATTGGGGGGACTAGCTAGGATAAAAAAAGATAATTACCGTTGAGTCAGAATATTAATTATACCGTAATTTCCTGAGAGGCGTATAGCATTAATTTAATATTAGTTGTTGTTAGACTAACACTCCTCAGAATAGAGACTGCAAAAAAATTCTGACAAGAAAGATACAGATGAGTCTGGGATTTGACTGCAGTTTTATCCTCAAGAGAAAGTTATCTTCACAAGAGCAGTACTAAGGTAAGAGCGGTTTATGCTAGCTAACTCCGTGCCCTTGATTCCGGCCTTTTCCACCGTGCCTCTTCTCTCTCCTATCGCATCCTAACCCTTTCTGCCTTGTCTCTCCAATTTCCCCTGTACATGAATGGTTGGGTCATGTGTGAGGGCACGTGGGGAGAACTTTCCACACTTGTGGAGTTTTCCATCCGGTGTCATACTGTGCTGTGTGCGAAAGTCCCTGACTAGAGTGTGCACTGCTGTTTCCTCCATCTCTCTCGAGTTTAGGCACGCCTTCCTTCAAACCTCTATAACACATACTAACAGCATATATGTCACTAGCTATTTTGTAGTTCGTTATGATATTTTACTGTCCTGACACACACACACACACACACACACACACACACACACACACACACACACACACACACACACACACACACACACACACACACACACACTCACAATAGACTGGTTGAACGTGTACACAAACTAGAAATGGCTTTCAAAAATGAAATTGATGAAATAAAGAAGCAAATGCACTTGCAAAAGGAAGACATAGAAAAACTAGGAAGAGAGGCCAATAAGAAAGACACAACCATCAGTGAACTAACAGTGGAATTGAGTACGCTTAGGAAGAAAGTGAGTGAAATGGCAAGTACAGTAGTCAATCACGAGAGTGTTATGGAAGAGTTAAAAAAATGACACAGAGACAATTAGGCAAGCAAGCAGTCTTATGGACCAGAGCAGTGATATTGAGGAGAAGATAACACAGGTGAATGAAGCTGTGCAAAGCTACAGAAATGATGTAGAAACCACGTATGCTGAAATGGTGAACGTAAAGAAAGACTTAGAAACAAGGGTGGAGGAAAAAAAAAGCATTAAAAAGGAAGTGAAAAGAATAATCCAAAACAATCCAAAGTTAGTCAGAGACTCAGTAAAGATAAACAAATCTATAGTAATCACTGGTATAGAAGAGGAAGAAGTAAAAAACAAGATCACAAGAGACAAAAAGGAGATGGCAAATGTAATGAGCTTACTGAAAGAAGTATCAGAGGAAATCTGTAGTAAAGACATAGAGGAACACAAAAGGTTAGGGAAATACGAGAAAAGCAAGACAAGACCTCTAAAGGTGACTTTCCAGAGTGTAAACACTGTGGAAGAGATACTAAAAAATGCAAAGAATCTTATGGAAAATGAGGAGTTCAAAAATGTATGGATAAAAAGATGCCTAACACAAGAGGAACTGGAATTACTGAAAGAGAAAAGGGAGGAAGCAAAAACAAAAAATGAGGGAAGATCAGAAGAGGAGAAGAAATATTTTTACAAAGTAATAGGATTGCAGGTACGAAAGTGGTACACAAACAGGATGGAAGAAAAAGGAGGAAAGTAGTAAAACCATGTCATGACAAGTATATAAACAAGATGATAAAGTTTATGTACTCAAATGTGGATGGAATGGTATCTAAATTACTAGAGATGAATGATTATGTCAGAGAAAATGAACCACAAAAAATATGTCTAATTGAAACAAAATTAACACCAAGGATATCCAATGACATACTAAACTTAGAGGAATACAATATATGGAGAAGAGACAGAAATTTAAAAAAAGGAGGAGGAATTATAATATTAACTAAGAAAAATCTAAAAGTCAATGAAATAAAACTAGATATACCATCACAAGTAGAACTGATTGCAGTAGAGATCAACACATCTGAAGGTAAAGTAATTGTAGCCAATTTGTACATGCCACCCAGATCAAACACATGGGAAAGAGACGAAAATGAGGACCTGGCAGAGAGTACAATTCAGAGTTTAAGATCATTACTACATAAAATGGAAGAGAAATCGGAAAGAATTATACTAACTGGGGATTTCAATACAAATATAAATTGGAATACTCTAGATATAATTAGCCAAGAAAGCAGTTGGGACCAAAAGCTCCTGGATCTCGTACAAGAGTTTTTCCTAACGCAACATGTGAGGGAAACCACCAGAAAAAGAGGACTTCATGTACACCCGGCGGCAAAAGTCCTGTCGCCTCGGCCGCCTCACCGAGACCCGCGATATCCATAGACTCGAGAATGGTAGCTGCAGATAATGTGCATATTTCTGCCAACAGATGGCACACTGTGAGGTGTGTGGAGGCGAGGGTGGAGGACGATGGGGGAGAGGAGGGGTTGTAGCTGTTGGGGGTCTAAAGGTAGGGGGAGGAGGGAACACTTTATTTGAATGTATTTTCCATTTCTTAAAATAAACTGAAAATATAACTACGTTTGTAACACATGGAACACAGCATGATAAACCACCGGGCATTTTAAGCATTCTATGGAAATTTACGAAAAAACAAACAAAATACCGTCAATCAAACTCTCTCTCTCTCTCTCTCTCTCTCTCTCTCTCTCTCTCTCTCTCTCTCTCTCTCTCTCTCTCTCTAACGCAATAAACTGATGATAAAGTGCCCCTATGGGTTTACCGTATCATGTAATTATTGATTGGGCATCAATCAACAAGTGATTTGCTGATATGGTCGCCTTAGATACGAGAAACAACCATTAGATCAGTGGTCAGATCAAACAATCATGGTGAGGCGGCTTGTTGAGGGTTCGGGATACAGGCCTAACCAACAGAAGTGATGTGTTGACGAACATCCTTCCACACGATCTGTTATACCCCATCACTCTTAACAGGTAAGACATGTTTTATAAGCGCCGTCTATACTGCTTTTTTAAATGCAAACTATTCCTCTTATATTCTGTATGGAACTTTGATACAACTGTATTGTCACTTGTTATATTGATATAGTATATATTTATCTCCGCCACCCCGCATGTGTGTGTGTGTGTGTGTGTGTGTGTGTGTGTGTGTGTGTGTGTGTGTGTTTAATAGATAACTCAAGAACTACCAAACAGATTTCGATGAAATTTTCAGGATATGTTGGAGCCAACCCTTGGCGGAGGTCTGTGCTCTCTGATCATACCCCCTCTAGTTATTAATGTAATAGCTGCATTCGAGCGTAGCCTGGAGGTTTGGTTGTTTATCTGGTGATCATCACAACTTCGCGTCCCGCTACCAAGCAGGTGGGGTGGTGCTCATCCTCTCTTACTCTAGCCGCAAATTATGGTCTCTTGAAACCTACAGCGTGGATTATTTTCAAGTCAGCTAAAAGTATCGACATCTATATTTTACACTTATTATACGTCTACTTGTCCTGAGAGTACTGTAATTAAGAGGTGAAATAATGTTCGTTATTATTATTATTATTATTATTTGAAGAGCATATTCCCATTAAACTATTCATGTTATTTGTGATTACTTGCCCATAGGCATGGCTACAGGGAGAGCTAACTCTGTGGAGGCAATATCTGAACGGGGGCGAATTATTGGACTGTGGGAAAGTGGCATGCCTACTAGAGATATTGCAGCTACTACTGGAGTATCACAAAGGACCGTTCAGAGGTGGATTAGAAGGTTCCGGGAGGAGGGATCACTGTTAACCAAACCAAGGAGTGGAAGGCCACGGGTAACAACACCTGACGATGATGGCCGTCTCCTCAACGCAGTGGAAAACCAGCCATTAACATCGGCAGTTCACCACACCCGTAACCTTCAGCTGCCCTGCCATCCTAGCACAACAAGGCGGCGGATCCACGAGGCAAATATTCAATGCTGTATCCCCGCCAATAAAGAATTATTAACACCACAACAAAAGGAATGCCGCCTTGGATTTGTGCTTGAGTATCTATGTAGGGAACACTCCTTTTGGGAAAATGTCATCTTCACTGATGAAAAGTATTTTACATCGGTGGAAGCACGAGCACGGCACTGCTGAAGGAGAAGGAAAACCAGATATCATGACGTTAATATTCAGGAGAGAGCCAAGAGTGGACGAGTGGGTGTTAATTTCTGGGGTTGGATGTGGGCTGAGGGTCCAGGGGAGTTGATAAAACTGTCAGGACGATTCACAGGCAATGATTATGTAAAAGTGTTGGAGGATGTTCTCTTGCCAACAGTGAGGCGTATGGCTATTCCCGAACCACACCCTATCGTTCTAGTTCATGATAAGAGCCCCATCCATACCAGCAATGTGGTAAGAGACTGGCTAGAACAGCATCCAGAAATTGAAGTAATAAACTGGCCAGCAAATGGGTGTGACATGAATCCCATTGAAAACCTATGGTTAATTATGGCTGGTGACTGGAATGTGGGCGAACAACGAACCACCCAAGCAATAGAAACGCAAGCCTTTGAAGTGTGGGAATCAATAAAGCGTCGCCCAAATATATGTAGGAATCTTGTTAAGAGTATGCCCACACGTCTACAGGTGTTCTATGCAAATGGTGGCTGGTCATCCTACTAAGCCTTAGTAGTACTAAGGTGTGTGCAGTAACCCTATATATTTCTGTTTATTATATGGTGATATAATGCATTAACATTTATAATGGTGCCTGATCATTCTACTGCATATTGTTAAGGCTGTGTATTTAAATACATAATGTATAATAAATCAATATCTGTGGTGGCTGGTCTTCGTACTAACGAGTGTCTAGTACCAAAGACATTACTGTTCATAAACAATATATAGTGGTATAATGAATCAATATTTTCTATTTTCTGAGGGTTACTTAATCCTCAGTAGGGAATATAACGTTACGGCTGTTTTGGGATTTGTCTATACATATTATATAAATGTATATAAATTTACGGAAATATAATAATGTTTATTATTATCAAGGTCATTATTGGCCTACTCCTTGTATGAATGACAGTCATCTGTCCGATATGACAATTAAGGTAATTACTATTACTATTACTAAAAACACATCTATATAAATGTGCAACCAACCTATACATTAGTATGAAGCTGGCAACAGAATCGTATAAGCATCATTGACATTTATTTATGTGAATGCAGATATAACATCCTCGGTTCCTTTCACGTGTCAAATGATGGCCACCTAGTCATTGAAAAATAGAATATATTTTATACAGATCAAACGTCACAAAATACTGTAAACCTCATTCCACATTCCCCTATATCCCCCCCCAACAGCTACAACCCCTCCTCTCCCCCATTCTCCTCCACCCTCGCCACCACACACCTCACAGTGTGCCATCTGTTGGCAGAAATATGCACGTTATCTGTAGCTACCATTCTCGAGTCTATGGATATCGCGGGTCTCGGTGAGGCGGCCGAGGCGACAGGACTTTTGCCGCCGGGTGTACCTTCAGTGCTAGATCTAATATTTACTAGGCAAGAAAATGATATTGACAGTTTAATATATCACCCTCCACTCGGCAAAAACGATCATGCAGTAATAAATTATAACTTCAGGATAGCATATGATATAGTAAACAGCAATGACAGTTACAAAAACAGCCTAAACTATAAAAATGGAAATTATCAAGACCTAAAGAAGTATTTCTTAGAAGTTGATTGGGAAAATGAGCTTAGAGGACAAGATTTAAATGCTGTATATAAAAAATTCTGTGAATTTTATGAAATAGGAGTCCAGAAGTACATCCCACAGCACAAAGGAGCAGATAAGAAAATCCAGAAATGGTTCAATACAGAATGTAAAAAATCAAAAGAAAGAAGAGATTTGTTGTGGAATAGATACAGAAGACACAATAGTGAAAGGGCGTATAATAATTACAAACAGGCAAGAAACGACTATACAAGAATAAGGAGTGAAGCCCAAAAACAGTTTGAGGAGGATATAATAAATAAAAGTAGTGATCAACCAAAGCCGTTTTACAGCTATATCAGAAGCAAAACCAAAGTAAAAGATATAATACAATCCATTACGGACGAGGGAATCACTTATACACAAGAGAAAGATATTTGTGAAGCACTAAATAAGAATTTCCAATTAGTTTTTACAGAAGAAAAAAATTTTGAGAGGGACTATGTGCAACACGCATGTCCACACATATTACCAGATATACAAATAGCAGAAAAAGTAATACAAGAGGAGTTAAGTAGATTAGACAGAGGAAAAGCAAGTGGTCCTGATGAAATTTCATGTTGGGTACTACGAGAATGTGCAAAGGAGTTAAGTAAACCATTATTTTTAATTTTCAAGAAATCCTTGAGTCAAGGTAAACTACCTGATATTTGGAAAAAAGCAAATATTGTCCCCTTATTCAAGAAAGGAAATAGACAAAATCCACTCAACTACCGACCAGTATCACTGACCAGTGTTGTAAACAAGGTATTAGAAAAGCTTATAAGAAAAGCTTGGGTAAATCATCTAGAAGAACACAGTATGATAACAGAAAGGCAGTTTGGTTTCAGAAAAGGAAAATCATGTGTTACTAATCTGTTGAGCTACTATGACAGAGTAACAAACACAATACAGGAAAGGGAAGGATGGGTGCGCGGTATTTATTTAGATTTCAAGAAAGCTTTTGACACAGTACCACACCAAAAACTTTTATGGAAACTGTACCATCAAGGAGGAATTCGAGGCAAACTGTTTTGTTGGATGCAAGACTTTCTCATAAAAAGAGAAATGAGAACAGTACTAAAAGGAAACTACTCATCATGGAAAGAAGTGACTAATGGAGTACCACAGGGTTCAGTGCTGGCACCAATCATGTTTTCAGTGTATATAAATGATATAAACAGTAACACTGGAAATGAGAGCTATCTGAATATGTTTGCAGATGATGCAAAAATACAAAGGAGAATTACTAACACAGACTCTTGTAAAGAGCTACAAGAAGAATTAAATAAACTTCATGAATGGAGTAGTACATGGCAAATGGAATTCAATGTGGACAAGTGTCATGTAATCAAGTTTGGTAAAAGTGGAAAAAGACCTGACTGGGATTATAAGGTAGGAAATAAAACCCTATACACATCAGAAAGAGAGAAAGACCTAGGTGTGATTATCAGTAACAGACTATCTCCGGCTGACCACATCAGCGAGAAGGTACGGAACATGTACTGTATACACTTCTTGCAAATATGAGAATAGCATTCACATACATAAATGAAGACATGCTAAGAAGGATAATAACATCATTCATTAGACCAACCCTGGAATACGCATCAGTAGTCTGGATTCCTCATCTCAAAAAGCATATAGACAAGATTGAAAAAGTTCAAAGGGCCGCTACAAGATGGATACCAAGCTTAAGGGACCTAAGCTACGAAGAAAGACTAAATAAACTGAATCTACCAACACTACAGGAGAGAAGGAAAAGAGGTGACATAATATTCCTATATAAGTGCATATCAGGGAAGGAGAAAATAGACATAAATGATTACTTATCATATGGAGAAGCATCAGCAAGAGGACACTGCAAAAAACTGCATCAGAAGAGAGGTGATAAAGACGTAAGGAAATTCAGTTTCCCAAACAGAGCAATTGATCAATAGAATGCACTACCGAATGAAATAGTGTGTGCCAAAACAATTCACAAATTTAAGGATGTGTACGATAAATATGGTTTAAGACACGGGAGAGTACGAGCTTGACTCATTCCTGTAAAGATACAATTAGGTAAGAACAATTAGGTAAGAACACACACACACACACACACACACACACACACACACACACACACACACACACACACATATGCCCCTGCCATTATATTCACATATACTCAGACGCACACGCATATACATGCCCATGCTACTACATTCACACATACTCACACTCACACGCACATACATGTCCATGCTATTGTATTCATACGTACACACACGCACATAAATGCCCACGGTGTTACATTCATACATACACACACACACAAAGAAAATTGTTGAAGAGACGAAGGGGAAGACAGGAGGAAACACCTCCTGTGAAAAGAGTGGAGAAGTTGCAAGAGAATGAGAAAATGGTAGAGTATAAGAGCATAGTGGAAGAAAGATTGGGAAGGTATGAGTTAGAGGACATGGAAGGGGTGGAAGAAAAATGCAAGATATGCATGGAAGAGATAGGTGCAGCATGCGAGGTGGTTTGTGGAGTGAGGGGGAGATGCAGGGGTGTGCAAGGGACAGCATGGTGGAATGATGAGGTGAAACGAGCTGTGTAACAAAAGAAGAAGGCATATAGTGACTGGCTAGAGAGTGTAGGTGGGGGAGAAGATGAGAGAGAGAAGAGAGAAGTATATGCGAGCAGGAGAAGGGAGGTGAAGAGCTTGGTGAAAGAGAGTAAGAAGAGCGTGGATGAAGAGTTTGGGAGGAATCTGACTGTGAAATGGAGGGAGAGTAAGAAATTGTTTTGGAAAGAGGTGAAGGAAGTAAGACAGTGTGGAAGGGTAAACAGTAGGGGAGTGAAAGATAGGAAAAATAGATTGTTGGTGGAGAAGAGAAAGAAAATGAGGAGATGGAAGGAGCACTTTGAGGATTTGTTGAATGTAGAGAGTGAAAGCGACTATAAGTGGCTGGGGAATGGCTGGGAGAAGAAGAGATGAGAGGAGGGAGGAAGAGATCAGTAGAGCAGAAGCACTTGAAACAATGAAGAAGATCAAGATGGGAAAGGCCCCAGGAATTGATGGAGTGTGTGGTGAAATGCTGAGGTATGGGAATGAGATTGTTGTGGAGTGGATATGGAAGTTGTGTAGATTGGCTTGGGAAGAGGGAGGAGTTCCAGAGGACTGGAAATCAGGTATAATTGTTCCCTTATACAAAGGAAAAGGGGAGAGAGAAGTATGTGGAAACCATAAGAGTATTTGCCTTCTTAGTGTGATTGGAAAAACATATGGTAGAATACTTACTGATAGGGTTAGGTATATAACAGAGGAGCTAGTTGGAGAAGAACAAGGGGTATTTAGGAAGGGAAAAGGGAGTGAAGATCAGATATGTGTTCTAAGATGTTTAGTGGAGAAGTATCTAGCGAAGGGAAAGAAAGTGTATGCTGCCTTCATGAACTTGGAGAAAGCATATGACAGAGTAGATAGGCAAGGTATGTGGAAGGTTTTAAGAATATATGGAGTGGATGGGAAATTGCTGAATGCTGTGAAGAGTGTGTACAAGTTGTTTTTTTTTTTTTATGTCCGACTCTGGGCATAGGCTTCGCAAGCGTGTTCCCAAGGCCCAGTAGTCCTCCTACATACCACACACCTCCACATGTCACCACTTCGGCGCTAAAACCCACCGTCCATATTGAATACATGCTAGGGCTGTCTCATTCCGGACTGGTGTATTGGTATTAGCGGGGGTATTATTACGATATGTCGGCGGGGTTCTGGTAGATCGGTAAAGTCTGCTTTTTATGACATTCAAATCCTTAAGCTGTTCCCTGTCCCAGCGGGGATTTAAACCTAGGTACAGTAGGACTGCAGGCTACCTCTCTACCAATCGAGCCACCGCTGGGTGCTGGTGGATGGTGAGCTGAGTGAGTTCTTTTACCTAAATGTGGGACTGAAACAGGGATGTGTGATGTGTCCATGGCTGTTTAATATATTCATGGATGGGCTTGTAAAGGAGATGCAAGGTAGAGCAGTGGATGTGGGGGTGGCTCTAATGAATGGGGGTGAGATATGGAAGATTTCGTTGTTGCTGTTTGCTGATGATACAGTATTGTAGAGTGAAGAGGAATGGGAGTTGCAAGGCTTGATGAATGAATTTGGGACAGCGTGTAAGAACAGGAAGCTGAAAGTTAATGTAAAGAAGGGTAAAGTTATGGTATTTGAAAGGAATGAAGTCACAGAATGCACAGTGAGGTTGGATGATGAGGATCTGGAGAATGTGAATGCATTCAAGTACTAGGGTAGTGTGATGAGTAAGGATGGAAGTTTTGGAAATGAAGTACTTGAAAGGGTACAGCAGGGAAGGAAAGTTGTTGATTCACTGAAAACGGTGATGAGAAATAGGAAGGTGAGTATGGAAGTTAAGAAGTCACTGCATGATAGTACTGTGATCCCTACCCTGATTATGGAAGCGAGGCGTGGACCTTGCAAGAGGGGAACGAGTCAAGAGTGAGAGCAGTGGAAATGAGTTACCTGAGAGGAGCATGTGGAATGACATGGAGGGATAGGTTGACGAATGAAGAAGTGAAAGAACGTTGTGGGGTGGATGTGGATGTGGCTGAGAAGATTAGGAGAAATACACTGAGCTGATTTGGACATGTGGAGAGAATGGAGAATGAAAGACTGACTACAGTCGTTCTATTTTATGAAGGCAGTTTGGGTGGGGCGCTCTGGGACCTCACTCTGTTAGCTCTGTTGCCACAGCGTCGCCACACACGTGCTCTCTCTTTCTCTCTCTCTCTCTCTCTCATATTTAAAATAACTACTACTAATTTTATTTTTTTTATTTTTTCTCTTGTTTTCGACTTTTTTCCACACCACCCCTGAGGTAAAAATCTATAGGTGCATTTTTTTTATAGCTTCCATGGCGAGAGACTGACCGAGTATGACCCACTCACGCAGGGCTGTCCCTCGTGTCACCACCTGACAACGTCGCAAAAGCAACGCTGACAAGTCACGAGATTTATACTATACTATAGCTTTTTTTTACTGAATTACATCTATACAGAGTGTTTAAAATTCATTTATAAGTAGTTACTAGCTTAAAATAGGAGAGTGAGAGACTGAGAGAGGTGAGCACAAATAATTACACGTGTGTCGGCGGCGATGTGGCAACAGAGCTAACAGTGTGAGGTCCCAGATCGCCCCACCCAAACTGCCTTCATAAAATAGAACGACTGTAAGAGGGTGTATATAGGTGAAGTGGAGGGGGGGAGAGGGAGGGGGAGACCGAGAATGAGGTGGAGGGATGGAGTTGAGAGATATATGAGGGAGGGGGGAGTGGGCTGGGAGGAGGGCAGTTAAATGGTGGGCGACAGAGTGACTTGGAGGCGTTTCGTCTGCGGCCACCCTTTTGCGGGATTAGGGAGTCGGGCTATTGATATTGTAGATAGACAGATTTTTAAAATTTACTTACCTGCCGCACGCACACACTCTGAAACACACACACACACACACACACACACACACACGCACAAGCGTTAATAATCTTTATCTGCTCTCTCTCTCTCTCTCTCTCTCTCGTACACTGTAAGTTCATCTCTCCCAGCTCCCCTTCCTTCCATTCGTACGTCTCTCCAACTATCCTCCCACTCCATTCTCATTTTCTTGCCTGTCTCTCTTGTCTCCCTCTATTCTTCTTCTTCCTTCATCACTCCCTCCCCTAATCCATTTACCTCTCCCTCGCGTCTCATTCCTCCCTCTTTTCTCTCTTTTTCCCCTCCCTTCATTCCCCCCATCCGTCCACTTTCTTTCCTCTCCCTTCCTCTCACGTGTCACTTCTCCCTCTCAGCTCTTTTCTTTCTCCCTTCCTCCTTCCTCCTTTCATTTTCCGACCCTCCTCCCTTCCATGCCTGTATCTCCTCCTCGTTATTCACTTCTCTCTTCCCTTCTCTATCATCTCCCTTTATTTATGAAATTCAAAACTGTGTATCCTGGCGTAAATAAAGTCGACAGGAAGTGACAAAAACAAAAGTCAAAATATATCACCGCACTGAAGGTCTCAGGTAAATTTTTGTCTCTGCTAGTACCGACACTTCGTCCTCCCACAGCTATCATTTTTGCCCACTCTGTCACCATCTGCCGCAACACTCACAAATTATTTTGGTGGTTGAGCGAGGCAATATCCGGCCTGCCTTGGGATACATTATTGAAGGGATACTGCAACAACGATGGGAAACACACTCAATAAAGAATCTTTCACCTACGACAATCGATCCTCCTGTATAATCTATCTGTATGCTTACTTACGACTTTGTGATATGCCACCTCCCCACTACACACGACCCTCCCACATATCAGTATATTCAGTTACGACCACTCTTTGTCACACACCACACACACACACACACACACACACACACACACACACACACACACACACACACACACACACACACGCACACGCACACGCACACACACAACTTTTATGGATCTTGCTCTACGTACGGGTTAGATTATACTACAGTAGCCTGGCCTCGGGCCCTTACACTTCTGAGGTAAGTATTTACAAGATAGGTCGTTATTGTTTCCTTAAGAGTACCTTTGTTTTCACCAGTGCCCACCGGAACATAAAATGGTGTGGAATATGAGGCAATTTTCCTGCGCGTCTCGTCAGTGATGAGGATGGCCGCTTTGTGACCCTTTAGACCTGCATCCAATTGGCCAACCCTCACCCACACCCTCACCCTCACCCTCACCCTCACCCTCACCCTCACCCTCACCCCTCACCCTCGCCATTGCAACTACCCACTTTACTGCAAGAGGACTGACCAAAGCTGAGTAAAAACCCTTGTTGTTTGGAAGAATAAAGCAAAATGAAAGACATTATCGCGGCTACGAAGTTAAAGACAATTCTTTACTATTACGGGTCTTGTTTACCCCAGTTACAATGTCAGGTGGTAAGAAAAATAACTATAAAGGAAAAAGTTAAATGGGAATGTTTTAAAATCTTCACTAAAAGAGAGAACAATTTGGCTAGAATAAAACAGTAAGAAAAAGCTCTTCGAGTGGCGGTAAACTGGAAACTAAAGGTAGTACATGTGAGAGCGTGGCTTGTAGCGGCAGCAGTTAAGATGCCTAAGAGGAAATGAAGGAAGGTGGCTTGGAATAGGGGGACCGACTTGTGGCAAGGAAGATAGCTTGTACAGTCAAGAACAAAACTCCGGCTACTTTGCCATTGCGTCTACTTCAAGCCAAGAAATGTACACTGCTTTGTCATTGCATCT
Source organism: Coenobita brevimanus (assembly GCF_032717465.1). Taxonomy (NCBI): domain Eukaryota; kingdom Metazoa; phylum Arthropoda; class Malacostraca; order Decapoda; family Coenobitidae; genus Coenobita; species Coenobita brevimanus. The sequence continues at coordinate 11,454,798 of NC_136994.1, forward strand.
ACTTTACGCCCAGAGCATTTCCACTGTTATCCACCTTGAAGCATCATTTCGAAGAGGATTATAGGCAGAGAAACGTACCAAGCCTCTCTCAGCTGAGGAATGTATAAAGGTAGAAGAAAGTGAGAATTAGGCGAAATGTTTGGCCAGAGAAACATACTCACCATCTCAGCTTAGGAAAATTAACCAACAGAGGAAAGTGAGAAGGAGAGAAGGTGAAAATTAATATTAGTCAGAGAAACATACTAAGCCTCTCTCAGCTTAGGAATATTAACCAGCAGAGCGATGTGAGAAGCAGAAATGGTGAACTATTAATAATATAATCCCCGAGCTAGACCTCATCAGATCATATAGCCCCGCTAGGGTTACAGGAGAGCGCTACCCCTCCCAGCACAGCAGTCACCGGGCGGGGCGCGAACTCGCAGCCTCACGATTACGAGCCCGACACCCTTGGAGAACTATTAAAGCCAGAGAAACATACCAAGTATCTCTTGCCTGAGGAATATTTGCCTGCACTCACACACCCACTTATTCACTCGCTCACAATATTTACGTCCTCTCAGTGTTTTAAATTAACTGTCTGGCTTGTGGCATGTAAATTTACCTAAAACTAATTGGTGTTATCCATATTCTCCATTTACTAAATCATGGACAGAGGTGACTGTTGCTCTGAATTTCTCTTTGAGAGAGAGAGAGAGAGAGAGAGAGAGAGAGAGAGAGAGAGAGAGAGAGAGAGAGAGAGAGAGAGAAATAACATCTCAGATAGCAGAATGCCCCCCCCCCTCTCTCTCCCTCTTTCTTTTTCTCTCTCTCTCTTATAGCTAACCAGTCCCTACCAATCTCTTCTCTGTCCCCACTGAGACCAAAGGACTCTGCTTCTTTCAGTCAACGCAAGGTTTCTTCTATTATCTGTTCCTCCTCCTTCTCTTCCTCCTCCTCCTACTTCTCCTCGTCTTTCTCTTCTTCTTCCTCTTCCTCTTCTTTTTCCTCCCCTTCTCTGTCCTCTCCTACTTATTAATCTTCTTCTTCTTCCTCTTCCTCTCCTTTTTTTCGCCATTTTCTTCTTCTTCTTCCTATTGTCATCATCATCATCATCATCATCGCCGTCATCATCCTTTCATTATATTTATCTCAGTTTTTAGTGTTTCTTCTTCCTTCCATCCTTCTTTGCCTCACCGTTAGTGATATCACCTTTACCTCTGCCATACCCCTGCTTATCTCTTCACACCCTGCCTCACCTCTGCCTAACCCCTCCATCCTTCTGCTTCACTCCACAACCCCTGCCTCATGTTACTCCTTCTTCCTCAACTGCTGCCCACCTATAATTCACCCTTGCCTATCTCACCCGTATCCCTTCCTAACCCTGCCCCATCCGTCTATCCCTGCCTCCTCAATCGCTGACAGCCTCTGCCTCACCCATGCCTCTCCCCTTGCACCCCTCTGCCTCGGATGGTGCGACACAGGATATCCTAAGCCCCGGTTGATCTCATAAATTGTACTTGCCCCACTACCGCCTTTATTTGACACCTGAGAGAGAGAGAGAGAGAGAGAGAGAGAGAGAGAGAGACAGACAGACAGACAGACAGACAGACAGAGACAGACAGACAGACAGACAGACAGACAGAGACAGTGACAGTGTGTGTGTGTGTGTGTGTGTGTGTGTGTGTGTGTGTGTGAGAGAGAGAGAGAGAGAGAGACAGACAGACAGACAGACAGACAGACAGACAGACAGACAGAGACAGTGACAGTGACAGTGTGTGTGTGAGAGAGAGAGAGAGAGAGAGAGAGAGAGAGAGAGAGAGAGAGAGAATTTTTTCAAGACCTATACAGACGCCCCAGCTCCTGCCTCACCGCAACAACTCGCCACCATCACCACCACCACCACCACCACAGCATCCAGCCTCACCTGCATCACCCAACCACCTCAGGGAATCAAGCTATCTGCCCCATACACCTGCAAGATATGCCAGGATATGACCAACACCAGTTAATTTCCCGGCCCCCTGGGATCTTAGGAAAATCCAACCCGCGACAGTGGTGCAGTGTTTGTGGCAAAGTTGGCAGGGACCCGTCCTTTGTCAATTGCATCTCTGAAAACTGCCCTAACCCCTGCCACCAAGCCTGCCTGGGTGAAGAACAATCTTTTTCCTGCACCCAAGTTTCTGATCTTCGGGATCTTCGGGTGCTGGCAGGAATCACACACCCTGTTACATTTGTATCCACTCCACCAAATACCTAACAACAGCAAAACGTACCAGATGATTCTGTCCTGATTCAGGAGGAGATTGAAGACAACGAGCTACTTCAGCTAGACCCAAAAGAACTCGTTGCAATCATATGTCGATTGAAAAACGAGCTTGCTAGGAAAAAGAATCTTTTGGGCTTCTTCCAAACTGGATCTAGTGATATAGCAGTGAAAAGAGATGCATTGGTGACCATCCTTGATTTCATTGACAACATTACATCCAAAAAATCTATTTTAGACGAACTGGAAGTCCTGTCAATCGCTTCCAATGCCCATGCCAACAGAATCGACAGTAAGTGGCAAACCCATCTCAATAAAAGTCACGTATCCAGGACCTGGTGCACTTCCGGCAGGCCACGCCCACTCCAACGGTCCACCTCTGGCACAAAAAACACCCCCCAGTTCTTGACCTAACAAACAAACCGTCCGGAAGAATCATCAACAGGGAGTGAGAGCAGCCCACCTACTTCAAGGGTAGGCCAGCATACAAGAGTTACCAACCACCTGAGTCACTCCACTACCACACTGACTGAAACTGTAAACCTGAATGAGACCGCACCCACTGAACGATCAGCCCGCCCAGAACAGTGCACTCAGTCGAGATTCTCACATACACTGACTGGACAACTAACAGCCAAGCCAGAACACAGCATGGAGCTAAGAATCCAATGCATTTCTGCTGGTTAGCAAACAGAAACACCTAACCAAACGTTCCAACCGAAAAACTCTCAGAGACGTAAATTTAACCCTCCTCATCACCTAAAGAACACATCCCCACCCAACTGGACCTACACCAATTCACAAGGCCTGTACTGACAGTTTTGCCTAAGAAGAGGTCACACTACTGACACCTGCCTCAAAAGGACCATCTGTGACTTCTGCCATCGTCGAGGCCACACATTTCAAGATTGTCACACTCGACTAAGCCATGAGAGACAGGAAAAGTTCATTGAGAGACTGTCTGCTGAACAATAGAAGAACAATCTACTCCTCATTCAAACTCTGAACAAAATAGTTGCTCCCTCACCTCATACTACCGACTGGACCCCCCATCAAGTACAGCCTTCCACCACATATGCCAGCTACCCCAGTGATGCACGAATCTCCTGGAACATGTCAGCCACCAACGAGCAAGATAGGCTAACCATCATCTCTGCCAATGTTCGGGGTTTACAAACCAACATTGGTGACCTGCTTCATAGCTTTATAATTCCCCACGACCCAGACATAGTTGCCACTATCGAAACATTCCTTAATCCTTCAATTCCAAGAAACTTTGGACTTATTAAAGGCTATTCAAGATGGCACCGATGTGATCGAGCTCAAGGTACATTCGGTGGTGTTGCAGTATACTTCTGTAAAGGTCTAACTGTCCAACCCCTTGATGTGAAAATGCCTGATCACCTGGAGTTAATGTTCTTCAGATTGTGGACTTGCAACCGTGAATCTGTCTTTCTGTGTGTCTGTTATCGACCACAGTGGCAAGGATGCGAGCCAATTGTCTTCCTCTAAACCCATCTGGATACTATACTCCTCCAACATTCCTGCAAGCACACCGTCCTGATTGGAGACTTTAATCAACATCTCGTCGCAAGACAATTTATTGAGTTACTCACCGTACATGGCCTCACAAATTGTGTTGACTTCCCAACACACTTATCTGGATCCTTCCTTGACCCAGTAATTAGTGACCTGCCTAACAGCGTGATTTCCTGCTACCCTTTGGGAAATGTGGGATCATCAGACCACTTCGCCATCCACACTAGAGTTCAGGTAACAGCTGACCGAGATGAAAACAACCCGTACCAACTGGCTATGGAACAGGGGAGACTGGGATGGTCTTCGGAATGAGCTGGATAACATCGAATGGGATAGCTTGCTTACTGGTAATGTAGACACACAAGTTGAGATCTTTACTGAACTACTCCTGTCCCTTCAAGAGCAGTATATTCCCTGCCAGAGATCCACATCCAAGCCAGGAGACCAGCCTTGGTTCGGGTATAACTGCGGAGTTGCAGCTGATCGAAAAAGCAGGACATGGCAACAATACCTGGCACATCCATCAAGGAGAAATAGGCTTATACACAAGGCAGCATGTAAGAATATGAAATGAGTACAGAAGCTGGCGATCCAATGTTGGAAAGTAAGCCTTCAAACAAAACTAACTGACCATTCAGCTGGCAACAAAAGCTGGTGGAACTGCAACAAACACCAACAAGGCTTCACATGCGATGACGGCATTCTTCCACTCATACATCCGAATGGAAGTGTAGCCACACGCAACAAGGACAAAGCCCAACTCCTGGCAGTCCACTTCTCAAACACGATGAGAGTACCCGACCCAGACCGCTCTCCTCCAACAATCCCGTTACGCAAGGGAGCATCACTGGGAAACATCACCACCACAACAGAAAATGTTAGACAACAACTTCTCCAGCTGAACCTTAACAAAGCTGTGGGACCTGACAACATCAGTCCAACATCATAAGAAACTGTGCCACCCAGCTTGCTGTACCTCTGACTGCAATATTCCAGAAATGCCTAAATTCACACAAGTGGCCAAAAATGTGGAAGTGGGCACAAGTTGTAGCAGTGCACAAAAAGGTGAAAAAAACAGAAGCTCAGAACTATATGCCAATATCCCTCCTCTCTATCCCAGGAAAAATACTTGAGGCCCTAATAGCAAATAAACTACTAACATTCCTAGAAGAACATCACCTACTCAGCAACAAACAGTTTGGCTTCAGAGAAGGCAGCCCTGCTGCTGATCTTCTACTATTTCAATCTACTAAATGGAACCAGTCACTAGATAGTGGGATGGACACAATTGTCATTGCAATGGACATTGCTGGTGCCTTCGAAAGGGTGTGGCACCAGGGCCTCATCACCAAACTGAAAAGTCTGGGGATCAGTTGGTCATTTACTTCACTTGCTACACGACTATCTTAACGCCAGAACCCTACGTGTGGTGGTCAATGGTCACACTTCCAACGAACTTCCAGTCGATGCCAGTGTGCCTCAGGGCAACGTCCTTCTTCCAGTCCTGTGGAACGCTTACTTCAATGACATACTACAGCTTATCCCTGAAGCATAACCATACACAGATGACTGCACTCTAATATTCACTTGTGACAGACGTGATCGCCAGGCCACCATAATACAGATAAATCAGTCCCTGCAGAGCATTGTGTCCTAGGGGAAACGTTGGCAAGTTACCTTTGCTCCTGAGAAAACCCAGGCCATATTAATATCTCGGAGACCAGATCCTGCTGATACTCCCCTTTCTAACATCCAAATTGACAACAGAACACTCCCACCTCAGGATGCCATCTCTATCCTTTGGGTGGAATTCAATAGCAGCCTTACATTCACAAGCCATATCAAACGCCTAGCAAAAAAAGCTGCCTGGAAATTAGTCTGCATTCGGCGAATAGCCAATCTGCTCGTTGATCGGGGAATAGAAATACTATATAAAGCACAAGTTCGCAGTCTTATGGAGTACACCCCACTGACCTGGTCATCCTGTCCACCCTCTTATCTCAGGCTGCTGGACAAAGTTCAGATTCGAGCAGAAAGGATAATCCAACTGAAGTCACAACATCCAAGAACTGATCTCCAGCCACTACAGACTCGACGAAATGTGGGTGACCTCTGTGTAATGTACAAAATACACAAGCAGCAGTCTCTCTATTTGGCACCACTCCGTCTCCATCCAATCCGTGTGCCTGCATACGACACACAGGAGTCCCACAACAAGGAACACCAAGTGACTGTCCCCTGTGCCAGGACGGAGCAATACGTCAGGTTATTCCTGCCACACTTCATTCGCCTCTGAAACTGCATGGTGCGGCTTACAGACATTCACCAGTCAGCTACCCTGCACCAGTTCAAGCTTCAGATCAACCAATGGCTCCAAAATCAAGCAATATAATATATGTGTATATAAAGATAGTAATATCTAAGTACACCGTAGCTATTCCTAATATATACAGCACTCATAATAGTAAGCTCAAAATACACAATTATTATCCATAATTATCAAAATACTATAATATTAAACTAATCACTAATTATAAATATACTTTCATAATATCATTAGCTAAAGATAACTCTCAGTATCATTACTGAAGTTTTTTTTGCACCATGTCTACAATGCATGTACAAAAATCTGAATAAAGTTAGAGAGACAGACAGACAGACAGACAGAGAGAGTTGAAGCAGAGGGAAGAGAGGCTGGGCTGGGAGGAATGTGTCACGGGGGGATGTGAATTTATGAATTAATGAATGCTTGAAATACTTGCTTAAAAAATAGAGACAAGGAATTGACTTGTGAAATCAACCAGTAAGTTTTACTTTATGCCGGCTTACTTCGCCGATTCTCTAAGGATGAGAATTTATAAACTTTCTCAACAGTACACAGCAGAGACTAATTACTCATGCGTGCTGTTTGTTAGTACTGTTAGCCTCTAGAGAAAGTGACTCCACCCCTGACAATCAATAACTAATGCTATTAATGATAAACAGATTCTTGCCGGTGCATTAACTCCTGGCTGGCATAATGGATTTAAGCTTGACACAAAAGAAACCGGTCTGAGTACAAGTTATGAATAATGTAAAGCGTTTGTGCGAACTATGAGCAGCAACTAAAATAAGATTAATGTGGAGAAGCAAAACACGATTTTAATTACAGTAAGCTCAAAGAAAAGAACTATAAATTTATTGATTACACTGAAATAAATTTACATTACATGAGTCTCAAAATGAATTCAAAACATCAAGGGAAATACACTCACTCGCTCACTCAAAAGCTAAACTTAAACCTAGGAAAACGAAAAGAAATACTGGTCAGTAGAGGGGGCTAAGCGGAATGACTGAGCACCGGTACGTAGGACGGACGCTGCAATACGCTAAACCTCTTTGCCTATACACCGTCTAGGTGATTTCAGGAACTCGCTGTGGTGGCGCTGCTCCACATGAACCTGCTCTCACGACGATCAAAGCCTGACTAACTTCGAATTATGAAAGAGGGCGAGGACCAGCAGTGTTTGCTTCAATGGTCAACAGAAAGAAAGTGAGTGATATACGCTTACAATAAATCACTCAGTGAAGGCACTAATGTCGCGTGCAAGGATGATCACTTATGAAACAGTGAAAAATATTCTGAAAACCAACCCAATCGAGTGAATGCGAGGATGGTTGAAATGACCGATACACAGTGGGAACTCCACCAGAATTCATGGTTTTCCCACTGATGACAAATGTCATGAATTTATAAATATGCTCGCACGAATTCGTGACATTACGCCCCATCAAAATCAAGTTTTTTTCAGAGAAAAATTTTTTGATACACATACATATAAATCCTAAGTCAGTCACACAAGATTCACACTGTGGTGTATGTACTACCCTGCTACAGGGGAAAATCACAGTCGCCCATGAGCATAAAAACCTCATATTTACATTAATAGAAACAAGCTTGAGGAAAAAACTCCGACACGACGGTGAAAAATCCTGTACTCAGGTCAAACTGAGTGAAAAGTTCGCTACATTTACATTAACAACTAATTGTTATGTAGCATGATGTATGTAATACACGGTGTAGGTGTGATAGTTGTGGTGTAACTGTGCGTACGTGTAAAATTATGTAATACAAATTAATAGTAAATAATGACAACAAAGCAGAAGAGAAGAGGCGGCAGCATGCGACAGAGACAATCAGCTGATCTGCATGACAATGCTGCACCCGCCAGCTGCACCCGCAAAAGCAATCATGGTGGAGCATCAAGAGTGTCATTTCTCTCTCTGCCTAGCAATCAGTACTTATGTTACAAAAAGTACACCCTAGCCAAAAATTTTAAGTGATAGCCAAGCTTTGTACATTCGAGGTCACCATTATTTTCGTATCGGATACATTATTAACCAGGAAACTTGGTCCCAGGATGGGGAGCTGAGCGAAAAAACTGGGCATCTGTGCAGGACATCAAACGCTGCAAACAGCTAAGCAAAAGGGGCCCAGTTTACTGGTTAAACCCTAAACCTACATTATTATTAACCAGGAAATGTGGTCAAACTGTGTGAAAAGACTAAGTGCCTGTGCAGAACATCAAATGCTGCAATTGCCAGGACCCAGTTTACTGGTTAAATCCTATTCTACACTTACGCTTAACTTTGGCAAGCTGAGAATCCTTACGCAATCTCGGGCAGGTCACATTTTAACACCCACCGTTGGTGTGAACACTCATGTGGATAATGTGCATTCTCCGGAAATCCTCTGAGAGGCCCACAGCTCGAGAAGTTCCACAAGGTAATTAATACACAGCCTCGGATTGTCTCTGCGGCGTTCTCGAACTTCCCCCTTAACCTATGGTACATGTGTATGTACAGGCCCTGGACATGATGTGTCCTGTGGGGCCAACAGGCGAGACATCAGGTCTACACCCACATCACCACTGCCCTGTCTCTCAACTGCATCAGAGATTATGGGTGTGGTTTCAAACGGCACAGGAAGGACATGTCCCTGATTGGTGGTACGTGGACACACATTGCAGGAACACACAAAACTATCTATTTCTCTTCCCATCCCTGGCCAGACGGATACGGCCCTGGGTTTTCCTTTTGCCCATGTGACCTCCTGAGGCTGAACAATGACCCCATTCTAACACTGCTGGGCAATATTTAGGGGGAATGACAAACTGCAGTCGAACCTCGCCCTGGGGTGTTCGTGACTCACGGTACAGCTGTCCTTGTTTACGAAGGAACTTGGCTTGACCTCCCCGTGAATACTTAATCACTCTACCCTTTTGTTTCTTCTGCACGGCAGCAAGTGTCGGGTCAGAATGTTGTTCTTGAACAACAACTTGGCTACACATCATATTTTGTGGCGATGCAATGGTCACTGGGGTGACACAATTTGGAGCCTCAGCGATGGCTCATGTTTCTGCAGCCGAAGTCTGAATAGTGTCATCTTCAGTGCAACTATACTTGGCACCTGAAATATTACCTATGATAAGGTCAAATAAAGGTTCTGGCATGACAACTGCAACTGTTGTACCAGTGTAAAATGGAGATGCCATCTGGATATGTGCCTCAGGGAACAATCTCACTGATCCATCAATAAGGTTAGCTTGGATCTGTCGACCTGTGTACTCTTCAGGCCGAACTAGACCCTGCCTGACAGAGCAACCTGAGGAACCTTAGTCTCTCAGGACCTTCACAGGAATGCCTCCCACAAACCCTGGCTGAACAAGGAAGGCACTGTCACCTGTGGGAGGGCCTGTGGAGGAAGCAGCCAGCCACTTATGAGGCTGCTGAATAAATAATGCAGCAAACACAGTGCCCTGAGAATTAGATACCTGAGGGGTCGTACTCACCATCTGGGGAGATGGAACGTTGACCATCTGTGGAGGAGGGTTCACTGTTGCTGGGAGACTAGAGAACTGTGGGGAAGTACCCATACTGCTAGGGACGACACCACCGTGCTGCCGTTGAGGAATGAAGGCTGCGTTCATCTCCTGCCTCCGATACACTGGGGCTGGTGCTGAAAAGGACAGTCCCGATGGTCGGTTGCGTGGCTGATACTGCTGCTGGTTAGGGTACTTGTTGTACCTCTTCCAGACAGGTTGCTGAGTGTTTTGCCCCTGGTCCTTCTTCTGCAGTTTGTTTGGACCTTGGCCATTATTCTGGGAATGGCCTTGTTGCTGGGGTTCAGTCTGAGACGGTTTCCCAGATTTGTCAGCTTTCCAGTTCCAGTTGTGCTGCTTACGAGTTTGATACCCGTATGCAGTGAAGTATGCATCAGCCTTGTTCACCATTTGGCTGGTATCCCTTACCTGGCAGATTTAAGCTGAGCCATAAGTTCAGCAGACGACGACTTTACTAGCTGCGTGCACAGCATAAGGTTGATTATCCCCTCACGCATGGAAGGAGTTTCATCTTTCTCCATCCACTCATCTAAGTAAGCAGTAAGCCGATCAAGAAACTGAATGGCAGTCTCTTTTTCTTGTAAATGCACCCCATAAACTGACTCTTCGCGTCGTCAACTGTGAGACCATATGCTTTAATGAGTGCGGCCTTCATCATCTCATACGTGAGATTGTCTCCAAGAATTCTGTGGAGAATATCGAGAGCAGGGCCCTCAAACAGGCTAAGAAACTGAAGCCACTTAGCTGCCTCATCCAGCTGGTACAGCTGAGTCATGTCTTTGAAACGAGCTATGAATGGCTCGATTCACTCGCCTTCATTGTATGGAGGAAGCTTGATGTGTGGGGTCACCAGAATATGTGCAGGGAGAGTGCTCATGGAGCTTGGGTTTACTGCACCACATGTGTCTGAAGCCAAGGGGTCTCACTTGAGCTTCAGCATCTCAAGTTCATGTCTCTCACGTGCCTCGCACTCGGCACATTCATGTTCTCACTCTCTCTCTCGTTGTTCTAGCTCATATTCACGTTCTCTCTCTCGTTGTTCTCGCTCGTGTTGACATTCTCTCTCGTGCTGTTCTAACTCGAGTTGACATTCTCTCTCACGTTGTTCTAACTTGAGTTGATGTTGTTTTTGCTCATGTTGCATTCTCTCTTGCATTCCTCGTGCTGTTCTCGCTCATGTTTGCGTTGTTCTCGCTCGTATTCGCATTGAATTTTATGCTCTTCGCAAGCATCATTCTCACGTTGCTGCTTGTAACTAAACCAGGAGAGTACATATTTTTTGACATTTTCGGGGTCGCTAAGCCCCATATCTTTAGCTTCCTGTACATAGATATTAGTAGTCATGATGCTAACTCAGTCTGAGTGAACTAAAGACTAAGTACTGACTGCTATTTTGCAGAGAAATGCCAATAATCAAGAGTAAAGAATATAGGCACAGGTTAGTGGTGACCAGTTTTATCTAGTTAAACTGGTAAAGAAAGAAAATTAAAAAACAACTGACTATGAAAACGATTACGTAAAATTAATAGAAATGAATCAATAATCACCAGTAAGATAGTGCCTATAGACTTTAATTATAAATACCTAAGTATGAGTGAGTGAGTATTATCTTGTTAATAACTTTAGAGCTAGGAGTTAATATCCTGGCGAGGTCGCCAGATGTCACGGGGGGGATGTGAATTTATAAATTAATGAATGCTTGAAATACAAGCTTAAAAAATAGAGACAAGGAATTGACTTGTGAAATCAACCAGTAATTTCTACTTCATTCCGGCTTACTTCGCCGATTCTCTAAGGATGAGAATTTATAAACTTTCTCAACAGTACACAGCAGAGACTAATTACTCATGTGTGCTGTTTGTTAGTACTGTTAGCCTCTAGAGAAAGTGACTCCACCCCTGACAATCAATAACTAATGCTATTAATGATAAACAGATTCTTGCCGGTGCATTAACTCCTGGCTGGCACAACGGATTTAAGCTTGATACAAAAGAAACTGGCCTGAGTACCAGTTATGAATAATGTAAAGCATTTGTGCAAACTAGGAGCAGCAACTAAAATAAGCTTAATGTGGAGAAATAAAACACGATTTTAATTACATTAAGCTCAAAGAAAAGAACTATAAATTTATTGATTACACTGAAATAAATTTACGTTACATGAGACTCAAAATGAATTCAAAATATCAAGGGAAATACACTCACTCGCTCACTCAAAAGTTAAACTTAAACCTAGGAAAAATGAAAAGAAATACTTGTCAGTAGAGGGGGCTAAGCAGAATGACTGGGTGCTAGTACGTAGGACGGACGCTGCAATACGCTAAACCTCTTTGCCGATTCACCGTCTAGGTGGAGATTTCAGGAACTCACTGTTGTAGCGCTGCTCCACACGAACCTGCTCTCACGGCGATCAAAGCCTGACTAACATCGAATTATGAAAGAAGGCGAGGACCGGCCATGTTTGCTTCAATGGTCAACAGAAAGAAAGTGTGCTACATATGCTCAATAAATTACTCAGCAAAGGTGCTTATGTCGTGCGCAAGGATCATCACTTATGAAACAGTGAAAAATGTTTTGAAAACCGCCCCAACCGAGTGAACACGAGGACAGTTGAACTGAGCAATACACAGTGGGAACTCCACCAGAATTCTTGATTTTCCCACTGATGACAAATGTCACGAATTTATAAATATGCTCGCGTGAATTCGTGACAGGATGAGAAGTAAGACTGAGAGAGAATGGGGGAGGAAAGGGTAGAGGAAGAAGGGAAGGGAGAAAGAGGAAAAGCTAGGGTTGGGAAGGAGAGAGGGTCTACGATGGGGTATAAATACTGAAGGACAAAGTAGAGTGGAGAGCGGAAATGGAGGAGGGGAGAGAGGAAAGGGAGATGAAAGGGAGGAATAGGTGTTAGGGAGGAACAGGAGAAAAAGGAAGGTATAGGGGTTGCGGAAGGGAGGAAAAAAGGAAGAATAGGCGATAGGGAAGGGAGGGCTAAGGCCTAAGGGAGGGAGAAAAAAGGGAGGAATTGGAGCTTGGGAGTAAAGGGAGAATAATGGAGGAGTAGGGGCTAGTGAGGAATAGGGGCTAAGGAGGAATAGGGACTATGGAGGAAGAAGGTGTGAGAGAGTGAAGGATGACGTCCAGTAGGGATAGGGATAGGAAAGGAGGAAGAGAGGGTGAGTTTTTGGTATGAGAGGGACTAAGGGGCAGATGAAGACTGAAAAAGGAATGGAAACAGAAGAGGTAGAAAAGGTAGGGAGGAAAAGTACGAGTAGGAGAAAGGGAGACAGGTAGGAGAGAGAGGTGCTGGGAAGGGAAAAAGAGTCTGATAGAGACGAAGAAAATGTTTGGGGTGAGTGGGGGAGGGAAGAGTGAGGAAGTGGATGGGTTGGTTGGGGAGGAGAATAAATAGGAGTTTGTGAGAGGGAGGAAGTAGAAGAGGGGGAGGTTAAAGGGAAAGGTAACATGAAGCGGGGGGGGGGGGAAGAGGTAGGTTTTAGCGAGTGGGGAGGCGTGGAAGAGGCGTAGATCAGATACCTGTAATATGTAAGAGAGGTAAGAGATGCGGAAGATTAGAGGTAGAGCAGGGAAGAGAGCTAGATAACAAAGGAGTACATAGGAATACAAAGGAAACCATACAGCAACAGAATTTATTGTCCTTTCGAGGCTGTATGTTACAGAGCGGACAATGACTACGAGATCTAATTCTTTTTGCTGAAGGATAAGGATAATAAAGCAAGAAGGCTACCCCCGTCTCCAAACCCTCCAGTTAAAACTGGCAAGAAAAAATGAGAAAAACCACCATGCTGCATGGAAAAACTGACGTGGAAATTTCATAGGAAAGACTGAAAAGGAAAAGCTACATTCTTTAATACATTGTCTATAAGCTACCAGTATGAATAACCTGAAAGAGAAGTAGTAAAGTAAAATGAATAATCGAATAAATAAATAAATAAATAATGCATATCACTATGTACGGGTACATTGAGTTGATGGGGCGTCTGTGGACGCAGCGTGGAAATTGCACAGGGCACAGTGTGGATATTCAGGGATGATGCGGCAGCCTTGCCTGGCGCTATTAAGGTAGACAGCACTAAATCAGGCCCCAGTTCCGTTCATTCCACTGAGACTAGGAACTTTCCCATGTGGGACAAGTACACAAGTCACCTCCTGAAGCATTGACCCCTGATACATTATAAAAATCCCAATAGTGGCCACTTGACTAACAGGGACCCTCAGTGATCCACAGCCCATCACAGGTCGAAAGTATGAGTAGTGACTGTTAACTCAGGGCTATCTGTGCATTTCCTAGTCTGTGCATATACTATATTTGTATTTATTAAATTGATTCAGGCTTTAAATATATATATATATATATATATATATATATATATATATATATATATATATATATATATATATATATATATATATATATATATATATACACAAGTGTTTTATTCAGGAGTAAACATATTAAGCTGGACGTTAGACGACAAATACTTATCCAGGCGACCTTTAAAGGTTTGTACTGTATTACATTTTACTACACTGGAGGGCAACTTATTCCATATATTTATAACTCTATTGAAGAAGAAATGCTTAGCTTCATGCGACTGGAATCGTTTGCCAATTATTTTATGCCCACTGCCTCTAGTGTAATTCGAGTGATCAACTGTGAAGTATTTATCGACAGTCATGTTATCATGTCCTTTGAATATCCTGAATACTTGAATTAAATCTCCTCGTATCCTCCGTTTTGTTAGGGTAGAAATTCAGGGCTTCTAAAAGTTCCTCATACAGTTTATTTCTCAATCTAGGTATCATCTTTGTCATCCTTTACTCCACTCTTTTAAGCTTTTCCATATTCTTTTTATAAAACGGATCCAAAACTGAATGCAGTACTCCAAGTGCGGGCGTACTAAGGAATTATACAAAGTGAGGACGATATTATCTGATTTATATTCAAATGCTTTGCCTGTGAATCCAATCAATTTATTGGCTTTTTCACAGCTTCTGTACATTGCTTGCTTGGTTTCAAATCGTTTATTATAACTCCTAAGTCTTTTTCATGGTTTACCCTATCAAGTTGGATATTATACATGCTATAACTTGCTCTTATATTTTTACTGCCAATGTTTAGCACTTTGCATTTATTAATATTGAAATCCATTTGCCAGACTTGGGCCCAGTTAAACAGTGGATCAAGATCTCTCTGAATTGCCTGCCTGTGCAGTGCTGTATCTGCTCTGTTACCTATTTTAGTATCATCAGCAAATTTTGAAATCTTAGAACATAATCCTTTGTTAATATCATTTACATATATTAAGAAAAGAATAGGACCTAACACTGAGCCCTGCGGCACTCCACTTGTAACGTTTATCCAGCCTGGCTCTTTTGCATTTATTACAACTCTCTGCTTTCGTCCGGTGAGCCAATCTTCTACCCACCCAAGAACACTGCCACTGAAACCATGTGCCTTTAGCTTCTTAAGGAGTCTTTTGTGTGGAACTTTGTCAAAAGCCTTTTGAAAGTCGAGGCAGACCACATCAAAAGATTTAGTCTCGTCGTATACATGTTCAGTATATCATTGAAAAAGTTCAGTAGATTTGTGAAGCAAGAGCGGTTATTACGAAAACCATGTTAGAAATCTTTTATGAGATTGTTTGTTTCTAAGTGTTTCACAAACTTGTCTCTGATAATAATTTCAAGCAATTTGCAAACCACCGATGTTAAACTAATTGGGCGGTAGTTTTCTGATTGGGCTCTGTTGCCCTTTTTGAATATTGGGGTTACATTAGCAAGCTTCCATTCGTGTGGCACCTTTCTGCTCTTAAGTGATAAGTTAAAAAGTTCAGATAAAGGCTCTGATATTTCATTCTGTAGTTCCACCAAAATACGTGGCGATATTATGCCCAGTCCTGGTGCTTTATTCTCTTTTAATTTGTTTATTGCAAGTACATCACGATCGCTAACTGTAATGTCAGTGATTATGTTGCCCTCTTCTATAGGAATGGGGGAAACAGTAGGAATCATATGAATATTTTCTGTTGAAAATACTGATGCAAAGAAAGTAATAAGAATTTTCGCCATCATAGTTTCATCATCAGCGTGCTCTCCGTTATCTGTGATTAAGGGACCGATTGCTGGTGTTATTACCTTTTTGCTTCTTAGGTAACTGAAAAATTCTTTGGGATTTGATTTATTTCTTTGGATTTGATTTACTGATACTTGCAATATGTGTCTCAAGGTTTTTCTTACTGCATTTAATTAATTTTTTGGCTTTTCGTCGCAGGGAATCGCATTAATTTTTATCATTTTGATTCTCTGTGTTATTATAATTCTTATATGCAAGACTTTTTGCTTTTAGACAAAATTTAATGTCGGAGTTCCACCATTTGGGTTTAGAATTTTTGGCAGGCCTTCTGTTGCGCATTGGAATACATAAACTGACGGTATTGTTGAGAGTTTCTGTGAAAAAAGTCCATGCATCATTGATATCTAAAGTTTTGACAATGGGATGCCAGTCACCTGCACCTGCAATTGCCTTTAATTTCTTAAAATTTGCTCTCTTAAAGTCGGGCACTTTCTCGCAACTGGGCTTGACACTGTCTTCACTGAATTTAATGTTAAATGTAACTATGCGATGATCACTTGTACTAATTCTTCTCCTACAATAACATTACTCATTACATTTTCTGATGTTGCTAAGACAAGATTTAGGATGTTAGCTTCTCATATTGGATAATTTACAAATTGATACAAAGAACTTTCCTGCAAGTTTGTATATAGATCTGACCCTGTGTGTGAGGATAGGGCTTCTCCCCATTTTGGAACTGGTAAATTAAAGTCACCAAATATTACAGTGCTTTGCATACAAGATATTTCGGCAGTTTGATTGTAGATTTCATTATCGATGTTGAGTGGCTGACTGGGTGGACGATAAATTAACCAAAGAGTGATTTTATGACAAGATTTATTTCTAAGCTGAATATAAAATAAGAGTGTCAATGTTTTCAATACATGGCTTGGTAATTTCGACTGGATGAAATCCTGATTTAATATATAACAACACTCTGCCCCCTGCTCGATTCATCCATTCACTACTGAAAATGTGATAGCCTGGTAAATTAAACTCTGCTAGAAAATCTCTTTGCTCAGTGTTTAGCCACAATTCTGTTACACCAATTACATCATAATCTTCAGAAAAGACAAGGGCCTCTACGAAGTAAATCAGAAAATTTATTACGTAGACTACGGCATTTACAAGGATTGCTTTAATGTGTTTTCCTTTCCGATGTGGGGAGCTTCCATTATTTATTAATTTATCAGATCTTATGACATCAATGTTTGCCTCCCGTGATGCTTGTTTTTTCTCCAGAAAAAACTTATGGCATCACTAAGCAAATGACAGAGACGGGCAGAACCAACGGCATTCAAGTGTAGTCCATCGTTCACAAATAGTGTTCACTGCTCGTAAAACTGGTTCCATGTGTCGATGAACTCAACTCCTTTCTGTAAGCAAAGTGACTTGACTCAGTTATTTATACTAAATGCTCTGCTGAAGAAGGCATTCCTTGCGTTAATCCTTGAGAGCATGCCTGAAATTAAAATATGGTTAGTTTTCTCCTTGTATCGTCAAATCATCTTTCTGTACTTCTCCATCAGCTCCTCTGATCGGGTTTGCATGACATCATTGGTACCTGTATGAATGATAACAAGGCTGTCATTTTCCGCATTCTCAAAAACGCCATTGACAGCCTCCGTTACATCATCTACTCCTGCACTTGGAATACAAAAACGCTTTCGTTTAGAGGGTGTCTGGCCACAAAATTCCACCAACTGACCACCGATGATAGAGTCTTCCACAACCCGTGCCTCATGGGGCTCTTCCTTTACTTCTGCGAGAATCTGAAATTTGTTATATGTGGTTACTGGAATGATGCTCCTTTTTCTCACAAACCTGACACCATTCTGCACTGGCTGGAACTCATTCTGTATGGTGGGGGGAGAAGTACCTACAGCAGGAGGAGGATGGTCAGCCTGGACAGCGGTTGGCCGAGTAGTGAGGATATCCTCCACGGTATGTCCAACGTTACTGGCAATGATCTCCTCCAGCACATCAAGTTTATGGGTCAGGCTGTTAATTTTATTTGTGGCTTCGGTCAGCTTGTCTTCCAAGCTCTGACATACTTTGCACATCCTGCAAACAAAGGAACTGTTCGTAGAAAAGGATCCGGTGAAACTACCGGAGCAGGCTACGCAAATAATGTTCCACGGCATTCTGAAAATCAAAGTTACTGCAAAGATTTATAAGAGAAACAAAATCAGATATTGCTGATTAGCACCTGGAAGAGATACTGGAACAATAATCAGTTACTTTACAAAATCTGTTAGTAAAACAATTACAATTTATGGAATTATTACAGGTGAAGATCTCGCTGGTGGGGGGTCTTGCTGTATAAAACTGTACAGGAATGACCACCTTACTGGTCAGCAGTGTACGTGCAGAGCATTTATCAGTAATCTATTCCAGAGAAAGGAAAGCTTACCGTTACTTGAAATGAAGAAATAAAATTACAGTGCAATCTGAAATATAACAGTAAAGTCACAACACGGTTACCTGTAAAGAAATGGGAGAGATACTTCACTGTAAAAATTAGTGCAAGTAGAAAAAATTGTTAATAACAGCAAGACTTGCCTGTGTCGAAAATGTAAACAAACGCCGTCTTGATCCCTTGTTTTACTAATTTATCGTTTACAGTGACAAAATAATGGATCACTGGTAGAGTAAAGAATCTTATCTTAATCCATTAATACTAAATTAATTCTGAGACTATCTATCTATTGCCAGACGCCTCAATCCCGTTTGGGGTGGGCACAAACAAAACGCCTCCACTTCGCCCTGTCCCCCGCCATTTCACTGCCTTGCTCCCAACTCACACCCCCCTTTCTCATATACCTCTCCATCCCATCCCTCCATCTCATCCTCGGCCTCCCCCTTCCTCTTCCCCCCTCCACCTCACTCACATGCACTCTCTTCGTCAGTCTTTCACCCTCCATCCTTTCCACATGGCCAAACCACCTCAGTGTGTTCCTCATAACGCTTCCTATCACATCCACATCCACACCACAACGCTCCTTTATATCCACATTCGTCAGCCTGTCTCTCCATGTGACTCCACAGGCTCCTCTTAAATAACTCATTTCCACTGCTCTCACTCTTGACTTGTGTCTTCCAACAACGTCCAAGCTTCACTTCCATACGTTAGAGTTGGTATCACAATACCGTCATGTAGTAATTCTGAGACCAAAAATTAAATATACAAAGCGCAAATTCTTAGTGTTTTCCGAGGGTAACTCGTCCGACCCTCTGGCGGGAGACAGCTGAAGTAACTGCATATCAGGGACAAAGAGATGGCGCTAAGGTAAAACAAAACTATGTATATCATATAATTTGTTTTTTCTTACTTTAGAGCATAGGACTTTGATGCATGGTCGTGGGGAGTTCAGACGTGGTTTCCTGGCTCTCCTCTAGCTTTCAGGGCTGCCTCACCGGCATTAGTTTTGTAAATAAAGCGAATAAAAGTTAGGTTAGCTAGTACTAATTTTCCTCCCAGCCCTTTAGAGATATAGTAAGTGTCTATATCTGTTTCCTGAGATTGCCTTTGCTTACTCACCTCTGGAGTGTACCCCCCACTGATCGCTCTGGGGTGTGAGTCACACACAGGCACGTCCTACCGAGAGTGGTTAGAGAGGGTAATCTCAGACTAGGTGCGTGTTCCCCAGGTGCTCTGTCCCTTGCTCGTTTTTTTCTTTCTTCCCACTTCCTCCGCGAGGGGGAAGTGGTACCTATGGCGGACGCCCCTACTGCCTCCCCCCCCCCATCAGCGGGGGAGGTAGTCCTGACGATAATACTCTTACCGTGACTGACCGGCCCCAGACTGACGGACGCCAGACTAGATCCCCACTTGACGTTCCCCTTGAGAATGAGACTTACGTAACTCTTCATGCTTTAGGTTCCACTCCCCTATCCAGACTCAATCCCTTCATTGTCAAGAAGGTGATTGACCACTGTGTGGGAGAGGTGGAACAAGTACAAAAAAATTGGAAATGGAGACCTCCTGGTTAAGACGTTCAGGTTAAAGACTTGCTGAAGCTGCGCAAGTTTCACTGCCATGATATCAAGGCCAAGATCCCAACATCCATGAATTCCTGCAAGGGTGTTATCACTTGCAGGGATCTCATGGTGATGAGTGAGGAAGAGATCATACAGGAACTTGCTCAGCAGGATGTCATTGGTGCCAGATTTATCACTCGTTTTCAGGAAGGCGTAAGGACGAAGACAGCCACAGTAGTCTTAACTTTTGGGATAATATCTCTACCTACAAATGTGAAAGTAGGATATGAAATTGTAAATGTCAGGCCGTACATTCCCAATCCTCTTTGTTGCTCCAATTGTCAGAACTATGGACACCATGAAAAGACTTGTTGGGCTTCCAACATCGTGTGTGGCAAGTGCGCGGCTGTAGGTCACTCTGCTGACAACTGTACATCCGAGACTGAGTGTTGCTTTCACTGCAAGGATGCTCATTCCACTTCCTCGAGGGCTTGTCCCAAGTGGAAGGAGGAGAAGGAAGTCTGCACAGTGAAAGCAACAGAGGGCATTTCCTTCTACGATGCTAGGAAGAAGGTGAAGGAGTTGCATGCAACTCCCAAGCCTAATATCTCCTATGCATCGGTGGTTGTGTCCCGTCCCGTGATGTGCACCGTTGAGACACAGACTGACCTTACATTCGCACCTCATGCCCCACGCCCTACCTCTCAATCTAAGCCTCCTGTATGTTCCAACTCTCTTACGGACATTCCTGTTGCTACTTCGTACTCTCAGGTTGCTACTGCTCCTTTGCAGTCAGTGCGGGAAAAACAGAAGTCTGACAAGTCTGACAAAATTAACTCGACCACCCTCACCAAACAGTCACGTCCTCATGTCCTTCCCGATCCTGGTCCAGCAAGGGAGAGAAAGAATAGCTCTTCCTCGGTGGAGTCTGGGAGCCTTGTCATTGATGAAAATATGGAGGTCTCCATGAATAAGCACCGGGAAAGGTTCCCTGGTAGCCACTTGCCTGGTGGCAGAGGGCATAAAAAAACCAAGCACACTGTCCACCCTCGAAAATCTTAAACCACTGCATTAACTCTATTACAGTGGAATTGTAGAGGTGTCGGGAATAAGTTACCAAATATAGCAATCTTGCTGTCAATACACAGGCCAGACGTTATTTGTTTACATGAGACGCACTTGGAGGATCACCCTGATCCTCCACAGTTCCAACACTACCACTCGTATAGAAGATATGAAGGTCATGGAGTTGCCATATACACACACAAATCACACCCACAAACGGAAGTGATTCTAAATTCTATTCTGGAAGCTGTTGCGTGCAGAGTAAAATTTAATAACACGTATCTGTCTCTTTGCTCTCTGTACTGTCCTCCACATGGCCCCATTGATAGTGATGCTTTAAAATCACTGTTTGAACATCTACCTGGGAATAAGTTTGTTGGGCGATTTTAATGCCCATCACTATCAATGGGGTAGCTTGAGGATTGATGGTCGTGGGGAGCAAGTAGCCGACCTAATACTACAGTCCAACCTC
Source organism: Coenobita brevimanus (assembly GCF_032717465.1). Lineage (NCBI taxonomy): Eukaryota > Metazoa > Arthropoda > Malacostraca > Decapoda > Coenobitidae > Coenobita > Coenobita brevimanus. Next base: position 11,476,117 of record NC_136994.1, read on the forward strand.
TGTCTTCTAAACGATGGTAGAGCGACTCGTGTAGATGATCGTACTGGTAACTTTTCAGCCAATGACTTATCCTTGGCCTCCCCTGGTATACATCAAGTTTTCTCCTGGGATCCTTATGACGACTCATTGGGAAGTGATCATTTATCCATCTGTCTTTTTTATACATGCGACATCGTTTCGGACCCTTCACCTCCAAAATTTAACTATAAGAAAGCAGATTGGGAATCCTTCTCAAGGATCGCCAATTTAGATATATCTGGGGAGACCATAGATGTTAAGGTCGAAAATGTAACTACTTCCATATTACATGCAGCTGAGGCTGCTATTCCCAAGACTTCTACAGTTCATGCGAAGCATAGAGCACATTGGTGGATGCCGGATTGCCAACAAGCATTTAGAAAACTCAATTGGAGATACAGGATTTTTGATAGTCAGCCAACTGAGAAAAATTTTATTGCATACAAACAGGCATGGGCTCAGGCAAAGAGAATAATAAGAAGGGCCAAACGTGACTCCTGGCGGTCATTTGTGTCCACGGTGATTCGTACAACTCCATTAAGTAAAGTCTGGTCCACTATTAGAATATTAAATAATAAAGGCCCATACTTCCCTGTAAAAACACTGCAGGTGAACAACACCATCTATGACGAGCCCGTGGACATTGCTAACACCCTCGCCAGGAGTTTTTCTAAAATAAGTAGCTCAGCCAATTACGACCAGCGTTTTCAAAATCATAAACACACAGCTGAGCTACAGTTAATAGACTTTGCCACAGAAGACATAGACTTCCCGTACAACGAGGAGTTTACGCTAGATGAACTGCTCCTTGCCCTAAAACCCCGTAAAGACACCAGCCCTGGACCAGACACCATCACATACGGTATGATCCAGCATCTTAATCAGGCCAACCTGATTAAGATGTTAGCATTGTACGATGAGATTTGGGCATCTCGAACGTTCCCAAACTCATGGCACTTTGTGCACTTCATACCGATACCCAAAGAGGCTGGTTGTCTTGTGAATCCCACTTCATTTCGTCCTATGGTGTTGACTTCTTGTCTATGTAAGGTCATGGAACGAATGGTAAACAATAGGCTTCTTTTTGTTTTAGAGTCGAAGAATTTGTTAAATGATCAACAATGTGGCTTCCGTAAATACAGAAGTTCACTTGATCATATAATGAATTTGGAGCATTGTACTTCAGAGGAATTTGCCAATAAAGAATTCATGATAGGGGTGTTCTTGGACATCCATAAGGCCTATGACATGACATGGCGACATGGTATACTAATGAAGCTCTATGCTTATGGTTAAAGAGGATATTTGCCTATTTTTATTTCAAATTTCTTAAGGGACTGGACTTTCTCTGTCAAATTGCCCCATAATGTAACATTGGATATATTTATCCAGGAAAACGGGGTGCCGCGGGGAAGTATGTTTAGTCCTACTTTATTTAGTATTATGACCAATGATATTCTGTCATCAGCACCCATCCCGAAGAATCTTAAATACTCGCTCTATGCTGACGATTGTGCAATATGGCACTCTTCCCATAATGCACAATTTTCGGCTGGGTGGATTCAAGCGGCCCTTGACTCCGTCCACCAATGGGCCTTGCAGTGGGGATTTAAGTTTTCCATCCCTAAGTGTGCCGCTGTAGTTTTTACGACTCGTAACGTGCCTAATTTGTGCTTAACTTTGAATAATCAGCCGGTACCTTTTCAAAATTCTGTAAAGTTTTTGGGAATCCATTTTGATCGTCGGATGAACTTCAAAATTCATGTTAATAATTTGCTTGCTCATTGTGATAAGTTAGTAAATGTCCTCAAGTACCTAGCGGGTACTACATGGGGTGCCGACAAAAAATCTTTATTAATGGTGTATAAGCCCCTTATTCGATCAAAGCTAGACTATGGCACACAGGTGTATGGCTTGGCATCCAATGCCACGCTGAAAGGCTTAGATGTGTTGCAGAATAAATGTTTGCGAATGTGTCTTGGAGCCGTCCGGTGTACCCGTGTAGCTTGTATGGAAGTGGAGGCGAATGTGCCTCCCCTCCGTATTCGTCGTGACCACCTGGCCTGGTCCTATAGCCTCAGAACATCGAGGAAAAGTAATATCGGCAATCTGGCCTGTACCCCCCTGCGTCAATACCACCACCTTCTGCAGGGGGTGCATCGGCCACTTGCTGTTCGCCTCCATTTACTGACTCAGGAGCTTGGTGTGGACCTCAGTGACTGTGACAAGTTGGTGCTTAAAAATATAGCGCCTTGGGAGCCGCCCGGCTATACAGTGGATGTATCATGGCTCCCAGCACCAAAGGCCAAGGCGCCGGAGGTGGAGGTCCACCACTTGTTTCGTAACATCATCGTGAGTCACTTGGGGTCCCTCCAATTGTACACCGACGGTTCCAAGTCGAGTGAATGTGTGGGTGCAAGTGTATGGTCGACTGAATGTGCCCTCAGGTATCTGTTGCCGACTCATACATCTGTGTTTACCTCTGAACTTTTTGCTATTGACAAAGCTATAGACTATGCTCTCAATTCTAGGCATGACTCATTTGTCATATTTTCAGATTCAAAATCAGCCCTTCATGCCATTGCATCTTGCACAACGGACTCTCACGAGATCCAGGCCCGCATTGTTAATAAGCTGCGTTCATGCAACAAGTCATTCACGCTGATCTGGGTCCCTGGTCATTGTCGTATCTACGGCAATGAGCAGGCTGACTTACTAGCAAAGTCGGCTGTAGAGCTCGAGGAGACTTGGGACGTTCCTCGTGATCTACAGTCGAGTCTCTCTCTCGGAAAGAAATCAATAAATCTTCTGTGGCAAGGTCAGTGGACCAGACTAAATATTCGAACGTGTAAGCCGTACCTAGGCGACTGGGACACTGCCAACCGTCCCAGTCACCTGGAAGAAAAAGTGTTGGCTTGTCTACGGTTTAATGCCACCAAAATAACTCATATGAAACTTTATATAGAAAACCGATTCCTACCGCACTGTGCCATCTGTGATGCAGCGTTATCTATCAGTCATATCATTCTGCGCTGTCGGCGATTTATTCATGAACGCGCTTCACTTATAAATTACTGCGGTGCAGGAGACGTCCCCGTCACCCTTTTCACCATCCTGGGTGATGGGGACATTGTTATGACTGATAAATTGATGGCTTTCTTGAGAGAGACCGGACTGATCAGAGTGATGTTACTTTTTTACTATATGGTTTTGGTTTTTATCGACTGTAAATATGGATACAGTATGTTGTACTATTAATTAGGGTTGACTGTTGACATATTTGAAATAGGTCTTCGACTGACAGTCACCAGCTGATGAGTGCAAGTGTGCAATATAAAAAGGTACTGGGCACCTGCAGTCGATGGTGGTCTGTTGGGCGAGGATCTTCACTTTTTTGTACAAATTATGTAAATACACTATACCATCTTGTTAAGTTGTCCTAATTAGGGCCGAGAGCTGACGTATATGGATATGTTCCTGACTCGTCTGGTTCTGTTTCATATATTGATGTCCCCTATATTAGGTTTTGCCTCGACTGACAGTCACCAGGTGATGAGTGCAGGTGCGTAATGTAGAAAGGCATTACATATCTGCAGTCGATGGTGTTCTGTAAGTCGAGGTATTTTTACCATTAGTGTAGGTCTAGCTATTTGTCTCCGTAGGATTTAGTATAGGTTAGCTATTTGTTTGTTAGGTGATTAGTTTTAGGGTCTTTAGATTAGGTTTTTCTTTATAATATGAGGCATAAAAAATATAAAACCAAAAAAATAAAAAATAAAAAAAATAAATAAAATAAAAATTATTATATATATATGTACGTGTGCATGAAAATGTGTCTGTATATATGCGTGAAAGCGTGTGTGAGTGTGTATATATATATATATATATATATATATATATATATATATGGCCTTAATGACCAGGGGCTTTGGCCCCAATGGTCGATAGGCCAGAAAAAAAAGCAAAAAAAAAAAAAAAAATTAGAGCGGTGCAGATCACCGTCCAAAACACTCTACACTCAGTCAGAAATTCGCAGAAATAAACTCTCTTATTCAATACCGTCTATCAAACAAAGCCAATCAAACACTCACCCACCAACAACACTCACAGACGTTGAACAAACCGTATTTACACTTCACGAACTACACTTAGCGACCAGACAATCAGCCAGATCACTCACCCAAACTCAGGACTATCACACTATTGTATTCACACACGCAAAACACTGAAACAGGGCACTTAGCTGTGGGTATTCTCAGAGAAGACCAGGAGGACGTCTTGCTAGTACGGCGGGGAGGGGAAGATTAGAGGTATTGCGCGGAAGAGAGGTAGTTATGAACATGTAATAGGCGCCCACACTGAAAGTGTGGAATGTGTTCGAGGGAGCGAGCGAGCAAGTCAGGCTGTGCTGAATATTGTCTCATATGGCTCATCATCATCCTCTGATTTCCTGACCTGAAAATACTAAAAAGAGCTTATTAGATTGCACCAAAAAAATTCCCTCACTCTTCCTAAAACCAGTACTCCTCTTGTATTAATATTAGGTCTAGGGGCTGGGACCTAGCAGGTTAATAATGACTTTGCTTTTTGCTCACTCACAAAAATTACCTTCACCAAATCTCCCGGTGCGGTCCGACTGGAATCAGAAGTAAGAAATTCAGAGTTACTTTTCGTCGATCTGGGCACTGTATTACTTTGAGTAGGATTCAGTCAAAATTCCCCCCCCCCCCCAAAAAAAAAAAAAAAGCCAAACAGAAGGCATTATTTGTTTTGAAAAGGCAAAACCTGGTTGCTCTCAGCAATTGTCGGATAATACTGCTGCGTTACTCACGCAACCTTAGACCATTACTTCTTGCGCAGCCGGCTGTTACGCTAATCTGCCTCATAAAAAATTGTTTTCCTGATTTACGGAAAAACTATTGGGAATTACGGGTTGTGTATGAAATAAAAATAACTGAGGATTTTTATGCGATTTCCAAATTCGTGCGAATCTTTCTTGTAAATTCAAAATTGGCTAAGATATCCAAAAAAGTTCGCTACTGTACTACAGAGTTTTCCTCCTGACCCCTGCCCCCATTTCTTGCTGGTGCGATAAATCTTTCGTTCGGGTACAAATGTCGGAGGTCCAAACTTTGACTAAATTTGGTGTTCTCGCTCGCTTCGCTCGCTCGAACACTTAGAGGTAGTGAAGGGTAGATATAGGGTAAGATTAGAGATAGTCCACAGGAGGGAGACGGTAAGATCTGAGGTAGTGCAGGGAAGAGGGAGGTTGAAATTAGAGAGAGTGCATGGAACAGAGACGGTAAGATAAAATGCAGTGCAAGGAAGAGGGACATTAAGATTAGAGGTAGTGCAAGAAAAAAAGACGGTAAGATCAGATGTAGTGCGGAAAGAAAAGATAAGAGGTGTGGGCTTTGAGTAGAAGCTATCACACACTGTTAAGTCTACTTCACACTGTCACATATCGCAATCGTACTTCAAACTTTCACATCACACTGCTGCACCACACACTGCCACATCAAACTGCCACACCACACAATGCCCTACTTCACCCTGAATTCGCCCCTTCTAGGAATATATAAATACCTAAACAAAAAGTGAAGGTATTGGTAACAGTGTAGCTGACTCAACGACCTCTTGGGCTGAAGGTCAATCCCCATTCCCTCTCCGTTACTTCCTCCTCTTTCTACTCCCCTCTCTCCCTCTCCTTTTTCTACTCCTCCCGCTCCTCTTCCTTCTCCCTCTCCTCTTTCTGCTCCCCTCTCTCCCTCTCCTCTTTCTGCTCCCCTCTCTCCCTCTCTTCTTTCTACTCCTCCCTCTCCCTCTCCTCTCTTTACTCCTCTCTCTTCCTTGCCTCTTTCTACTCTCCCCCCTCTCCCTCTCCTCTTTCTACTCTTTTCCCTCTCTTTCTCCTTTTTCTACTCCCTCCTATCCCTCTCCTCTTTCTATTCCCCTCTTGCCCTTTCCTCTTTGTATTCTCCTCCCTCTCCCTCTCCTCTTTCTACTATCCCTCTCTTCCTCTCCTTTTTCTCCTCCCTGCTCCTCTTTCTACTCTCCTCCTCTCTTTCTCCTACATACATTCTCCCCCTCTCCTTTCCCTATAGCTATAGCACCCCCACTCTTCATGTACTGTATCCCTCTCTCATATCCACATTTCTCTTCCCCTTCATTCATTCCCTTCTATCTCAGTGTCTCCCTTTTCCCTTACTTCCTACTTCCTTTCCCCACTGTTATCAAAAATCACTCTCTCATTTGCATTCTTATGTTTCTTTCATCCATCCAGCCCTGTTAACGCTGCCCCTTCACCTCCTCCCTTTCCCTTAACTGTCCTTCATACTCTTTTTATATCTCCTTCTCCACTCCTACGACGTCCCCTCTTCCCCTCTCTGCCTCACACCACCTTCTTTCCTTCCTCCTTACCACTTCCTCCATTTTTCACTCATTCCCTTCTTTCCCTTCTTCCTATCATCCTACCTTCTTTCTTCTTCACTTTCGTTTCCTCGACCCCTCCCCCTCCCCCTTCCCCTACCTTCACCCCCTTACCTATTCCCTTCCCCACCTCCCTCCGACACCCCCCCCCCACTCCATCCTCATTTTGCTAAAAGGCTCGTTGCACATGAAGGCTGGAGTCATTTGGCACCAAAGGTATCCCCTCTGTTTTTAGCGTTAACACAATAATATCCTTTACTTCCTACGCCTATTTTTTCACTCTCAATATTTTTTTCTTATGACTTGTATTACAGGTAGTGGCTGTTGTTACAAATAGTAGTAGCAATTATTTATAGGCTATTCCTACCGTTCAGAAGTGACGATTTTAATGGCAGGGAAAAGTAAACAAAAAACTTGTCTCAGACATAATAAAACTTAAGTTCCCGGACACACTTGCCCCCCAACATGTGATCGTCAAGAGGAAACGAGGCTCTGGGGTCCGTCCAACGTTCAGACTCGAATACTAAAGCAGCTCTAACTTGGTGCTTCGTTTCGTCTTGTCGATCACTTGTTCGGGTGTATGTATCCGGGCCCTAATATAACCTAACCTGATGAATCTAACCTAACCTAACCTAACCCTTCACCTTAACAGAAATAATAACATATAATTACGTCCATTGTCAAACGAGGTGGTATGTTTACATTCCTGGGCTTCGGTGCTTCTTTTAGATGACTCTACACTGAGTGGCCAACCAAATGATTTCCTGTAACCTAGGAGACCATTTAATAGCCTACGCTGGGCGGCAACCATATGGCCAAAAGTGGACGTCCTGTGGTCTAGTGAAGTAAGGGGCACTAATCAGATGTGACCCATAATGGATGACATCCAAAGAATGGCTAAGGTTCTTTCCTCACATAATACCACATGTTTTACTAGTCTCTCTCTCTCTCTCTCTCTCTCTCTCTCTCTCTCTCTCTCTCTCTCTCTCTCTCTCTCTCTCTCTCTCACTCACTTTCTGAAGCTTTCCATCCAGTTTCGATACTTTGTCATTCACTTTTGCTCGTCCTCATCTATCACCTCTACGCTTGCCTTCACCTTCCTTGCATTCTGTTCTACTCTAACCTAGCTTAGCCTAACAATATTTTTTCCACATATTTATCTTTGGAAATCCCATCTCAATTGAACTCTCTGCCATTGTTTCACTTTTCTGTTGGGATATTCTTTTTGCCGAATAAAATTAACTGGTTATAATCTGCATATATAATACCACATCATCCATGCACCATCCTATTCCTCAACAGCTTTCTCTTCTCACTCGACCTTCCTCACTAGTTTTTTACACTCTGTCTTTTATCGTACTCTACACTTCATATCTGTGCCTGCCATCCTCTCATCTTCCTGTGTGTCCTTCTCTTCCTTTACATTTTTTCTTCTATCTGGGTCAATCCAATTTTGTCTGTTATATTGATTTAAGTATCTGTTTTGTAAGTTCATCCATCATCCAGTACTATGTCGTCCCATAAGGAGCGTGGGAGCCCGGGGGTAGGCAAGATGGTCCTGATATTTAAGATGAGAGTGAGCAGCCTCAATTATCCCTGAATGGCATTAAGTGAGCAGTAAACTCCAACCTCTCCTTGGATATAAATTTACACAGGCTCATTCCGATTGGAGCTCCTTAATTACCCACTAAACCACCAAGTGCCATAATTTGGTTATAAGGTTACCACCCAGCGTAGTAAATGGTTTTCCGGTGTAGAGGAAACCATTTGGCTTCTCACTCAGTGTAGTCACCCATGGGAAAAAGGAAGAGGAAAAAATGAAGGAAAGAGAGACGGAAGAGGGAGTGTAAAGTCACCCGTAGGCAGAATGAAGAGAAAAGAATGAAGGAAAGACGGAAGAGGAAGGAAGGAAGAGAGGAAAGGGCAGACACCCAAAGCAGCACTACATTGAGTGAGAGGATAGTGGGACTTAATTGGACAAAATATTATGGTTTTAGCCTGAAGTTTACAGACAGCAGACTGCATTTATACATCTCCCGCTGAGCAGATCTTTCTCTTTGCATCTTTCTTTAACTTGATCTCAGAAGCTTTCCATCCCACTAACGCACTTTCTGTCTTCCATTTGTCCTATTCTTCTTCATACATCACCCCTGCGCCAGCCGAACCCCGCCTGCACCCGTGCTTGTAAATGCAATAACAATGACTAACGGCGCAATGAGCCTGTGACACCGACCGACTCCCTTGAGCTAATGCGTGACTTACGGCCTTGCCACCTTGCACGGCTATGAATTTTGCATTTTCTTCCGGTTAATGCCAGACTGCATTAATCGCCTTAGGAGAGACTTGATGCTGGAGAGGGAAGCCTTCATGTGGTGGCACTGATATAACTCGGTGACTCAACTGCCTGGTTATACAAACGTCCCCTTGCTTCTTCTTTGTCTCGCAAAAGGAGGATGGTGGATTATGTTTGAAAGGCAACTCATATCTGCAGTCCGCTGGATTCATGCTTCAAGTGATCTGGGGGTTACAACAACAACAACAATTGCTGCAACCACTGGGAGAGACTCTTTTGAACTGGAATAGCCAGGTATAGCTAAGGTGACCAGAGTCCCGTTTTTAGGCGGATCAGTCCTGCTTTTTTAACGTCTGTCCCGGTTTTTCCGCTGTGTCTAAAATGTCTCGTTTACTTAGCAAATTTTCCTAAATGTCCCGCTCATAGGGAATTACTATTACATTAGATATAACATGACCTTCTTTTATAAAAACATTAAATCAGTAAAATTATGCATAATCCAAACCAAATGAAATACCAAATTGTTAATATAAAATCTGTAATACTACCTGGTAACTTTGGTCGGCCCATTCCCCGTATCGTACGGTCTGTTCGGAGTTCGTATGAGATGTTAGTGACTGATTAGCAGTCTCAGGGTGAGATGCTGTGCGAGAGCAGTTGCTGTCACACGCATAAGTCTCTCTCTCTCTCTCTCTCTCTCTCTCTCTCTCTCTCTATATATATATATATATATATATATATATATATATATTGTTACAGAACAGAGAAAACTGTCCCGCAAAGTTCCAGGTTCAAAACAAAAGAGTTAAGTAAAATTACAAGTTAAAGTTTAATGCTCAAACTAACAACTAAACATTCAGGACTCATAAGGATAATGTAATGGCAAAAAACAGGTTAAATATATGGTTAACTGCAATAGCCTCTATTAACACGAAATTAGCAAGTCTAAATTTATCTAAGTCAGCCCTGATAAAATGAGAAAACCGGATAATGCTCAGTTAATGGAAGATATATTATTACAGATACAAAATATTATTAATAATGGCTGACACCTAAAACACATGAATCACAAAAAACCTCACCAGGCCTATGAATTAACACCTTATGCTATACCAGCGGTTCCCAACCTGGGAGCCATGGCCCCCAAGGGGGCCATGGGACATTGACTGGGGGGCCATGGGCCTTATTGGTAATATAAGATATTATAAGGTATTTGGTCTGGGTCAAACCTGACAGAAATCAAGTGTGAAATATACCCTACTGTGCTAGTTTAGCCTTAAGTATATTGGGGTAATTACCGTTTTCTGCACAATATCAAATATTAAAAACATATAAATATACGATATGAGTTATATAGGGGCCATGGAGCTTCACATAATTTTCTCGGGGGGCAACAGGACCAAAAAGGTTGGGAACCACTGTGCTATACAGTACAAGAAAAAAAATGTAATAACACTTATACTCAAATTACACAGCAGCTAGATGGTTGGAGACTTCCTGAGCACTCACAAAAATAATAACTGTACAGGGGAGGACAGAGATATGAACAAAATGAGGAGTAGATCTAAGTGGCAATTAATGCAGAGACTGAGCTCATTATATAGGGGCCGGCAGAGCTTGATACAACTGGTAAGAAGGACGCGCAAATGAAGCCATAGGGGACAAAGAGTTGACAATCCTGCTCTGAACAACAGAAAGAACGACTTACTCTACTATAAGGGGAGGAAGGGGGGAGTGAGGTAGAACACGCACTATGGAAGCCACGAGGCGAATCGTGATCAAACATGCAGCATACTGTACGTTAGAATTATACAAAGGATGATGAAATCATAGGCTATGTAACACCTCCCCACAAAGAAAAAGAAATTTACAAAGGAAATTTCTTATTACTCTAAAACAATCTGTCTAAAGTCTAGATAAGCAATCTGCAATAACATTTTCTTTCCCCTTGACATGTTGTATGTCTAATGAATACTCCTGAAGAAGTAGACTCCATCTTGTCAATCTCTGATTTTTATCTTTAAACTTACTAAGGAATTTCAGTGGGTTATGATCGGTATAAATGACTATGGGGTCAAAACCAGAACACAAATAAAATGAAAAATGCTGTAAACCCAAAATCAAGGCCAAAAGCTCTTTCTCAATAGTTGAGTAGTTCTTTTAAGGTGGAGTGAACTTCTTACTGTAATAAGATACAGGGTGTTCAATACCCTGATCATCCTCTTGCAGCAAAACAGCCCCAGCTCCTGTATCACTTGCATCAACAGCCATCTTACAAGGCTTAGCAAAATTTGGAGTAGTGAGCACTGGCTGACTTAATAGGATAGCTTTAAGTTTGCTGAAAGAGGATTTACAGTTATCGGTCCAGACAAATTTAACTCCCTTTTTCAATAGGTCTGTAAGTGGTGATACAAGAATTGAAAAGTTAAGAACAAATCTCCTGTAATAACCTACCATTCCCAAAAATCTTTGTAGCTCTTTCCTACTTTTAGGTCTGGGAAGATCACTTATAACCTGAACCTTAGCTCCTGGTGGTGCAACATGTCCATCACCAATTACGTACCCAAGGTACTGAACTTTAGCTTGACCAAACTCACACTTTGATAAATTAGCTACAAGATTAGCCTGAACCAAACACTCAAGAAATTTACTGACATGGCATAGGTGATCTTTCCAATTGTCACTGAAGATTAATACATCATCAATATAAACAACACACCCTGCCAAACCCTCTGTTACAACATTCATGAGCTTCTGAAATGTGGCTGGTGCTTTCTTCATACCATATGGCATTACAGAACATGCAAAAGTCTTTCATAGTATTACAGAACATGAGATCTCCCTAGCACGTTCAGTCATAGGTACTTACCAGTATCCCTTTAACAAATCAAACTTACTTATGTACCTAGCCTTTCCGATCTTGTCTATGCAATCTTCCACGCGAGGGAGAGGGTAAGTGTCTGTTTTGGTTATCTGATTAGCACGTCTGTAGTCGATGCAAAGCCGCTGTGACCCACCTGGCTTAGGGACTAGAGTGACAGGAGAACTCCACTCGCTCTGACAGGGCTCAATCATCTTGTGGTCCAACAGGTAGCCAAGCTCCTTCTAGATGAGAGGAACTTTCACTGGGTTCACACGGTAAGGAGGCAGTTTAATTGGCTTTGCGTCTCCAACATCGACATCATGCATCAAAGTGGTTTTTCCTGGAGTAGCACGGAACACTTGCGGGTACTCCTGCAGTAATGCCGAAAACTCCTGCCTTTCCTCGGGAGGTAGATGAGAAAGCTTAGTCTGGAGATCATTCATGATATCAGGATTTTTCCCCAAACTATCACTCAGGCTCATGCTGCATGGAAGAACTTCACTTGCAGACTCGGGTGGAACAGCTACAGTGCAGACTGGGTTATTTTCGTCCCGCCTGTGATATAACTTTAGCATGTTGATGTGACAAAGTTGCTTGTTCTTTCTACGATCTGGTGTGGCGATGACATAGTTGACATCACTGAGTTTCTTCTCCACGAAAGAAGGACCACTAAACTTGGCTTGAAGAGGTTGCCCATGCACCGGTAGCAGAATCAAAACCTGATCTCCTGGCCGAAAGTGGCGTAACCTGGACTTCTTATCATACCAAGTCTTCATCTTCTCCTGAGCAGCTCCTAAATTCTCTCTCGCCAGCTGTAAAGCAGTGGATAGCCGTTCTTTGAACTTCTTCGCATACTCCAGCAGGTTGACGTCATCTTCCTCCGACAGCCAGCATTCCTTGAGTAGCTTAAGGGGTCCTCTTACTTCATGGCCAAACAGTAGTTCAAAGGGTGAGAAGCCCAGTGATTCATTTGGAGATTCTCTTGCGGCAAATACAATGAATGGAAGACCTTTATCCCAGTCTTTCTGATGTTCCAAACAGTATTTCTTGAGCATCGATTTGAGTGTTTGATGATATCTCTCCAACGCTCCTTGGGTCTGGGGATGGTAAGCTGAAGACGTGATCTGGGTGATGCCCAACTCTTTCAGAGACTGCTTGAAAACATATGACATGAAATTACTTCCCCGGTCTGACTGTACCTCCTTGGGCAGACCAAACTTGGTGAAGAACCCTAGCATTTCCTTAACCACGTTCTTTGCTGAGATATTTCTAAGTGGAATGGCTTCAGGATAACGAGTAGCCATATCAATCAGGGTCAACACATAAGAAAATCCTGAAGAAGTCTTAGGAAGAGGGCCCACAATATCCACCAACTCACGGGTGAATGGCGCCTCAAAAGGAGGAATGGGAACTAGAGGTGCAACCTTTTCGGTCTGATTACACTTCCCCACAACTTGACAGGTGTGACAAGACTTACAATACCAGGAAACATCTCTGAAGATACCTGGCCAGTAGAAGTGTTTCAAAATGCGTGCCACAGTCTTCCTCACTCCAAGGTGTCCTGCCAAACTGGAATCATGAGCCACTCTAATGATATCCTGCCTACAAACACGAGGGATGACAACTTGATGTACAACCTTCCATTCACAGTCGGCTGATGCTATTGGTGGTCTCCAATTTCTCATAAGTACTTCTGAATTTATATATAAACAAGTAGAAGCACCAGCTGACTCTTCCTCATTGCAAGCAGAGTTAGCTAGACCTTTCAACTCAGGGTTAGCAACCTGCAACTCAACCAACTCTTGACGAGACAAATTATCAACACTACGGGGTACTGCCTCATCTGGTGAGTGGTCCAAATTAGCAAGAAAAGTGTCAGCTAGGATAACATCATCATCATCATTATACTCTAAATCACCAGTAACTTTAGACTTAGCCCTAGTGACAGCACATGCAGAGAACACATCAGGGACACCACAATCCTGGGACACAGTCACTGTCTCACTAGACAACTGAGGAGCTGGACACACTTGACTTCCACCAATATCATTTCCAAGTAAGAAAGTTACACCTGACATTGGGAGAGTCTCAACCAACACAACCATAACGGAACCATTAACAAAACCAGACTCTAAATTCACTCTGCACAGAGGGACAGAGAAGTAATTATTTCCTACACCTTGTAAGATTACAGTTTCATCAGAGGAATTAACATTAGAGCCTAGAACACTGGTCAGCATAAGGGATTGGCAAGCACCTGTATCACGATATACTTAAACTGATTTCCTGTCATTACTGTCCAGAGGACTGACAAAACCATCAGACAGGAAATTAGCACATGAACTTTCGAGAGTGTCACTCACGTTACTGCTCAAAAGAGGAGCTCCATCATGAGAATTTAATTTACCCCTCAAAGCAGGTTCAGTTAACTCTGTTAAAGGATTCTGGGAACTCTCAAGGGTGGACACTAGACCAATTGACTGAATATTTAAACACTTCTTTTTGTTCACATCACGCTGTCTCCTGAAACATTTCTCCGTAGTATGACCAAGCTTACTACAATAAGTACATTTACTTTTCTGAAATCTAGAGAGTGGAGCTGGTATTTACTTCCTGAGAAACATCATCTTTATTCTCTTTCCTGTTACCTGTACTCTGAGTAGAGGCAACATACTTACTCTCAGCTTTCCTTTTTTCTTTAGAATATCTCTTGTGAGTAAGAACATATTCATGAGCTAAAACTGCAGCATCAGACAAATTATCTATTCTTCTCTCATCAAGATATAGGCTTACATCATTATTAATACACCTTTTGAAGTCCTCCAGCAAAATGATCTGCTTAAATTTACCAAAATCAGAATCCACTTTCTTAGAATTTAACCACTGCTCTAACAGATCTTCTTTGATTTTTGCATACTCAACATGGGATTGCTTATCTTGCTTATAAGTTGTTCTAAATTTTACTCTATAGGCTTCAGGAACAAGCTCATAGGCCTTAAGAATCAAGCTCTTAACTACATCATAATTATCAGATTGATCCTGTGGCAAAGATGCATAAGTTACTTGAGCTTTACCGGTGAAAGCAGTTTGAAGGAGTACTGGGCCAATTAAAACCTGTAGCTACCCTCTCAAACAACTGAAAATACTTTGTTAAATCAGATTAAATAAAAGGAGGGACAAGTTTAACATTTTTAGCCACATCAAAACCATCGGAGCTAGATGATCCAGTTCCACCTTGTATCATGCGATACTCATGGTCTGCCTGAATCCTAGCAATTTCAATTTGTGCCTGTGCCTCCTTAAAACGTGCCTGAAACTCAGCCTCCTTAGCACGAACCTCCTGCAGGGCTAGCTGTAACTTATCTATTTCAATCTGCGTTTTCTCATCTGGAGGAGTTACATTAAACAAGCTTTCATTAATCATGTCAACAATTTATTCTTTAGAATGATGAGAGCGAACAACAATTCCCAATTGTTGAGCAACAAGCTTAAGTTCATTCTTTGTTCTGTTTTCTACATCACACACTGTTTGCACATTTGACAAAAAATCTTTGGCTTCATCAAGAGTAGTAATAGTAGACATCATGAATATTTCACAGTCACAAAATATCAATCAATATCCTTATGATAATATCCTGAATATCCCGATAAGAGGTCGCCAAATTTATGTTACGGAACAGAGAAAACTGTCCCGCAAAGTTCCAGGTTCAAAACAAGAGTTAGGTAAAATTACAAGTTAAAGTTTAATGCTCAAACTAACAACTAAACATTCAGGACTCTTAGGGATAATGTAATGGCAAAAAACAGGTTAAATATACGGTTAACTGCAATAGCCTCTATTACACGAAATTAGCAAGTGTAAATTTATCTAAGTCAGCCCTGACAAAATGAGAAAACCGGATAATGCTCAGTTAATGCAAGATATATTATTACAGATACAAACTATTATTAATAATGGCTGACACCTAAAACACATGAATCACAAAAAACCTCACCAGGCCTACGAATTAACACATGCTATACAGTACAAGAAAAAAAATGTAATAACATTTATAGTCAAATTACACAGCAGCTAGATGGTTGGACACTTCCTGAGCACTCACAAAAATAATAACTGTACAGGGGAGGACAGAGATGTGAACAAAATGAGGAGTAGATTTAAGTGGCAATTAATGCAGAGACTGAGCTCATTATATAGGGGCCGGCAGAGCTTGATACTACTTGTAAGAAGGACGCGCAAATGAAGCCATAGGGGTCAAAGAGTTGACAATCCTGCTCTGAACAACAGAAAGAACGACTTACTCTACTATAAGGGGGGGAAGGGGGGAGTGAGGTAGAACACGCACTATGGAAGCCACGAGGCGAATCGTGATCAAACATGCAGCATACTGTACGTTAGAATTATACAAAAGATGATGAAATCATAGGCTATGTAACAATATATATATATATATATATATATATATATATATATATATATATATATATAATATATATATATATATATATATATATATATATATATATATATATATATATATATATATATATATATATATATATATATATATATATATATATCCAGGTGCCTCTGTGGTACAAAGTGGTAGAGTGCGCGTTTCGTACATGGGTGGACCAGGGTTCGCGCCCCGCCAGAGTAATAAACTCTGGGAGTGTTCACACGGCCACGTACTGCATTGGCGGACACAAGGGGTGCTGTGGTTGAACCAGTGTCGCTTACTGTAAAGTATGCTTGCACCCAGTCGGCTTGTGCGGGCCGATTACACTTGGTTCACAGACTACAAACACATCCAAAGCCACTCCAACACTACAATTACATTTACAAGCACTTCTCACCCCACATACAATCTCTGCCAGACAGCCTAAGCCACTTGGTAGGGATACATTGGCTGAATCGTCCCGACTTCGGTCGGGATAGGCCGGTCCTGCAGTGGATAATGAAACGGCTGATGATGATGATGATATTCATTCATCATTCATCATTCAATCCTACGTTGCCCCATGAGGAGCGTAGGAGCCCTGGGCTAGGAAAGTAGGTCCCAACATTTAAGATGAGAGTGACCAGCCTCACTCATCCCTGAGTGGCATTACGGGAGCAATAACCCCAACCATCCCTTGGATATAAACCTTCACCGGCTCAATCCAACTGGAGCTCCGTAATTACCCACTAATCCACCAGGTGCCAATATTTGGCTATATGGTTACCACCCAGCGAAGTAAATGGTTTCCTGGCGTACAGAAAACCATTTGGCTTGTCACTCAGTGTACAATCACCCGTAGGCAGAAGGACGAGGAAGGAATGAAGGAAAGAAAGACAGAAGAGAATGGAAGAAAGAAGGATGTCGGAGAGGAATGGGGGCAGACACCCGAGAGCAGCATTATATAGAGTGAGTGGATGGTGAGTGCCCCCACCTATCTCAGATATATATATATATATATATATATATATATATATATATATATATATATATATATATACCAGACAGCCTAAGCCACTTGGTAGAGATACATTGGCTGTCCCGACTTCGGTCGGGATAGGCCGGTCCTGCAGTGGACACTCAAACGGCTAATGAATTATATATATATATATATATATATATATATATATATATATAACCTGGCCACACTATGGGGTGGTACTACTACTCTGCGGCCAGGTTGTGTTAGGAAGAATACTGCCACCGTATTCCCTGCGTGTCGTAAAAGGCGACTAAAAGGGGCGGAGTGAGGGGACTAGGGACCCCCTCCTCTGTTTTTTAGTTCCTAAAAAGAGACAGGCCAGAGAAAGAGATGGGGGATGGAGTTATCCCCGCACCCTGAAGATTGGGTCTATGAATGTGCGTGGATGTAGTACAATATAGGCTAAAAAGGAGGAGATTGGGAGAATGTTTGTGAGAAGAAAGTTGGATGTGTTAGCTTTGAGTGAAACCAAGATGAAAGGGAAGGGGGAATCTATGTTTGGAAGTGTGAATGGAAGATTGTCAGGTGTTGATAGAGGAAGGGCAAGAGAAGGTGTGGCCTTGTTAGTGAGTCCGGAAGTACAGCAGTGTGTGATTGAATGGAAGGAGGTGTCACCGAGATTGATGTGGGTGAAAGCGAAATTTGAACGTGAGTTGTGGGTGTTTGTGAGTGCATATGGGCCTGGTAGTGAAAGGGATGAACAAGAGAGGGAGTCTTTCTGGAATGATGTTGATGAGTGTCTGCAGAGTTTTGGAGCGAATGTGAATGTGGTAATGATGGGAGATCTGAATGCTAGAGTGGGAAATGTAGCAGTTGAAGGCGTAGTTGGTATGCATGGTGTGCCTGGAAGAAATGAAAATGGGGAACGAATGATAGCGATGTGTGTTGAGAGAGAGATGGTGATTGGGAATACGCTGTTTGAGAAGAAAGATATTTATAAGTATACATGGGTGAGACAGGAAGGTGGAAGGGTTGTTGATAGAGCCTTGATGGACTATGTGGTTGTGTCTAGGAATGTAATAGGAAGATTGTTGGATGTGAGAGTTCTGAGAGGGGAGGGTGGAGGTATGTCTGACCACTACCTGGTGGAGGGAAAGTTAAGAGTAGGTAAGAGATGGGTGAGAGCTAGGAGGGTTAGGTGTGGCAGGGAGGTTTTGAAAGTGAGTGAGTTGGATAAAAGAGAGAAAAAGATAGAGTATCAGGAGAAATTGAAAGATGAGTGGAACGCAGTGAAAGATCGGGAAAATGGCAGCGTGGAGGAGGAATGGCTGTTGTTTAAGAGTGCTGTGGTGGGGCATGCAGAAGAGGTGTGTGGTGTGAGACGTGTGGGTGGTGGTGTAAGAAAAGGAAGTGAATGGTGGTGCGAGGAAGTAAGTATGGCTGTGGCTGAGAAGAGACGTGCATATGAAGTGTGGCTGCAGAGGAAGGATGAGATGTCATATGAAAGGTATAAGGAAACGAGGAATAGAGCGAGAAGGGCTGTGCGTGATGCTAAAGTGACAGCAGATGAGAGGTGGGGTAGGCGGCTGACAGAGAATTTTCAACAGAATAAGAAAATGTTTTGGAAGGAGGTGAAAAGGGTGCGAAAGGGAGAGTCTGGGAAGGAAGAACGAGTAAAAGCAGAGGATGGAAGGATGTTAATTGAGATGGATGCAGTAAGGAACAGATGGGCAGAGTATTTTGAAAGATTGTTAAATGTAGGGGAGGAAAGGGTGGCTGAGATTGTGGCGGATAGAAGGGTGCAAGGAATAAATGTGTTGGGAGAGTTGAATGATTCTTTGATCACGAAGGAGGAAGTGGAGAAGGCAGTAAAGGAGATGAAAACAGGGAAAGCTACAGGTATGGATGGGTGTGCTGTGGAATGCCTGAAGGGTGGTGGAGTGACTATTGTTGACTGGTTAGTAAGATTGTTGAATGTATATTTTGAGAAAGGTATGGTGCCAGTTGACTGGGCAAGTGCTTGTGTGGTCCCGTTGTATAAAGGCAAGGGTGATAAGTATGAATGTACTAGCTTTAGGGGTATAAGTCTGTTGAGTGTTGTAGGTAAAGTGTATGGTAGAGTGTTAATTATGAGAGTTAGAGAAGGTACAGAGGGAGTGATTAGTGATGAGCAGTGTGGCTTTAGGAGAGGGAGGGGATGCATTGATCAGGTGTCTGCTGTGAGACAAGTGTGTGAAAAGTATTTAGCGAAAGGCAAGGATGTGTTTTGGGCATTTATGGATTTAGAGAAAGCTTATGATAGAATTGATAGGGAGGCTTTGTGGACTGTTTTAAGATTGTATGGACTTGATGGTAGGTTACTAAAAGGGGTGAAAAGTTTTTATGTAAATAGTAGAGCGTGTGTAAGAGTGGGAAATGCTGTGAGTGATTGGTTTCCCGTGAGAGTGGGGCTGCGACAGGGATGTGTGATGTCGCCTTGGTTGTTTAATATTTACATGGATGGTGTTGTAAGGGAGGTGAATGCAAGAGTTTTAGGTGGTCTGAGTCTGGTAAATGTTGATGGAGGAGAGTGGAATCTGAAGCAGCTGCTGTTTGCAGATGATACTGCACTGGTGACTGATTCAGAGGAGAGATTGAGACAGTTGGTAGAGGAGTTTGGAAGGGTGTGTGAAAGAGGAAATTGAAAGTAAATGAGAATAAGAGTAAAGTGATGAAGTGTACGAGGTTGATAGATGGTAGGGGGATGAATATGGTTTTGAATGGTGAGTTGCTTGAGGAGGTAGATTGTTTTAAATATCTAGGGTCACATGTTGCTGTGGATGGAAGAATAGATGCAGAAGTGAAGTTTAGAATAAATGAAGTAGGAAAGGTGCTGGGAGGAATGAAAAAAGTGTTTAAATGTCGTTCGCTTAGAATGGATGTAAAGAGAAGGCTGTATGAGGGTGTTGTGGTACCGACTGCATTATATGGGGCTGAAACATGGAGTATGGGTGTAGCAGAGAGGAAAAGTTTGAATGTAATGGAGATGAGATGTCTGAGGAGTATGTGTGGAGTGACGCGTATGGATCAAGTGCGAAATGATGAAGTGCAAAGGAGAACTGGAGTTGTTCGGGAGATGGCTGGTAGAGTTGAGCAGAGGGTGTTGCAATGGTTTGGGCATATGGAGAGAATGGATAATGAGCGATTGGTGAAAAAGATAACTAGATCTGATGTGAGAGGTGTAAGGCTGAGAGGAAGACCACGAATAGGATGGATGGACAGTGTGAAGAGAGCGCTGGATGCGAGAGGGATGGCTGTTGAGCAAGGAAGAGTGGCTGTGCGTGACAGAAATAAATGGAGAGAAATTGTGAATGAATAAGTGATGACGCAGCCCTGAGGGGATATTCTCCCGCATTTGGTCTGATCAGCTAGTCAGGTCAGGTGCGGGTAAGCTGATGGGTCTGTTATGATGTGGCAGGGGTAAACCAGTTCTGCTGTCCGGCCCTGCTGCGGATGTCACTAATTGCA
The DNA here is from genome assembly GCF_032717465.1 of Coenobita brevimanus. Classification (NCBI taxonomy): domain Eukaryota; kingdom Metazoa; phylum Arthropoda; class Malacostraca; order Decapoda; family Coenobitidae; genus Coenobita; species Coenobita brevimanus. Next base: position 11,496,648 of record NC_136994.1, read on the forward strand.
TTGCGCAGTTGCCCCTTGTGCGGTGTGATGCGGTGAGGATCTGTCCGTTCTCCCCTTTGGAGCTAAGATGCGAATGAATGTGTTAGAATGGATGAGTAAATGGAGAGTGAGTCGTCCTGTCTCGGCTACCTCCCTTTCCTTGGGGGAAGCAGCCTAGGTATATACATATATATATATATATATATATATATATATATATATATATATATATATATATATATATATATATATATATATATTTGCCATGAGGTGCCACTGGAGGTTTCGATAAAGCAAGATTATCAAGGTGACTCTACGAAACTTCTGGAAACTGCGTCACGCGAACTTTATGGAATATTAGGGTAACTAGGTATCTCTCATTACTAACCTGAAGGCTGAGCCCCAAAACAGAGGAAAAATAACAGCTATGGACGAAATTCTTGTACTTCCTTTCACATATACAGCGGCGTTAATACCAGACGAATACTCAATCTTATTTAGAAAAAAAAAAAATGTTCTTGACTGAAAAATCGAATGCAAGGCTGGCAATGGCTTAGACATTATAGAAGAGATGAAATAAGTAATTGTTATGGCATATTGGGCTATCTGGGATCTCATCCAGACTGACAGTAGGCTACTCACTCCCGCTAGGACAGTTGCCAGTTTTCCGTCATGTGGGAAACTTTCGACCGAAATAACTCCTATCTTGAGCTAGTGAAAATATTTCATGGGTTGGTGCTCCTTGACATTTCCAAAAATTTGGTATACATCTGAATGAAATTCTTGTGAGTATAAAAAATCGCCAAATTTTTACAAATTGTCAATACACCCCCCCTCCCATGTTGTGCAATATATTTTTCTAGTAGTTTTTGATGAGATTTGAGTGATTTTGACCATTTTTGTCAGAAATACTTCATTTTTGCCTCTTTTCCAATCATGAACTTTGACTAGATGAGGAGGTGAAATGAAGCATTTTCGACAGAAAACGAAGGCAAAAATCACTCAAATCGCTTCAAAAAGCACCAGAAAAATATACAGCATAAATTGGTTAACCTAATAAAATAGACCTAACCAAATCTAACCTAACCAAACAGACCTAATCTAACCTAACCTAACCGACAGGAAACGAAGGCAAAAATCAGTCAAATCGCATAAAAAAAAAAACACCAGAAAAGTATAATGCACGACAGGTTAACCTAACCAAACAGACTTAAACTAACCAAACCTAACCTAACCTAACCTAACCGACAGAAAACGAAGGCAAAAATCACTGAAATCGCATCAACCACCACCAGAAAAATATACTGCACAACCGGTTAACCCAACCAAACAGACCTAAACTAACCAAACCTAAATTAACCTAACCTAACCAAACCTAAATTAACCTAACCTAACCTAACGTGCTGCAGCGGAATGCTTACCTTAGAGATGCGATGGTCCAGGTTGTGCAATATAATTATTTTTCTGGTGGTTTTTGATGCGATTTGAGTGATTTTTTTTACTTGGTTTTCCGTTGAAAATGTTTTATTTCACCTCCTCATCCATTCAAAGTTCATGATTGGAAAAGAGACAAAATGAAATATTTCCGACAAAAATGAAGGTCAAAATCACTCAAATCTCATCAAAACTACAAGAAAAAATGCACCGTGTTTTCTCAATAACTTAACTGCATCTTCCGGGTCCGAGTGGAAACGCTTAATAATGCTTAAGTAGTCAATATTACAACCCGGTGCACAGAACACCTCCTACTTCGTCAGAAGCCATAGCGAGAAGGATTTGAATTTTCCACCCAGAAGGAATCAAAGACTGCGCTTCAAATTGATTGGTAGAATACCATCACGTGACATAAAGTATGTCTATGAGTGGGTGAAACAGACCTAGCAGACACATGCACAGTTGACAGAAGGAGAAACACACGTACAAACGCACGCATTTTTTACATGGACTGGCCAAAATCTATCCAAGTTATGGTTGGGGGGAATTTTAATTAAATTCATTATCTTTGTAAATATCGATTTCCAAATGGGGTTATGGGGGTTCATTAGCATTCTTAGGTAATTTACTATGCGTTTATGGTGGTAATATCCCTGAACTGCATACTGGAAATTGTAAAATAACACCAAAAAATTGTCAAATAGACGAGTTTCTGGTCAAAAATTTTTTTAAGCAAGAGACTTGTGTAGGAAAAAATACGCATAAAATTACTGCCAACCATTTTTTCCATTAAAAAAAAAAAAAAAACGGTGCAGATACATGAAAAAGTGTTAGATAAAATAGCTGGAAAATCACGTGACTGACGGCCTCTGATTGGTCATGGCCTCACTACTCACACTGAGGCGGCATAGCTGACTGTGTTTACGATTAGCCTTCATACACTGTGCTTATTTCTGACCTCCAAGAATGCCCCACGACAAGAGGAATAATTGCTAGTGTTTCGTTTCAATGCGTATGAGCACAGACAAAAGCACAGTAGGGAAATTATTCCTGTGCGTACTACCAACCAATGAGAATAAACGAAAACAGTGTTGGCTGGCTGATCGTCGAAAGTTCCGCGTGCTGGAACGCAGTCTTTACTGTTGTGAAAATATTATTTTCTTCGCCATATAGGATCATACACGCCTAATTATCTGAAATTCGGTAAAAAAAAAAAAAAAAAAATGTGCTTAATTTAACTACTAATAGAAAATTAGGATTCAGAGCGGAAACGTGCTGAGGTTAGTATTTCCACTTTAGATCGCCAGCTTGCCTTGACAGACTTCTGTCTTGCACAAATACTGATTTACAGTGCACATAAATGTATTTGCATGTTATTTATACAAAGTAGAATGCCAAGGCAAGCTGTTGGGGTAAAGGAGACACTTCCCTGACTTTAGCTCGTTTCCACTCTAAAATCCGTTTTTTTTTTTTTTTTTTTTTTTGTTAAACAAAAATTTGACAGCATTTCAGATAATTAGGTGTGTATGAACATATATAGTGATAAAATCTATAACATCAATTAAAAATGCCAATTTAGTGTTGATTCGGTAAATGACCGCCGATTCGATATTTCGTCACACCCTCCTGAAGGTACTTTACAGTCAAGTTCAGAGCCACGCACTGAAACTGTTCTTTCCGAAAGCTAATAATGAAGAGGTCATAATGAAGAGGCATAATACCAATATAAACTCATACAACTGATACTGTACTCCATACATTAAACACTTTCCACCTCATAAGGTAGGAGCACCGCTCGGGAATGGTGTAGCTGTAATCTACAGTACTTCTAGTCGATATCAGTGCAATGTACAAACGTCGGAATAAGTTCGTTTCCTTTTCCGTGGACTAAGGTGTTTGTAACACTGCACGGTGGAGAGCTATCCCCTCCTCCTTCCTTCCTCATAGTCCCACACTCCCATCCAAATTCCCCGCTTTTCTCTCCGACCCCATAACCCCACCCGGCACCCTCCATACTCACGCTCGCAGCCAACTAGGGTTTACTGTACTTCTGGCACCTCTTTAATTACGTGTAGTCCGAACAACTAATAATGGAGTGATACAGTATATATCATAAACCAAGGTGGGAAAAGGTTTATTACACTGTGTGTGTGTGTGTGTGTGTGTGTGTGTGTGTGTGTGAGAGAGAGAGAGAGAGAGAGAGAGAGAGAGAGAGAGAGAGAGAGAGACTGCTGCAGTTCAATATTGCGGTAGTAGATACCTCTCTTACACACACACACACACACACACACTAACATACGCATAGCGTATACTGGTGATCTACCACCATTGGGATATCACACCTTATCAGTTACGGTGACGTTATTAATTTCCGTTGGTTAGGACAAAGGTGTGGGTGTGGGTGGAGCTGTCGCACAAAACCCCAATGTGGGTCCTCACACCTGCGGGCATAATTATATGCCTCATATCATCACCGGCTGCCAGGGTCACCTACAGACACCCGCTCGCTGCTCTAGTTTCCCTACATCAACCGTCTGCAGTGTTGCCAATGTAGCTCAATTATCGTTAGATCTAGAAATAATTACTTCGAACTAGCAGAAATATGGCATTGGGTGACATGAATGCTAGCTATTTTCGCGGGAATTAAGCCATCATATTCTATATTGTAGGGGGTGCACCCAACTGTCTGTAGAGATTCCCAGCAATTTATGCCATTTAGCAATAATCTAGTGATTTTGAGGACTAATCTAGCGGAGTATTGTGTGTATGTATTGGTAACGCTGACTCTTTCAACAGCTGATGCCATCCCACAAGCCCGAATCCTCTCACCTCTGTCAGAGTAACCAATAACTCTCCAGTACAGAAGATAAGCGATACGACTCCTTGGGATAAGAGACATGCATTTCTCGCGATCTTCAGAACTACAGCGACCATAGGGATATCGAAATAGATCTCCAGCGCCAGAAATTGCTATTGCAATAACCTATACACACTCTGTATAGATAGACAGATAGATAGATATACAGATAGATAGATAGATTCAGATATAGATATATGAGAGAGAGAGAGAGAGAGAGAGAGAGAGAGAGAGAGAGAGAGAGAGAGAGGAATTCATTAATTTAAACTATTTCCCGAGAACCGTGCATATAAGGATGACTAGAGCTCAACATACTGATTCACTCACCACTGAAACTCGAAAGGTACATGTCAAAGGAGTAGAATTATCTCTCTCTCATAAAGATATCGAACCCACCAGCATTAAAAGGTTCATACCGAAGTATTGTCAAGGGAGTAGAATTATCTCTCTCTCATAAAGATACCCAACCCGCCCGCATTAAAAGGTGCATACCGAAGCATTGTCAGGGGAGTAGAATTCTCTCTTTCTCTCTCTCTCTCTCTCTCTCTCTCTCTCTCTCTCTCTCTCTCTCTCTCTCTCATAAAGATACCGGATCCACCTGCATTAACCCTGAGTATCCCTATCGTGGTTATTGTGGCTCAAGTTCGGCAACTTGACAAAGTTGCTCTCCGGGGGCAACTTCTTGGACTGTTTGGGACTGAAGCGTCTGAGAAACGAGATGTGTGGGATATGGCGGTCGAAAGAGATATTTATGATACAGTTTATTCCATTATTAGTTGTTCGGACTGCAAGAAATTAAAGAGGTGTAAGAAATACAGGAACTCCTAGCTGGCTGTGAGCTAGAGTATGGAGGGTACCGGGCGGGTTTATAGGATCGGGGAGAAAAGTGGGGGGTTTAGGTGGGATTATGGGACTATGAGGAAGGGAGGAGGAGAGGATAGCTCTCCACTATGCTCTCCACCGTGCAGTGTTACAAACACCTTAGTCCACGGAAAAGGAAACGAACTTATTCCGACGTCTGTACATACCTAACTGGTACCACCGTGCATTTACACAATGAAAAGTATTCCTTCACAACTTACCTGACGGGGGGAATTTGGATCTACGGTGGCCATGTCGGTAAATATTTTGACAACTATTATCGGTGTTACTGGTAGTCTTGTGTCATGGACTGGAGCATCGTCTGCAGTATGAATACTGACGTCATCGCCAATATGGCGGCTGACTCCCTCCAGCCGCAAAGAATTAAATTTATCATGTCTTGATCAGTGCAACTGATAAATTAAAAGATACATATACCGTAAGCTTCTAAGTAGCCTACATGGCAGAGTGCACTTGTCACGTTTTCCTAGAACCGGAAACACGTCTATTGCCGGACCATAAGTTTCACGACCACTCCATGCCACTGTCCCCATTTTATCCTCTTCACTACTATAAGTAGGACTCGCCCACGTTTGCGGCTGTGGTGTGGCCCGGAAATGTGTACAGTGTTGCCACGTTTTCTATACCGTTATCTCTCTCTCTCTCTCTCTCTCTCTCTCTCTCTCTCCTGGCGGGAAATGTGAGCCACCCTGAGTACTTTTGATTCTTTTATAAGTTATTTATAATTGTGCTTTCATTTGTTAATTTGGTTTTGTTATATTTAGTGATGCCGACAATGCATTCAATGCATGCCCCTCTCCTGCCTCTCTCTCTCTCTCTCTCTCTCTCTCTCTCTCTCTCTCACCGACTGGGTGTGGGTGTTGCCGCTCGCGAGTGAATAATGTTTTTTTTTTTTTTTTTTTACTTCGGTATTGGCATATGCCTACTATTTTGTCCTACATATTAGCTTACGATTATAAATTTGATTATTCCTCGTCCTTAAAATTATGGTAAAAGCCGGTAAATGTGAGCATTTTTCCCTAGCAACACCTGTACAAGCTATGCTTGGGTCTACGGAGGTACGTACTTTACCTTAAGCCAGACTGGGTAAGTGTTGCCACTCACAAGAATTACATGAATTATTTCTTTTACTTTGGATATTGGCATATTTCTTCTTTTTTCAGGCTCATTATCTTATATCCATAACTGTGATATTATTACCCACCCTAAAACTACGCTAAAAAACATTAAAAGTGACTACAATTTCTTTTAGCAACACTGTACAATATGTATGCCATGTTTCTGTGTTACTGTATAAATATTTTATGCATAATAAGATTACTGTTGATTCATCCATCAAAATACACAAGTGTAAGTTTTATTCATCTGAATTTATCGAATTTGTGATGCCTTGTACATAAATAGCTTCCGTTTCACATCGCAAGTTGGGGAAACGTGGCACCATTGTACACAGGTGCGGGTCACACCACAGCCGCAAACGTGCGCGAGTCCTACTATAGGGTGCTCTTAAATTGAATGACATTGTTTGGTGGCAACTACGATATTGTCCTCGGCTATGCATCCGAAGAACTACGAATGTTACAATTTATTCCAGCATAAAGGAGGGGCACGCAGCTTGTGCGGATCCAGGGCTGTTGCCCAAGCGCCTGGGCAACACCCCTGGTTTCCCTAAAACTAATATGCAGTACTTTGTATGGATTCCATCTTTTACTGGTTATTATGTTTACATGCGTAATCGCCGCCATACGCTTTTTGGTCCTTCAGCCTGTTACTAATGTTTATTTAGGTTCTTTACTTACCATTCAGTACAAGCCCCAACATCCTGGGGAACTTCGTCGCTGAAGGCCAAGCAGAGAAGGGTGCCTGAGAGTAAAAAGTTACATTGATACCTTGGGGCATAGAAGGTATAGAAGTAATTATCATTACAAGCACAATAATGAACAAAGACATACAATGACACATATATGGTACAAAGTGGTTGCAGTAATTATTATCATTACAAGTTTTGGGATGAGCAAACTGATACATTGATACACACGTATGTACATATGTATGCGGAGGGAGACACATATGCATACATCATCATCATCATCATCATCATTATCATCATCAGTCATTACAAGTCCACTGCTGAATAAAGGCCTCCCCCAACCTTCTCCACGAATTCCTTGACTGAGCCAATCTTTGCCACGTTTTCTTTGCAAATTTCTCTGTCTCATCTCTCCATCTCCTGTCTGGCTTTTTTCTGCTATGCTGACGATCTCTGGTGTCCAGTCAGTCAACCTCTTGCTCCACCAGTTATCCCTTATTCTTGCTACATGGCCTGTTCACCTCCATTTCTGTACTTTTATAAATTCTATAATATCTTTGACTTTAGTCTGCTCTCTCACCCAAGCTGATCTTTTCCTGTCTCTTAAAGATATTCCCAACATTGACCTTTCCATTGCTCTCTGAGAACGAATTAATTTATTTTCCATCGATTTTGTCAGTTTCCAAGTCTCACAACCATAGGTCATAGCTGGAAATATACATTCGTTATATACTTTTCATTTCATACGAACTGGCAAGCTACTTTTCATAATGTCTCAATGTTTACCGAAAACTTTCCATCCAAGTGTAATGCATCTTTTTATGTTGATTTTAGTATTTGTCCCAAGTAATTGTACCCCTCGACTTCTTCAAGAATTTCTCTGCTTATTCTGATACCGCTTTTTGGTGTTTGTGGATTGAATATTACTTTAGTTTTACTCCGGTTCATCTTTAGCCCTACTCTGAGACTTTCTCTGTTCAGGTCATTTAACATTTCTTGGAATGTCTGCTTTTTCTGAGATTAGGGCAATGTCATCTGCAAATCTTAAATGGTTTAGCTTTTCTCCATCTATGTTCACTCCTTTGTTTTCCCAGTCTAGCTTTCTGAACATACATTCTAGGCATGATGTAAATAACTTTGGTGAAACTGCATTTCCCTGACGCACGCCCTTCTCAATCTTAATTTTTTTTTCGAGTCCTCATGTAATTTAACTGTAGCAGTTCCCTCTTTATATATGTTTTCGAGCAGTTTTACAATGATCTCATTCACTTCTTGTTCTCGCAATGAATTTAAAATTGCTATGTGCTCCACTGAGTCGAAAGCCTTTTCGTAATCAAGAAAACCTAAGCACAGTGGTTTATTATATTCTGTAGGTTTCTCAAACTGCTGATTCATTGTGCGTAGATGATCAATAGTCGAATACCCGCTTCGGAATCCCGCCTGTTCACGAGGTTGGTTTTCCTCCAAATTTGTTGTTATTTTGTTCATAAGGACTTTAGCGAAGAGTTTGTAAATGACTGATAATAAGCTAATGGGTCGATAGTGACTAAGATCTTTTGAGTCACCTTTTTTGTAAAGTAAAATAACTATTGCATCACACCATGTTTGGTTAATTTTCTTCTGTTTTATACATTGAGTAAATAAGTGAGCAAGCTTATTTTGTACTTCTACTCCAGCATCCAACAGAAAATCTCTGCTAATGCATCTTCTCCCGGAACTTTCCCTCTTTTCATGTTTTTAAGAGAAATATTGTCTTCATCTGGTGTTACCTCAGGTATTTCACTTGTGTCAGCCGAAAAGTCAGCTATTGGTACTACTGTTTTTGATGCATACAGTTCTTTGTAAAATTCGTCAACTCTCTTCACCATCTTATCTCTGAATTTCATGACTTCACTATTTTTGTCTTTCAGTGATGTAATTCGTTGCTTTCCCAGTGCAAGTTTACTTCGGACATGTTTCAGACTTTTTCCTTTTTCTGATGGGTTCTTTGATCTGATCCGTGTTTCCCTTTCTTTTTTCTTCTCCTTGTCTCTTGTTGATAAGCTTACTTAATTCCGCTCGTTCTGTTTCATCTTTCTTTGTTTTTACTTTCATTTTTTTTTTTTTCATAAGCTCGACTGTCATTTCTGAATACTTCTTGGCTTTGGTTCTATTAGGTTTTCCAACTATCTCCGCTGATTCTCTTAGCACTTTTGTTAGCCTGTCATTCAGCTCATCATTGTCACATTCAGCAGTACTTAGAGCCTGAAATCTGTTCCTTATTTCCAACTGAAAGGCTGCTTTGTTTTCGTTTACTTTTATTGGGCATATCTTTGTATCTTTAATCATCTTTCTTTCACTTTTGAAATTGGATCTGGCTGTGCAACCCACCATTCTATGTTCATCACCTATATTTACTATAATGAAGTCGATTTCATTCTTTGTTTCTCCATTTGGGCCTCTCCAGGTCCACTTTCTCCCTGTTCTTTTGTGGAAGAATGTGTTAATTATTCTAATGTTAAACATTTCAGCAAAATTTACCAGCATTTCTCCTCTTTCATTCCTTTCTCCCACTCCAAATCTTCCCATACATGCTTCTCCATTTTTCGAACCAACTTTTGCACTGAAGTCTCCCATGAGTATAGTATATGTGGTCTTTTCATCTTTCATAATCTGGGAGATGTCATCGTAGAATGTTTCTATTCCCTCACATGGGCTTTGAGAAGTTGGTGCATATACTTGTATTACCTTCAGGGTATATTTTCTGCACAGTCTACTTATCACCAGTGCTGCTCTGTCTGATACACTGCTGAATTTGACAATGTTGTCTGCAACATTTCTGTTAATTACTAATCCTAGACCACTAACTCTTACATTTTCCCTTCCTCTGTAGTAAAATAGGTGGCTGCTGCCTTTGAGCTGAATTGCTTTTTCTCTTTCTGTGAATCTTAGTCAAACCTACAATATCCCAACTAATGTTTTCCAGTTCAGTTATTAAGTTATCAAGTTTGTAATCTTCTACGAGGCTTCTTATATTGTATGCATAGATCTACATGGATTTCAGTTTGTTTAATATCCCAGTCTATATTTTGCCAACACAGTGCTTACTCACTTTTGGTGGCACACTGCCCATAAGCACAGGAGACAGTGCAGTTGGACGATGATCCAACAGGAAAGCCCATCAAATCATTTGCAATAGAACTCATGTTTGGTTGGGAGGATTGTGGCAAATAATCTCACTTCCCTGCGACATAGTTTCTGGTAAGATGTAATTTTTGTGCCACCTTATTCGTTTTATTTGGTGGAGCCCTATATATCTACAGGGGATCCCATTGTCTGCACTGTCCAAGACGGTGCCTCATATATCTACAAGACTTTCCCCTGTCCACCACCCAGGGACGCGCCAACGAACAGAGGGATCCTGCCCCTGGATATATATATATATATATATATATATATATATATATATATATATATATATATATATATATATATATATATATATATATATATATATTGTTACATAGCCTATGATTTCATCATCCTTTGTGTAATTTTAACGCACAGTTGCTGCATGTTTGATCACGAACGTGTTCTGCCTCAGTCCCCCCCTTCTACCGTTATAGTAGAGTAAGTCGTTCTCTCTGTTATTCAGAGCGGGATTTTCAGCTTTTTGGCCCCATGGCTTCATTTGCGCGTCCTTCTTACAACTTGTATCAAGCTCTCCTGGCCCCTATATAATGAGCTAAGTCTCTGCATCACTGCCACTTAGATCTGCTCCTCATTTTGTTCACATCTCTGTCCTCCCCTGTACAGTTATTATTATTGTGAGTGCTCAAGAAATCTCCAAACATCTAGCAGCTGTGTGTAATTTGAGTATAACTGTTGTATTTTTTCTTGTACTGTATAGCATAAGTTTAATTTGTAGGCCTAGTGAAGTTTTTGTAATTCATGTAGGGATCTTTATGTCCATCAGTTTTAATATTATTTTGTATCTGTAATAATTTATCTTGCATTCACAGAGTATTATCTGGTATCTCATTTTATCAGGGCTGACTTAGATAAATTTACTCATGCTAATTTTGTGTTAATAGAGGCTATTGCAGTTAACCATATATTCAACCTGTTTTTGCCATTACATTATCCTTATGAGTCCTGAATGTTTTGTTGTTAGTTTGAGCATTAAACTTTAACTTGTAATTTTACCTAACTCTTTTGTTTTGAACCTGGAACTTTACGGGACAGTAGTGACTCTTAGTATTCTCACTTAAAGTGTACGTTATCTTTCTCTGATCCGTAACATAAATTTGGCGACCTCATATCAGGATATTCAGGATATTATCATAAGGATATTGCTTGATATTTTGTGACTGTGATTTATTCATGATGGCTACTATTACTACACTTGATGAAGCCAAAGATTTTTTGTCAAATGTGCAAACAGTGTGTGATAAAGAAAACAGAACAAAGAATGAACTTAAGCTTGTTGCTCAACAATTGGGAATTGCTGTTCGCTCTCATCATTCTAAAGATCAGATTGTTGACATGATTAATGAAAGCTTGTTTAATGTAACTCCTCCAAATGAGCAAACGCAGATTGAATTAGCTAAGTTACAGCTAGCCCTGCGGGAGGCTCGTGTGAAAGAAGCTGAATTTCAAGCACGTGCTAAGGAGGCTGAGTCTCAGGCTAAGGAGGCTTGTGTTAAGGAGGCTGAATTTCAGGCAAATGCTCGTATTCAAGAGGCACAGGTACAGGCTCAGGCACAAATTGAACTGGCCAGGATTCAGGCAGACCATGAGTATCGCATGAAACAAGGTGGAACTGGATCATCTTGCTCTGATGATTTTGATGTGGCTAAAAATGTTAAACTTGTCCCTCCTTTTAATGAATCTGATTTAACAAAGTATTTTCAGTTGTTTGAGAGGGTAGCTACAGGTTTTAATTGGCCCAAACATAATTGGCCAGTACTCCTTCAAATTGTTCTCACCGGTAAAGCTCAAGTAACTTATGCATCTTTGCCTCAGGATCAATCTGATAATTATGATGTAGTTAAGAGCATGATTCTTAAGGCCTATGAGCTTGTTCCTGAAGCCTATAGAGTAAAATTTAGGACAACTTACAAGCAAGATAAGCAATCCCATGTTGAGTATGCAAAAATCAAAGAAGATCTGTTAGAGCAGTGGTTAAATTCTAAGAATGTGGATTCTGATTTTGACAAATTTAAGCAGATGATTTTGCTGGAGGACTTCAAAAGGTGTATTTATAAAGATGTAAGCCTATATCTTGATGAGAAAAGGATAGATAATCTGTCTGATGCTGCAGTTTTAGCTGATGAATATGTTCTCACTCACAAGAGATATTCTAGAGAAAAAGGGAAAGCTGAGAGTGAGTACGATGCCTCTACTCAGAGTACAGGTAACAGGAAAGAGAATAAAGATGATGTTTCTCAGGAAGTAAATACCAGCTTCACCTCTAGATTTCAGAAAAGTAAATGTACTTATTGTAGTAAGCTTGGTCATACTACGGAGAGATGTTTCAGGAGACAGCGTGATGTGAACAAAAAGGAGTCTTTAAATATTCAGTCAATTGGTCTAGTGTCCACTCTTGAGAGTTCCCAGAATTCTTTAACTGAGTTAACTGAACCGGCTTTGAGGGGTAACTTAAATTCTCATGATGGAGCTCCTCTTTTGAGCAGTAACGTGGGTGACACTCTCAAGAGTTCATGTGCTAATTTCCTGTCTGATGGTTTTGTCAGTCCTCTGGACAGTAATGACAGGAAATCAGTTAAAATATATCGTGATACAGGTGCTTGCCAATCCCTTATGCTGACCAGTGTTCTAGGCTCTAATGTTAATTCCTCTGATGAAACTGTAATCTTACAAGGTGTAGGGAATAATTCTCTGTCCCTCTGTGCAGAGTGAATTTAGAGTCTGGTTTTGTTAATGGTTCCGTTATGGTTGGGTTGGTTGAGACACTCCCAATGTCAGGTGTAACTTTCTTACTTGGAAATGATATTGGTGGAAGTCAAGTGTGTCCAGCTCCTCAGTTGTCTAGTGAGCCAGTGGCTGCGTCCCAGGATTGTGATGTCCCTGATGTGTTCCCTGCATGTGCTGTCACTAGGGCTAAGTCTAAAGTTACTGGTGATTTAGAGGATAATGATGATGATGATGTTATCCTAGCTGACACTTTTCTTGCTAATTTGGACCACTCACCAGATGAGGCAGTACCCCGTAGTGTTGATAATTTGTCTCGTCAAGAGTTGGTTCAGTTGCAGGTTGCTGACCCTGAGTTGAAAGGTCTAGCTAACTCTGCTTACAGTGAAGAAGAGTCAGCCGGTGCTTCTACTTGTTATTATGTAAAGTCAGGAGTACTTATGAGAAATTGGAGACCCCCAATAGCATCAGCCGACTGTAAATGGGAGGTTGTACATCAAGTTGTCATCCCTCGTGTTTGTAAGCAGGATATCATTCGAGTGGCTCATGATTCCAGTTTGGCAGGACACCTTGGAGTGAGGAAGACTGTGGCACGCATTTTGAAACACTTCTACTGGCCAGGTATCTTCAGGGATGTTTCCTGGTATTGTAAGTCTTGTCACACCTGTCAAGTTGTGAGGAAGTGTAATCAGACCGAAAAGGTTGCACCTCTAGTTCCCATTCCTCCTTTTGAGGCGCCTTTCACCCGTGTGTTGGTGGATATTGTGGGCCCTCTTCCCAAGACTTCTTCAGGATTTTCTTATGTGTTGACCCTGATTGATATGGCTACTCGTTATCCTGAAGCCGTTCCACTTGGAAACATCTCAGCAAAGAACGTGGTTAAGGAAATGCTAGGGTTCTTCACAAAGTTTGGTCTGCCCAAGGAGGTACAGTCAGACCGGGGAAGTAATTTCATGTCAAACGTTTTCAAGCAGTCTCTGAAAGAGTTGGGCATCACCCAGATCAGGTCTTCAGCTTACCATCCCCAGACCCAAGGAGCGTTGGAGAGATATCATCAAACACTCAAATCGATGCTCAAGAAATACTGTTTGGAACATCAGAAAGACTGGGATAAAGGTCTTCCATTCGTTGTGTTTGCTGCAAGAGAATCTCCAAATGAATCACTGGGCTTCTCACCTTTTGAACTACTGTTTGGCCATGAAGTAAGAGGACCCCTTAAGTTACTCAAGGAATGCTGGCTGTCGGAGGAAGATGACGTCAACCTGCTGGAGTATGTGATGAAGTTCAAAGAACGGCTGTCCACTGCTTTACAGCTGGCGAGAGAGAATTTAGGAGCTGCTCAGGAGAAGATGAAGACTTGGTATGATAAGAAGTCCAGGTTACGCCACTTTCAGCCAGGAGATCAGGTTTTGATTCTGCTACCAGTGCATGGGCAACCTCTTCAAGCCAAGTTTAGTGGTCCTTATTTCGTGGAGAAGAAACTCAGTGATGTCAACTATGTCATCGCCACACCAGATCGTAGAAAGAACAAGCAACTATGTCACATCAACATGCTAAAGTTGTATCACAGGCGGGACGAAAATAACCCAGTCTGCACTGTAGCTGTTCCACCTGAGTCTGCAAGTGAAGCTCTCCCATGCAGTATGAACCTGAGTGATAGTTTGGGGAAGAATCCTGATATCATGAATGATCTCCAGACTAAGCTTTCTCATCTACCTCCCGAGGAAAGGCAGGAGTTTTCGGCATTACTGCAGGAGTACCCGCAAGTGTTCCGTGCCACTCCAGGAAGAACCACTGTGTTGATGCATGATGTCGATGTTGGAGACGCAAAGCCAATTAAATTGCCTCCTTACCGTGTGAACCCAGTGAAAATTTCTCTCATCCAGAAGGAGCTTGGCTACCTGTTGGACCACAAGATGATTGAGCCCTGTCAGAGCGAGTGGAGTTCTCCTGTCACTCTGGTCCCTAAGCCAGGTGGGTCACAGCGGCTTTGCATTGACTACAGACGTGTTAATCAAATAACCGAAACAGACACTTACCCTCTCCCTCGTGTGGAAGATTGCATAGACAAGATCGGAAAGGCTAGGTACATAAGTAAGTTTGATTTGTTAAAGGGATACTGGCAAGTACCTATGACTGAACGTGCTGGGGAGGTCTCATGTTTTGTAGCACTGGGAAGGACATTTGCATGTTCTGTAATGCCATGTACAGATTGTTTTAGAGTAATAAGAAATTTCCTTTGTAAATTTCTTTTTTCTTTGTGGGGAGGTGTTACATAGCCTATTATTTCATCATCCTTTGTGTAATTTTAACGCACAGTTGCTGCATGTTTGATCACGAGCGTGTTCTGCCTCAGTCCCCCCCTTCTACCGTTATAGTAGAGTAAGTCGTTCTCTCTGTTATTCAGAGCGGGATTTTCAGCTTTTTGGCCCCATGGCTTCATTTGCGCGTCCTTCTTACAACTTGTATCAAGCTCTCCTGGCCCCTATATAATGAGCTCAGTCTCTGCATCATTGCCACTTAGATCTGCTCCTCATTTTGTTCACATCTCTGTCCTCCCCTGTACAGTTATTATTATTGTGAGTGCTCAAGAAATCTCCAAACATCTAGCAGCTGTGTGTAATTTGAGTATAACTGTTGTATTTTTTCTTGTACTGTATAGCATAAGTTTAATTTGTAGGCCTAGTGAAGTTTTTGTAATTCATGTAGGGATCTTTATGTCCATCAGTTTTAATATTATTTTGTATCTGTAATAATTTATCTTGCATTCACTGAGTATTATCTGGTATCTCATTTTATCAGGGCTGACTTAGATAAATTTACTCATGCTAATTTTGTGTTAATAGAGGCTATTGCAGTTAACCATATATTCAACCTGTTTTTGCCATTACATTATCCTTATGAGTCCTGAATGTTTTGTTGTTAGTTTGATCATTAAACTTTAACTTGTAATTTTACCTAACTCTTTTGTTTTGAACCAGAAACTTTACGGGACAGTAGCGATTTTTAGTATTCTCACTTAAAGTGTACATTATCTTTCTCTGTTCTGTATCAATATATATATATATATATATATATATATATATATATATATATATATATATATATATATATATATATATATATATATATATCTTGCATTCACTGGGTATTATCTGGTATTCTCTTTTATCAGGGCTGACTTAGTTAAATTTCCTCTTGTTAATTTCGTGTTAATAGAGGCTATTGCAGTTAACCATATATTTAACCTGTTTTTTGCCATTACATTATCCTTATGAGTCCTGAATGTTTTGTTGTTAGTTTGATCATTAAACTTTAACTTGTAATTTTACCTAACTCTTTTGTTTTGAACCTGAAACTTTACGGGATAGTAGCGATTTTTAGTATTCTCACTTAAAGTGTACATTATCTTTCTCTGTTCCGTAACAATATATATATATATATATATATATATATATATAATGTATATATATATATATATATATATATATATATATATATATATATATATATATATATATTGTTACGGAACAGAGAAAGATAATGTACACTTTAAGTGAGAATACTAAGAGTCACTACTGTCCCGTAAAGTTCCAGGTTCAAAACAAAAGAGTTAGGTAAAATTACAAGTTAAAGTTTAATGCTCAAACTAACAACAAAACATTCAGGACTCATAAGGATAATGTAATGGCAAAAAACAGGTTAAATATATGGTTAACTGCAATAGCCTCTATTAACACGAAATTAACAAGAGGAAATTTAACTAAGTCAGCCCTGATAAAAGAGAATACCAGATAATACCCAGTGAATGCAAGATATATTATTACAGATACAAAATATTATCAAAAATGACTAACATAAAAACACATGAATCACAAAAAACCTTATTAGGCCTAAGAATTAACACCCTACGTTACACAGTAGAAGAAAAAATTGAACAACACTTATACTCAAATTACACAGCTGCAAGATGGTTGGAGACTTCCTGAGCACTCACAATAATAACAACTGTACAGGGGAGGACAGAGATGTGAACAAAATGAGGAGTAGATCTAAGTGGCAATAATGCAGAGACTGAGCTCATTATATAGGGGATGGCAGAGCCTGATACAACTTGTAAGAAGGACGCGCAAATGAAGCCAGAGGGGACAAAGAGTTGACACTCCTGCTCTGAAGAACAGAAAGAACGACTTACTCTATTATAAGGGAGGACGGGGGGAGTGAGGTAAAACACGCTCGTGATCAAACATGCAGCATACTGTATGTTAGAATTACACAAAGGATGATGAAATCATAGGCTATGTAACACCTCCCCACAAAGAAAAAGAAATTTACAAAGGAAATTTCTTATTACTCTAAAACAATCTGTCTAAAGTCTAGATAAGCAATCTGCAATAACATTTTCTTTCCCCTTGACATGTTGTATGTCTAATGAATACTCCTGAAGAAGTAGACTCCATCTTGTCAATCTCTGATTTTTATCTTTAAACTTACTAAGGAATTTCAGTGGGTTATGATCGGTATAAATGACTATGGGGTCAAAACCAGAACACAAATAAAATGAAAAATGCTGTAAACCCAAAATCAAGGCCAAAAGCTCTTTCTCAATAGTTGAGTAGTTCTTTTGAGGTGGAGTGAACTTCTTACTGTAGTAAGATACAGGGTGTTCAATACCCTGATCATCCTCTTGCAGCAAAACAGCCCCAGCTCCGGTATCACTTGCGTCAACAGCCATCTTAAAAGGCTTAGAAAAATTCGGAGTAGTGAGCACTGGCTGACTTAATAGGATAGCTTTAAGTTTGCCGAAAGAGGATTCACAGTTATCGGTCCAGACAAATTTAACTCCCTTTTTCAATAGGTCTGTAAGTGGTGATACAAGAATTGAAAAGTTAAGAACAAATCTCCTGTAATAACCTACCATTCCCAAAAATCTTTGTAGCTCTTTCCTACTTTTAGGTCTGGGAAGATCACTTATAACCTGAACCTTAGCTCCTGGTGGTGCAACATGTCCATCACCAATTACGTACCCAAGGTACTGAACTTTAGCTTGACCAAACTCACACTTTGATAGATTAGCTACAAGATTAGCCTGAACCAAACGCTCAAGAAATTTACTGACATGGCATAGGTGATCTTTCCAGTTGTCACTGAAGATTAATACATCATCAATATAAACAACACACCCTGCCAAACCCTCTGTTACAACATTCATGAGCTTCTGAAATGTGGCTGGTGCATTCTTCATACCATATGGCATTACAGAACATGCAAAAGTCTTTCCTAGTGTTACAAAACATGAGATCTCCCTAGCACGTTCAGTCATAGGTACTTGCCAGTATCCTTTTAACAAATCAAACTTACTTATGTACCTAGGCTTTCCGATCTTGTCTGTGCAATCTTCCACGCGAGGGAGAGGGTAAGTGTCTGTTTTGGTTATCTGATTAACACGTCTGTAGTCAATGCAAAGCCGCTGTGACCCACCTGGCTTAGGGACTAGAGTGACAGGAGAACTCCACTCGCTCTGACAGGGCTCGATCATCTTGTGGTCCAACAGGTAGCCAAGCTCCTTCTGGATGAGAGGAACTTTCACTGGGTTCACACGGTAAGGAGGCAGTTTAATTGGCTTTGCATCTCCAACATCGACATCATGCATCAACACAGTGGTTCTTCCTGGAGTGGCACAGAACATTTGCGGGTACTCCTGCAGTAATGCCGAAAACTCCTGTCTTTCCTCGGGAGGTAGATGAGAAAGCTTAGTCTGGAGATCATTCATGATATCAGGATTCTTCCCCAAACTATCACTCAGGCTCATGCTGCATGGAAGAACTTCACTTGCAGACTCGGGTGGAACAGCTACAGTGCAGACTGGGTTATTTTCGTCCCGCCTGTGATATAACTTTAGCATGTTGATGTGACAAAGTTGCTTGTTCTTTCTACGATCTGGTGTGGCGATGACATAGTTGACATCACTGAGTTTCTTGTTCACGAAATAAGGACCACTAAACTTGGCTTGAAGAGGTTGCCCATGCACCGGTAGCAGAATCAAAACCTGATCTCCTGGCTGAAAGTGGCGTAACCTGGACTTCTTATCATACCAAGTCTTCATCTTCTCCTGAGCAGCTCCTAAATTCTCTCTCCCCAGCTGTAAAGCAGTGGACAGCCGTTCTTTGAACTTCATCACATACTCCAGCAGGTTGACGTCATCTTCCTCCGACAGCCAGCATTCCTTGAGTAGCTTAAGAGGTCCTCTTACTTCATGGCCAAACAGTAGTTCAAAAGGTGAGAAGCCCAGTGATTCATTTGGAGATTCTCTTGCGGCAAACACAACGAATGGAAGACCTTTATCCCAGTCTTTCTGATGTTCCGAACAGTATTTCTTGAGCATCGATTTGAATGTTTGATGATATCTCTCCAACAATGATATCTCTCCTTGGGTCTGGGGATGGTAAGCTGAAGACGTGATCTGGGTGATGCCCAACTCTTTCAGAGACTGCTTGAAAACATTTGACATGAAATTACTTCCCCGGTCTGACTACCTCCTTGGGCAGACCAAACTTGGTGAAGAACCCTAGCATTTCCTTAACCACGTTCTTTGCTGAGATATTTCTAAGTGAAATGGCTTCAGGAACAAGCTCATAGGCCTTAAGAATCAAGCTCTTAACTACATCATAATTATCAGATTGATCATGAGGCAAAGATGCATTTGTTACTTGAGCTTTACCGGTGAGAACAGTTTGAAGGAGTACTGGCCAATACTTTTTGGGCCAATTAAAACCTGTAGCTACCCTCTCAAACAACTGAAAATACTTTGTTAAATCAGATTCATTAAAAGGAGGGACAAGTTTAACATTTTTAGCCACATCAAAATCATCAGAGCTAGATGAGCCAGTTCCAACTGGTTTCATGCGATACTCATGGTCTGCCTGAATCCTAGCAATTTCAACTTGTGCCTCAGTCTCCTTAGGTTTTGCCTCCTGCAGGGCTAGCTGTAACTTAGCTAATTCAATCTGCGTTTGCTCATTCGGAGGAGTTACATTAAACAAGCTTTCATTAATTATGTCAACAATTTGATCTTTAGAATGATGAGAGCGAACAGCAATTCCCAACTGTTGAGCAACAAGCTTAAGTTCATTCTTTGTTCTGTTTTCTACATCACACACCGTTTGCACATTTGACAAAAAATCTTTGGCTTCATGAAGCGTAGTAATAGTAGACATCATGAATAAATCACAGTCACAAAATATCAAGCAATATCCTTATGATAATATCCTGAATATCCTGATAAGAGGTCGCCAAATTTATGTTACGGAACAGAGAAAGATAATGTAAACTTTAAGTGAGAATACTAAAAATCGATACTGTCCCGTAAAGTTCCAGGTTCAAAACAAAAGAGTTAGGTAAAATTACAAGTTAAAGTTTAATGCTCAAACTAACAACAAAACATTCAGGACTCATAAGGATAATGTAATGGCAAAAAACAGGTTAAATATATGGTTAACTGCAATAGCCTCTATTAACACGAAATTAGCAAGAGTAAATTTATCTAAGCAGCCCGGATAAAAGAGAATACCAGATAATACTCAGTGAATGCAAGATATATTATTAGAGATACAAAATATTATAAAAAATGACTGACATAAAAACACATGAATCACAAAAAACCTTATTAGGCCTAAGAATTAACACCCTACGTTACACAGTACAAGAAAAAATGCAACAACACTTATACTCAAATTACACAGCTGCTAGATGGTTGGAGACTTCCTGAGCACTCACAATAATAACAACTGTACAGGGGAGGACAGAGATGTGAACAAAATGAGGAGTAGATCTAAGTGGCAATAATGCAGAGACTGAGCTCATTATATAGTGGCTGGCAGAGCTTGATACAACTTGTAAGAAGGACGCGCAAATGAAGCCAAAGGGGACAAAGAGTTGACACTCCTGCTCTGAAGAATAGAAAGAACGACTTACTCTACTATAAGGGAGGACGGGGGGAGTGAGGTAGAAAACGCTCGTGATCAAACATGCAGCATACTGTACGTTAGAATTACACAAAGGATGATGAAATCATAGGCTATGTAACAATATATATATATATATATATATATATATATATATATATATATATTTATTGTTACGTCCCAGTCCCCACACTGCCACAGGCTCCAACAGCAGTAGTACAGTACAGGAAGGACGTTGCCCAGTGAATTGTTCTTCTTATGGTCAGCCCTTTAGGTGTGCAGTACACAAGATCAGCTGAGGCGAAAATAAACACTGGCTCCTTAAAGTTCACTGTCTTTTTTTTCCAAATAATTCCACTTAATGCTTTTCAACTTCACTGGTCTCACAAGCACTGGAGCTATACACACTTTATAGATTGCAGTTACACCTAATGTTTAACAACGCTTCACAGTTAGGACACTTAATGCTTGCTAACACTTCACTTATATCACAAGTACTGAAAATAATCTTCACTGACAGTAATTACACTTAATACACTTCACTGTCTTCTCAAGTTCCACTGACATACAAACTTCAATAACCCGTCACTGTTTGCCACTGTTTTCACAAGTACCAAAAATGTACAACCTTCACTGACACTGACACTGCACCAAAACCGACTGCACTTCACACAAACTGACATGAAACCCGACTAAACTCCAAACTGACTGACTAACTAAGCTCTTCCCTATCCTTATATAAGCTTGCATTGTTCTAGAAACGTCCACTTCTCCAACATTCTAGGACATACTGTCTTGCATCAGCCCCTGGCAACAACAGTTACCAACTACGAGACATCACAACATGCTAGAGTTGTCTCACATTACATAACACTCTAAATCATTAACCATATGAACTTAAATTACGTAATTTAACAAGCAAAATTACTTAAATAAAACATTATAAAGAAAAAGAGCACAAAAATAAATTAATGTTTAACTTACGAAATAACTACGCTCACAAACACCGTGCAAACTGGTAACTCTGACGACTCGTACCGAAATACCAGAAACGTCTCGAAGGTACGAGACTACCTAACTGGCAAATCCCCCTTTATAACACTATCCCCTCCCTAGTTCTTTGTCGTCCCGTTAAAACTACACAGTATATACAAACATAAACTCTAATCTTAAAAAAAACATCTAACTATACACAAGATAATCTTTCAACTTATCAGGTCTTCTATGCCGCTTCTGACGATGTCCTTGCTCTTCCGCACAGTCCACTCCTCCAGGAAGGTCTTGGTCCTCTTCTTGAGACAGCACACATCACAGGTCCGACACCACTCTTCAACATCCTGACTCATGCCAATCCAGTAGAACTTGTGTCGCAGCCGGCTTCCCAGGTGCCCACTAGTGATCTGGTTATGGGACTTATCCAAGATCTCAGACCTCATCTTCAGAACCACCAGTTGCCAACACTCGCTGAGGCCACTGGGTGTCTCCCACTGACGCTCCAGTAGTCCGTTGCAACGAAGAATGCCCCACTGACTCCAGCAGCTTTTGGTCGCAGGCCCCAACCTGGAAACCTCTACCCATGATGGTCGCACTGCACTCTGCTGCAGCCACTCCAGCACCGGTTGTAAATCTGCACCCTCCATCCGACACCGGCGCCGTCACTACAGTACAGCAGCATTTCTTCCTGTGATTCCCATTCCTACTATACTGCATGTCGTCTGTCCTTCTGTCTTCTCGCACACTATTCATCAAGGTTCTTTTGCATTTCTTCAGTGGTGGGTCTTCTGCAGCCTTCTTCATATCATCCCAACCATTCTGATCCCCAAGTAACTCAAACTTGCACGGTAAGCTTCCCAAGATACACTACCATCACTTTCTTGAGGTTTCTTCTTAACTAGATCCCCATTATAGCCATGCACTTCACTGGTTTGGGGCCTAATAGCTGAGGCATCATAATTAAGTCCAGGACTTACAACTCGATAGGTGGTGGCGACCATCATCCACTCACTCTGTGTAGTGCTGCCTACTTCTTCCTTAGCCTTTATCATTCTTTTTTTGTGCCTGCCCTCCTCTCTTCTTATTTCTCCTGTCACTTCTTATTGCTTTTCTTTCCTTTACAGGTGGCTTTACATTAAGTGACAAGCCAAATGGTTTCCTGTAAGCCAAGAAACCATTTACAACGCTGGGTGGTAACCATATAACCAAACCATACGTGCTCCCTATGTGTCAACTAGTGGGTTGGTGGAGGGTTAGTGCCCCTCCCCGTAAAACAAATAACTCAAAGTCAAACAGCCACCCTTTGCGGGATTATGGCGTCTGGCAATAGATAGATAGATAGACTTACAACTCCTGCATTCTGATTATTCAGCCCTGTAATGCCATCTTCAGATGCCAGGGATCCGTCAAGATTCACCATACACTGTCCATTCCCTTCATATGCTCCCTGTACACTAACCTGAGGCTTAGCAATTCAATATTTCTCTACAGCCTCAGTTTTCTCACTAATTATCTTCTCATGATTGACTACATGCTTCAACTGGTTATCTACATGCTGTCTGCACTCTGTCACAATTCCCTCACTAATATTCAGCTGGTTGTCCACATGCTGTTTGCGCTCTGTCACTATTTCCTTACTAACTGTCTTCAGCTGTTCGTCTACATGCTGTTTGCACTCCGTCATTATTTCCTCACTAATTGTCTTCAACTTTTCGTCTACATGCTGTTTACACTCTGTCACATTATTGCTTACCTCACACTTCTGCTGCTCTAGATTGGCATCTACTTCCTTCTTAAGCTGTTGCTGTTCTTCTTTGATTTCCCCCATGAATGCATCTAGCTGCCCTTGCATCCTCGGTTGTACTTTCTTCTGTTGTTCCTCTGATGCCTCTTGAAGTTGCTCATATCGTTCTTTTTGTTCTTCACATTGTGCCTCTAGTTGTTCCCTTTGTGCCTTCACTAGTAGAGTTCGTGCCTCTATTAGTTCTTTGAGTTCTTTCTCTCCTTCAATTATTGCCAGTAGTTAGACACTTCGTGCTTCCAATACTTCATAATTGCAACCAATGTCACATTGTCTTCCTGCCCTGCTCGGCCTCTTGTCTGGACACCTTCTTGTTCCATGTCGAAGATTAGACTCGCTGCAGCCCTGAAATGATCCCACTCCTGACACCAGTGTTACGTCCCAGTCCCCACACTGCCACAGGCTCCAACAGCAGTGGTACAGTACAGGAAGGACGTTGCTCAGTGAGTTGTTCTTCTTATGGTCAGCCCTTTAGGTGTGCAGTACACAAGATCAGCTGAGGCGAAAATAAACACTGGCTCCTTAAAGTTCACTGTCTTTATTTTCCAAATAATTCCACTTAATGCTTTTCAACTTCACTGTTCTCACATGCACTGGAGCTATACACACTTTATAGATTGCAGTTACACTTAATGTTTAACAACGCTTCACAGTTAGTACACTTAATGCTTGCTAACACTTCATTTATTACACAAGTACTGAAAATAATCTTCACTGACAGTAATTACACTTAATACACTTCACTGTCTTCTCAAGTTCCACTGACATACAAACTTCAATAACCCGTCACTGTTTGCCACTGTTTTCACAAGTACCAAAAATATACAACCTTCATTGACACTGACACTGCACCAAAACCGACTGCACTTCACACAAACTGACATGAAACCCGACTAAACTCCAAACTGACTGACTAACTAAGCTCTTCCCCATCCTTATATAAGCTTGCATTGTTCTAGAAACGTCCACTTCTCCAACATTCTAGGACATACTGTCTTGCATCAGCCCATAGCAACAACAGTTACCAACTCCGAGACATGAAAACATGCTAGAGTTGTCTCACATTACATAACACTCTAAATCATTAACCATACGAACTTAAATTACATAATTTAACAAGCAATTACTTAAATAAAACATTATAAAGAAAGAGAACACAAAAATAAATGAATGTTTAACTTACGAAATAACTACGTTCACAAACACTAGGCAAACTGGCAACTCTGATGACTCGTACGGAAACTTACGGTACCAGAAACATCTCTAAGGTACGAGACTACCTAACTGGCAAATACCCCTTCATAACAATATATATATATATATATATATATATATATATATATATATATTTATATATATAGATAGATAGATATATAGATATATAATTTGATAGATAGATGGATATAGATATAGATATATATATAGATATATAGATATATATATAAAGATATATTTATATATATATATATATATACATATATTTATAGATAGATAGATATAAATATATATATATATATATATATATATATATATACCGTATATATAAAAATGTCCCATTATTTTCCCAGTGCTAGGACATTACGATGAAAGGAAGTCGGGGTGAAGGGTAAGAATGTCTTCAAGTACTGTACATCAAGATGTGTGATGAAATAGTTACAGAAAGAAGAAAACAAGAGCCCAGGAGTCTAAAGGGGGCAATAACTAGGCAGATAACAATGTGATGGGACAATGCCTCATTCTTGGGATTGTGACAGAGTTTACATGGACTGTTGGCAGTTGGTCACCTGGTGATTTCCCCTGGGGAGCGATACCCTTGGCGAATGGGGGTGATGGCCACATCACAGTGGTGAGGGAGGGTGGGGTGCTTGCATAGGTGTGTCTCATGCCATGGTAGGTGTCATAATGCTGGATGGTGACACTAGAGGGACGTTCAACATCAGTATGTAAGGCTAGGTCCTCCCTGGACTCCTCGAGAAGGATTCTCCAGACAATTGTCGTGGACACAAGGAGGCTGATGGCAGCTAGGGGGAGGTTACAGGGAGCTCGGGCCAGCAATCTGCCTGGTCGTGGCGGATGTGTCCAATATGGGCTGGGATCCAAACAAAAGAAACCCTTAGACCAAGAGAATGAGTCTGATGGAGGTGGGAGTAGAGGGAGGCAAAGAGAAAGGTGGGGAATCAGGGTGGGTTCCAAATTAGGGTAAGGGCAGCTTGGGAATCGCTGATGATGAGACCTGGTAGGTGATGAGAGATAAGGAAGTCAAGGGCAGAGCGTATAGCAGATAGTTCACACTGGGTTTTGCTGGCCCAGTTGGGAAGGTGGTGGGAGGTGGGGAAGACTGGGGAAGCAGAGTTAGGAAAGGCAGTGCAAGTAGCTCCCGCCAGGCTGAGAGGACAGACCCGTCAGTGTAGACGTGTATAGGATGGGAAGGGTAGGTGGAGGCTACAGAGTTAAGGGTTTCAGTTATGGAGAGCTGTGAAGGGATTGGTAAGTGGTCAGAAGCAGTGGCAGAGGGTGTGTAGTGCACAGCAGGAGTCGTAGGTGTCCAAGTGGGGGGCAAAGGGTCAGTAGGGATGGGAGTGACAAGGTCAGCATGGATACTGCCGGGATCAAGGCCAAAAAGCTGGAGAGAACAGTTGAGGGCCAAACGAATTCTTTTTAGCCAGGATGCCAGGCCTGGCACATAAGTATGCCGGATCTGGTCTAGGTGAGTGGAATCTGAACGTCAACCAGTCGGGAGAAAAGGATGGAGCAGGAGATGGAATTGTGGTAAGACGCTGTGTAGCAAAGCAGATTCCATGCGATCAGTGATGGGACACAGATTGAGTTCAGCAACAATGTTGACTACTCTGGCAGACTTGGGGCAGGGATGATTGAGACACATCACCCAATTTTGTACCACTTCAAGTGGTCAGGGTTGTGCTGGGGGTACAAGAGACAGAGGGATAACTTGATAATCAAGAAGGGAGTGAATATATAACAAGTAAAATAATCATGCGACGGGGATGCTGACGCCATGTGAGTCACAAGTGTGCATGCCAAGGAGTTTAAGTCTGCGGTGGAGGCAGATGCAGATAGTGGAGACATACTGAGAGGAGTTAAAGAGGGAAGAGAGAGGAATTCCAAGGTATGTATAATCCTGTACTAGCTCAAGATGAAAGCCAAGGAGGTTATGGTTGTGCAAGCAAACCTATGAGTGAGGGATCGAGTAAACAGTTTGGTTTTGGCAGTGTTGATAATCAACCCACAAGCAGATGCAGCCTGGCCAAACTTAACTAGGAAACACTAGAGAGCAGCGGGAGAAGAGGAGTGGATGCAGATATCATCAGAATAGGTTAGAATCAGAGAGGAGTTAGGGATAGGACCTAAAAGATGGAGGAATCTATTCATGAGAAGATTGAAGAGAATGGGGCTATGTACCCCACCCTGAGGTGTTCCAAGATTGAAGGGTCGGTAATCACTAACTGCCCCCAGAACGTAAAAGTGACGATGGGACAGGTGGTTTTCCAGCCAGCAGAGCAGTTGGCCAGAGACACCCAGGTGGGCAAGTTCATCAAGGATGACATCAAAGTTTGCGACATTGAATGCAGCTTGGAGGTCAATGAAGGTTGTACAGCAGGAAGATGTGATGTGAGTGAGTAATTCTGCACTGTGATGTTGTGTGCTTCGAACTGAGAGGAAACCAAAGAGATGGGGACAGAGGTGGTCCTGAAGATCGCGGAGCCTTGCTAAAAGAATTCTTTTGTGGACTTTGTAGATGCAGGAAGTTAGGAAAATGGGATGGAAATCAGAGGAATTAGGTTTAGGGATGGAGATGATGGTGCTACGTGTTTAGTCTGCAGGAAGACTACCGTCAGAAAGACTCAGGTTGAACAGCAAAAGTAAGGGATTGTCAGGGACGTGAGCGATGAGTCTCAGTGTGGCGGTGGTGATCCCGTCACCACCCAGGGCAGTTGCGAGCCTCTACAATACAAGTTAGCCTGTTTCCACTAGCAGCCGAGAGGCGAGCCTTGATGGGGGGAGGTAAGGATGTCAGCTGAAATTGGGTGGATCATTTGTCAACTAGGTTGTTGGCATATTCCATAGGACTGTGGTGGAGAGGCAAGAAGGGGGACTCACGTGACTGAACAACTCTGTTTACGAGCAGTCAAGCCATAGATCATGAAGTGTGTACATTAATATGATGGAGAAAGTCATGCCAATCCTCATGGTGAACACTGTGTTTGAAGTCACGGGAGGACCTGGCTGCAGTGAGACAGGATTAAAGGTTGTCAGGAGTGCGGTCAGCGTGGTACACAGCCGCCGCTTGCTGCATGTCCTCCTCACTGTCACTTGGATGGTGATCCCATACCCACTCCCTAGCCTGGTGGGCAGAGGTTTTCCTTAGGTTGACTTCCAACACATAATGATCATAGAAGGTCTGTACTTTGGTAATTAGGGAGGTGTAATGTTCAGCTGATGTGGTGAACAAATGACTGGCAAACCAGGTGGTTAGCATGTCCTTGAAAGTGGGTTGCAGCAGAATAGGGATATTAATCTTTTTCCTGATGTGGCAGTGCTGGGAGTGTAGTATGGGATTGGAATATGTGGCGATAATAGCACTGTGGTCAGAGATAAGAGTAGGGGCACTGTCAACAGTGACAGCATGTTGTACCACGTTGCCACCAAGGACGAGATCGAGATAGCCTCCCCCAACATGAGTGGGTTGAGGAGTGTGGAATCGATGCAGATGATGGTTATTTCAAATTCATGGAGATCATGACCAGCAGGAGAAACATGGGAACCACCAAATGATGGATGAGAGGCATTAAAATCTCCCAAGTAAAAAATAGATGAGTAGTGGGTAGGTAAAGTGGTGGGGTCACCCCCAGTTGGACTGAGATTGACATTACATATATACAAAGAGGTATCATTGACAGCGTAACCAGGCCTTGGCCAGAATGGGTATGATAGCAGTGGTATCCCCAAAGTCTGGGTGGGGATCTGGGATGCACGAGAGGAGGGAAAGCCTCCTGAAGGCAGATAACAGCAGGGTGATGAGATGAGGCAAAATAAGAAAGGTTAGCCAGGCATCGTTGGACACTCCGTATGCTCCAAAGTAACACTGTGTATCGTCTCGGTGTGGGAGTCACTTGGACAATGGGGGAGACGGAGAACTGTCATGAGACAGTTGAGGAATGGATGGTTGGAAAGTGGCAGAATGGACGAGGAGAGTGGGTGGGAAGGTAGTGGAGAGGGAGTAGGTCCCATATGTGCAGTTGCCGTGAGAGAGGGAGGTAGGGGGAGGGTGAGGGAGGGGAAGCAATGGCAGAGAGGTGAGGATGTATAGGGGAAAGGAGTTGGTGAGGGAGTACAGACAGAGGAGGCTTGTGTGAAAGGGTGAGGCTGGGACACAGGTAGAGGGACAGGGGTGGGTGGTGGTGAGATGGGAGGGAGGGAAGGAGGAGGGAAAACAGTAGGGGTGGTAGTTACATGGCAGTTGATTTGTGGGAGCTGTGAGGTAGGCAGAGAAGGTTATTAAGGTGAGATAGTATATACTGTACAAAAGGAAACTGCATAGTTCCTCATACTGTTGTTGCAGGAGTAGCAGTTGATGATCTGATGGGTGGGGTAGGTGGAGGAGGGGTGTGCAGCTTGTTGCAGGGCATGGGGAGAGGCAGGGGCTGAGGGGGAGGGAGGAGGGGGGCATGGTGTAAAACCAACAGTGGGAGGGTGTATCAGCTGATGATCAGGAACAGGGGTGGTAGCAGGGGTAAGAGCAGGGGCAGGATGGGGTGAGTGATGACTTGGGCAGTCCAGGTGCCAAGTAGTGATGTCCACACGCCCACACTGGGGGCACTGGAGCTGCGGTGAATGTAGGAGACGAGGGTGGGCAGCCATGGAGGTAGTGGGGGCTGGTGGCATGGGTGGTAGGGGCAGTTCCAGGAACTCAGATGAATGGGGTCAGGTGCACGGGAACTGGAAGAGTGAAAGGTGGTGGAGTGCCTAACAGGACAGGCTGTGGCTGAATGGGGGCCACTGCCCAGACCACACTGTTCTGCAGACCCACAGTAGTGTGAGATGTGACCGAAGTCATAACAGCAATAACACAAGGGCTGTGATGGGTTGGCCTGTACGAAGGTTCGGGGGGGGAAGGAGTGCAGTAGCTCAAAGTGGTATTCGGGAGGGGGCAGTCCTCACCCTCCCATATAACAATGGCATAGTTGATGGGTTCGTCCAAAGAACTGTACAAGCGACGTGCCCGCTTGACACCAGGTATGTCATATAGGACTCTAACAGAACTGTCAGCTGCCAAGTGTTTGACTAAGTACTCTGGCAGCTTTTTCGGGTTAATTAGGTCATCAAGAAATGCAAATCCCCTCAGTTGTTAGGGTTTGGATGAGATTGGGATAATTTCTGTTGCTGTAGATGTTATCATAGGAGACATAAGGCGAACAGCTTCAGAGTGTCGAGTGATGAGGTGGTGGGTGGATGCACGTTCACACGAGACACAGCGGACAGCAGGAGTGCATGTGGAGGTGAATGCCAGGTGCACATATTAGTCTCATTGTATGACAGGAGATGGCTGGGGCTGGGGAGGGGGGTATAGGGCCACAGGAGGGGTGCTGGTGGTGAGGATAGAGGCAGGGTCATCAGGGCTGGAAGGGAGTGAATTTATGACAGAGGGTCGTTCAGGGTGGCTGGCATTTGGCGCTGGGATGTTGAGGTTGGTGACTGTCAGTTCAGCATGCTCACTTGTTGGGCAGTGTGTGGCACTATCATCATCAGCAGCAGCACGAGCACCATTGAGCTTGATGCATTTAATTGTTCCAGTAGTCGGGGGAGGGGGGCAGCACTGGGTATAGTAGCAGTTTGTGTTGTACTACTGGGGAGGCTGGCACCCTAATTTAGTTTGGCTTTGCACCTCCCCTTACCCATAACCCTGAACTTGCCGGGTATTAACCTGCCATGTGCCAGCAGACTTTGAACCCTCACGAAGCCGTGGTGCTGGCCAATTTTCAACCAATTTTTTTTTTTTTTTTGCTAGATAGGTTAGAAATGATGAGAAAACATGGAGAACAATCATAAAAGTACTCACAGAAGCCATCTGGGTCGATTTTGAAGTCGGTTCTCGCACAGACTTTCTCCTCCAATTCCACCTTAGACGATTCCGGTGCTGTTCCTCCATCACTTCCCCCCTCTGACTTCCTCATGGCTGACATTAAAATTTCTTCAGTTGATGTATTTTCTGCCATCACTGGCCTCAGTACTAACAAGGCATATGGGCCTGATGGGGTCCCTCCTGTTGTTCTCAAGAACTGAGCTTCTGTGCTTACACCCTGCCTAGGCAAACTATTTCGCCTTTGTCTGTCAACTTGTACCTTTCCTTCTTCCTGGAAGTTTGCTCTCATTCAGCCAGTCCCAGAGAAGGGTGACCACTCCCAACCCTCCAACTATCGTCCAATTGCTTTAACGTCCTGTATTTCAAAAGTTTTCGAGTCAATTCTTAATAGAAAAATTTTAAGGCATCTTTCCTATCACAACCTTCTTTCCGATCGTCAGTATGGGTTCCGTCAGGGACGCTCCACTGGCGATCTTCTCACCTACCTTTCAGACTCCTGGTCATCCTCCTTTCGGGACTTTGGCGAAAGCTTTGCCTTTGCACTTGACATCTCAAAGGCTTTCGATCGAGTCTGGCATAAATCTTTAATTTCCAAACTGCCCTCCTACGGTTTCTATCCTTCTATCTGTGCCTTCATCGCTAGCTTCCTTTCTGGTCGTTCTATAGCCGCTGTTGTAGACGGCCATCGTTCGTCTCCTAGATCTATCAACAGTGGTGTTCCTCAGGGCTCTGTCCTGTCACCAACTCTCTTCCTTTTATTCATAAATGATCTTCTAAGCTGTACATCTAACCCTATCCACTCATACGCTGATGACTCCACCCTTCACCTTTCCATTCAGTTCCCGCAACGCCCATCTCAACAGTTACTTCAAGAAACAAGGGATGAGGCTATGGCACACCTAATGTCTGACTTGGCTCATATCTCTGACTGGGGTAAAAATAATATGGTTGTCTTTAATGCATCGAAGACTCAGTTCTTACACCTATCAACCCGACAAAGTCTTCCACAGGTGTATCCACTGGTGTTTTATAATATTCAGCTTGGTCCTGCATCATCCTTGAACATGCTTGGGGTTTCATTTGCTCGGAACTTGTCTTGGAGGGATCATGTTGCATCTCTTGTAAGATCTGCTTCCAAGAGATTGGGTGTGCTAAGCCGACTCTGCTCTTTCTTTGCCCCTGCACAGTTGTTGACTCTATACAGGGGTTTTATCCGCTCCTGTGTGGAGTGCAGCTCTCGTGTGTGGGGGGGGGGTTCCCCGCATGCAGCTCTTCTCAGTGGGGTGGAGTCAAAGGCTTTTCGTCTCATTAACTCTCCTCCTCTTACTGACTCCCTTCAACCTCTTGTCTCTTCGCCGCACTGTTGCATCTTTATCTCTTTTCTATCGCTACTTTAATGGTCACTGCTCCTCTGAGCTGTCTGCTTGCGTTCCTCCACCTCTGCGACGGGCGCGTGGCACCCGTCTGGCAGCAAACTCTCATCCCTTTTCTGTCCAACTCTCTAATGCAAGAGTTAACCGTTACTCCCAGTCTTTCATTTATGCAACAGGTCAGCTCTGGAACTGTCTCCCTCTGTCTGTATTTCCTGCTGCCTATGATCTCCAGTCTTTCAATCGTAGTGTGTCCAGGCATCTCAAAATGATCGGATCTTGAATTTGGCTCTCTATTGTATTTTAGTTTTCTCTTGGAGGGAACTGTTACTGCGGGCTCATGGCCTTTGGTTCCTTCTTCCTCGCATAAAAAAAAAAAGCTCAATCGGTAGAGAGATGGCCTGCAGTCCTACTGGACCCAGGTTCAAATCCCCGCTGGGACAGGGAACAGTTTAAGGATTTGAATTTCATAAAAAGCAGACTTTACTGATCTACCAGACGATCCACCGACATGTCGTAAAAATACCCACGCTAATACCAATACACCAGTCCTGTATGAGACAGCCCTAGCATGTATTCAATATGGACGGTGGGTGTTAGCGTCGAAGTGGTGACATGTGGAGGTGCATGGTATGTAGGAGGACTACTGGGCCTTGAGTGCAGGCTGTGAAACCTATGCCCAGAGTCGGACACACACACACACACACACACACACACACAAAAAAAGAAAAAAAAGAAGGTGGCTGAAAACTTTAGAGTAACGCCCGTGGACTTCACCGCTCGCCACTACCACAAGAGTGATAGGTATCAGCTCTGCATTTCCCTCATCAGTAACTATGCTATTCGAGCCAAGGACACTCTTCTTGGGTATATAGATGATATAGGAAGTGTCCCCAAGCATAGCTATGTACTTTGGCACTTTATGACAAGCAAGTGAGTCGGATTGCCCATAAAATGTTCGTAATAGTTCTTATTCAACGTTTCTGAGGTAGAAAGTCTTTGCCCACATGTATTATACTGTACAGAATATTTGTTTTTCACATAGCTTATAGTTCTACGTACTCTTGGTGTTTTTCCTCACACACTCAATGCACTATCGTTCTCTTTTCTTGCACGGCAAAATTCTCACGCCATGTCATTTCATTCAGTATATTTTTCTCGCACACACACACACACACACACACACACACACACACACACACACACACACACACACACACACACACACACACGCACGTATACATAATGTATTTTACTTCACTTACTTTTATAATATCACAAACACTAGTTTCTTATCCTTTTGCACTTACTTATGAGATAATTATAATTACATATTATTTACAAATATATATATTTCACTTGGGTCTTTTTTTGCACTCTTTTGTTCACTTAGTAGCGGAGGAGGGTGTGGTAATTCCTCAAAGCAAGGAACGATGCACAGACCCACGTCACACTGAACACACTGGTAACGTGAGTCCTTTCGCTATGTGTGGGGCCTGACGGTGCTGTGTTGGCACACATGACAGCTCCATTGCACACTCCTGCACATCTCTGTGGCAGAGACCATGCTGGGGAAGTGATGGCCGGTGAGTCGCAGGGGGGTGTCACTGCCACGAGGTTGATGAGAGGCTGCACAATCATGCCCCTGGGTGCTAATGAACTCCCTGCACATATTGTCTGATGAATGCCTTGAAGGTTCCGCTAGTTCCCGTTGTATTGGCGTGGAGGATGTGGGCATTCAGGACCGTGAGATCAAGAAGAAGCAACTTCTTATACCATTTCACTGTAGGCCTGGCACTGTCAACACTGGATATCATGGTGTCTGACTGGTCGACTAGCCTCATAATGATGTTGTATTCTAGGAGGGCTTCAGACTTCCACACTGGCTCACGACTCTCCCTCTGATAGTCAACTGACCTGGTGCGGTGCATCAGAGGGCAGTGCACTGTGGAGAGAAGGTTGACTTCTCAGTTGGGGTGCCAGGCTATGGCGAGGATGTTGTTGGCCTTATAAAACATCACCTCCTTCTTCACCAGTTTCTGGTCCACATACACCATATGCCTCCTGTTCTTCTTGATGGTATCGCACACTCCTGTCTCCTGCAGGTGCAGGAACCAAGCAAGAAGGGGGCTGGTGTACCAGTTATCCAGGTACAATACGTGCCCACGATGAAGATACATCTCCATCATCGTCTTCACCACGCTGCCTGAAAGTCCAAGAGTCCTGTCCTCCACAATCTTCGTTTGTGAACTGGTGTACAGGACTATGTCCTGCACATATTCAGTCTTGCAGTCACACATAATGAAGATTTTGAAGCCAAAACAATGCCTCTTGCTGAGGATGTACTGTCTGAAGGAAATATTTCCTCTCCACAACACGAGACTCTCTTCTATGACTACATCTTGGTGTGGATAGAAAGAGGCAGAGAACCTCTTCCTCAGGTGATTGAAAACCAGCCGAATCCTTCGTATCTTGTCCAAGTTGTTGACGTTCACAGGGTCAAGAACATCAAAAAAATGCAGGCGGCTCAGGATATATTGGAACCTGTTCCTGCCCATAACACTCCCGAAGAAGGACGTCGCCATCATGGGGTCAACAGTCCAATAGGACGGCAGTCTGCTCTTCTTGATTAGGCCCGTCAGGAGAACCAGGGCCAGGAACAGGTACATCTCATCCAATGAGACGTCGATATCGAAGAGACAGTTGTGGGTTGTTTTTATTGCTTCCCCATGGTAGAAAGAGGCATAGGTATTGGTCAAGAGAACTATTTTCAAGACAAGTTCTCTTGAGAAGAAATTCTTGAAAAAGATCAATCCTCCTTGAGGCTGGAGTAAGGTCAGGGACAGTACAGCCAGCCCTATCCCCAGCAGTGAAGTGATGAATGATAGGGGAAAAAATCACTCCCATCATCCCACTCCCAGGTCACGTCGTCACCTCCTTTCATGCCCCCTTCATCACCACTTGGGGCATCATCACCATCGTCAGGATGGGGAGGAAGCTGAGGAGGAAGTTGATGGGATGGAAGGTGGGGAGAAAGTTGTGGAGTAGGTTGGGGAGGCCTTGCAGCCACACTGCTTCCACGACCTCTGCTTTTCTTTCCCATGCCTTTCCCCTTTCCTCCATTCCCCGCCATTTGAGGCTGTGGGGAGTAAGGACAGGGAGGCAGAGGTGAGGCAGAGCTGTGATGCAGAGACGAGACAGCATGTGGTGGCAGGGTAGCGGAGGTGCTGGGCTGTGGCGATGTTGTGTGGTGTGGTGACCAGGCTCTCGTGCCACCTGATCCAAGTGAATAAAACAAAGAAGTACTCATCCTGTACTTCATCCTTTGGCTGCCTTCCTCATTCCTTTTTGTTTTCCTGGGTGAGCCCACCCATTTAGGCAGCTTGGAAGTGCATTCCACTTCATCTCTATATGAATCATCCAAGTGGCAAGGGCAGCGTGGTGGTGGAGGTGGTTTGCCTCGTGGCGCACTATGTCAGGAGGTGGCTAGCCTATACACCAAATACTTAGCCTTTCTTAGCAATGGTATTTCTTCATCACTGCTTGTTTCAACGTCCAGATGAATGTCATCATTATCAGCCACATCATCATCAATGGGTGAATCGCTTTCATGATCATGAAGGATGAACAAAAGGGCTTCAATCTCAGGCTGTGAAAGATCGTGGTGCGACATGATGTTCACACAAGCAGGGACAAAGTAGGACTCAGTAGTGGGCCTCCTGCGTGCCACGGGAGAGGCCTGGGTGACTCATAGCTTGGGTACAGATTCAGGGAGGGTGTGTCCATGTCCATGCCAGTCATCTCCTGCCAAATTTGAAAATTCGCGTTTACGCTGGTTGCAATTGCAGACCGTACAGGTACAGCTCTGGCACTGTCCGCAGATATGGGCACCACCGTACAGGTATGGCTCCAGCACTCGGCGGGTGAATGCTATTAACACTACACAACGAGTAAGAAGGATGGCCCAGAATTCCATACTATTGCCCGGGACACGGTGCACACACATCTGCGCCCCACCAAGGCAAGGCTAGTATTGGTAATCACTATTTTTTTTTTATTCAGGTTCTTTATTTACCATTCAGTACAAGCCCCAACACTCGGAGAAACAGTGTCCCTGAAGGTGAAGGGTAATCACTAAATATGTATAAATAAATTAGTATGTGGTAAGGCTCGAAGAAAATGGACTCGTTTCCACTGGCTCCATTACAGAAAACACAGTATTGAGGAGTAGCTTTAATAATTTTGCAGGTAAAATATTTTTTGGAACTTTGAAACCAAAATTGTTTTGACACAATCTGGGGCCTTAGGGTGTATTCCTGCAAAGTTTCATCAAAATCAGCCCACGCCTCTAGGTCTTACAAAGAGTAACTGGACAAACAAATATACAGACAGACAACAGTCCATAAGTATATGGATTTCTTTCTTGCAAACATATGCAAACATATACAAATCATCCCCAGCTGACTGAGAGAAAGGGGTGCTGAGCCCTCATTACTTCGGAAAGGGATTATGGGCAACACCCGAAAGTTATTCCTGGTTCTGTCCCACAGCTTGCTTTTTTTTCTTTATGATGTGTCCGATTCTAGGCCAGGCTTAACGGTTTGTTCCCAAGGCCCCGTAGTTCTCCTACATGTCATACACCTCCACATGTCACCACTTTGGTTCAAACACTCTCTGTTCATAATGAATACATGCTAGTGCTATCTCATACAGGACTGGTGTATTGATATTAGGTGGGGTATTTTTACTTGTCGGCTGGTCTTCTGGTACATTAGTTAAGTCTGCTTTTAATGAAACTGAAATCCTTAATTTGTTCCCTGCCTCAGCCGGGACTCGAACTTGGGTTCATTTGGACTGCAGTTCATCTCTCAACTGATTCGGCTTAAACATTGGAGCATTAAGATTCAATAATGCTACTGCACAAAGCTACACTGCTACACTGGCTGTCTGGCAGTGGCACCAGACACTTGCACTGTACATCATCTATGGTTGCCATTCAAATCCTCACCACCCCCATTTCCTTTGACCGAACTAGTTACAGCTCAGTAAGAATTATAATTATTTAAGTAATAATAGTAAGTCGCCGTGTGATACATTCCCACTGTCTCTCGCAGCCACAGTAATTTATATGTGTATCACCAAGTGCTGCAACGAGATTTGTGTTGTGCGCTATCAGTCAGTGAATCACATATGGCGGCTGGCACAGCCTGTCTCCTTATCAGTATCAACTATAATTTTCACACTTCATTCGCAATTACAAACTTTCTTTTCACTACTCTGCAGCGCTCACCCTCGTTTCATTTTGGCTAATGCCAGATGATATACTGTAATGACTTGGCAGAAACTCTTGTGGCCATTGCGATAAATCTTCAAAACGACAGCGACTTTTCTTTCAGTTCTGGCAAATGCCAGATGATTTTATCCGATATAGGGGTGACCTCTCTGAGAGTCAGAAACAGTCCACATAAACACTTTCAAAATACATGAAAGGTTTCTGAATATGTCATCATATACCTGCTGTATAATGACCATGTCTGTTGATTCAGAACAAAATCTTTCATTGCCTGTATCACAAGACACCAGACTAAAGAGTGCATCGGGAGCTTGCCTTATTATTGTTCTTTTTGTATGAGAACACACTGAAGGAACACTCATAGCCATCAGTCTTACAGCACCATTTTGATAGGACATACTCTCGTTTTTCTCCTCATCCCCATCACAAACATAATTCATCCCACTTCTTTTTTGTACACCATGCCTATTGATTCATCCCCCCCCCCCCAGACAGTTTCACTTTTGTCTTGTATTTTGAAATATACCTTCATTGCACTTAAACTGCTTGTCTTGTATTATCCACTTCCACAGCTTACACTGTCCTGCCCCAGTCCCACCACCCATCAGTATATCAGCCCATCCCTCCAACTCCTTTGCTTACCAGGTCCATTACTTTGTCCCCCTTTAGACGGCTTAATGGATCGACGCAGGGCATGCCATCGATGAATGCGCTTATGATTCAGTTATTCACCCACCTGATAATTGCTTTTTACCTCTCATTTTCATGGGGACGTCAACAGAATGGATGGTTAGCAAGGAAAATAATGCTTTCCGTGTACAATACAATATTTACTCATGGTGGAACTTACACAATCTCGGTACATCTAAGGAGGCCAAGCTTGACCAAAGTATGTTGACATTTTTACCTTTACCTTTACTGAAGTGCCGGTCATGTGACGTTAGCGGCCATGAAGCGCCATCTTCCTCTATCCTCAGCTATCCTGATTAACTCCACATTGCTGATTCTTTCGTGTAAATCGTTTCTTATACAATCCATATACTTTAATCGTTGTCGTCCTCTTGCTTTTCTTCCCTCTATTCTTCCAAGTAAATCATTTTCAAGTTCTTTTATAACATGTCCCAAAAATTCCATCTGTCTTTTCCTTATAGTCTTCATCATTTCTCTTTCCATTCCTGCCCTTCTCAGAACTTCTTCATTTATTACTTTTTCTATCCATGATATTCGCATCATTTTTCTCAAAAACCATACCTCAGCTGCTTGTAATCTCTCTCTCATTTTCTTCTTTACTGTCTACGTTTCGCACCCGTATAATAGCGTTGACCAAACAAAACACTTCAACACTCTCATTCGTGTCCTCATATCCATAGTTATGTTAGTTAAAATTTTTCTCATTCGTCCGAAAGTTCCTTTAGCAATACCAGTTCTTCTTATGATTTCCTTCTCACTTCCTTCGTCATCTGATATAACAGCACCCAAGTATTCGAAACTTCTTACCTGCTCTATCTGATAGAGCCGGTCCTAGCTTTTCTGAGGCCCTACGCTGGATCTCTTTTGGAACGCTCCCCCCCCCCATCTTTATTTACATTTCTCCCCCTACACTATATATTCACCCCTCAAGTTATACACCTATCCTGAGCAATGTAAAGTTAAAAAAACTTGCACTGCATAATCTTGTACACTCTGAATAAAAACAAAATAATGTTACCTTGTGTGAAACTATAATTTACAAATAATTATAACTGAGATATATAAACACAGAAATGGTCATTGCCATACAAGTCCATAGTGGCAAAAAAGCTACAGCATTATATATATATTTTGTAGGATTATGAATTACTACAATTTATTAGAAAAGGAAAAATTTACAGTAAAATGCCTCATATTGGCATACAGGCTGCAAGAAAAATACTGAAACAAAAACATGTAACATCAGTAAAAATACCATTATAATCGGTAGTAATTCTGAAATTTACACCAAAACGCTTTAGGCTCTCATATAAAGTAATCATAATCCACAGAAAGTTTGAAGATTCTGTTATACTATAGTGGTAATGACTATTATTAGTATTACACAAGGAATTTTAGGAATCCTGCATTTTCTTGTGTTGAAGTCATCTTTTACATCATCATAGCTGAGACGCTTCCCAAGCTCTCTGTTGATGCTAATGACAGCAAGTCCACTTAGGTGTTCTTGGCTCATCGTTGAACGCAGGTAGGTACACTGTTAAATTCGTTATTCATAGTGTTTAATAATCTGATGTATTTTTTAAATGTCGCCGATACCTTGGTGTATCTACTGAAAACTTACCCTTTACAATTATCTTTATCAGAACCGTAACTTTTTAAGATACTGACGTATACTCAGGTGTAATATTATAAATTTTTATTATGTATCAAAATTAGGCATACAATGAAAATCTCGTATTAAGTGGGGGTGCTCACCATTCAGTCACTCGATGTAGTGCTGCTCCTGGGTGTCTCTCCTTTCCTCTCCTCCATCCTTCTTTCCTCCCATCCTCTTCTGTCTTTCCTTCATTCTTTCCTCGTCCTTCTGCCTATGGGTGATATTACACTCCCTCTTCCGTGTTTCCTTCCTTCATTCTTTCCTCTTCATTCTGCTTATGGGTGACTTTACACTGAGTGACAAGCCAAATTGTTTCATGTACATCAGGAAACCATTTACTACGTTGGGTGGTAACCATATAACCAAATTTTGGCGTCTGGTGGTTTAGTGGGTAATTACGGCGCTCCAGTCGGATTGAGCTAGTGAAGGTTTATATCCAAGGGGTTGTTGGGGTTTACTGCTCACGTAATACCACTCAGGGATGAGTGAGGCTGGTCACTCTCAACTTAAATGTCAGGACCGATTTGCCTAGCCCCGGGCTCCTACGCTCCTCATGGGGCACTGTAGGATTGAATGATGGATGGATGGATGGAAAATAATATCATAAATCTTTTATTTAAAAAGATAATATTACAAGGAAAAGAAATAGCCTCCGTCCTACACTAGAAAATCAGTCTTTCTATACTCTGTTTGCATTATTAGGTCAGGGGCGTTCCTAGAGTATTTGGCAACCAGGGCAGACCTATCCACTGGCACTCCCTACCTCCCAGAGTTGAATAATACACAAACGAAAAATCGCCGTAATAGTTTTACGGTAGTTTCAGAATTCAGGTTTAATGAAAATTAAGCAGCATAAAACCATTTACTTTCGATCTAATTTCCGATAGAAATACTGAAAACATAGTAACAGTGAAACGAAAAATTTACCATTCAGCTAAATGCACCCCCCTAAGGCTGTGTTCCCGGAGAGGACCGCTCCCCTGGTCCTCCTTAGTACGCCACTGTATCTGGTTATTAGGGGGTTTAGTCTTTGCGGTAGTATGGCGGACCAATTAACCAAGATCAAGGAGGCTTGACTTTGATGGAATAGACTGGTGTTTACGCCTGACACCATCACTGACACTCGCATCTTTCTTAGAAGCTACAGCCACGGTTAAGTACATGTGAAATGAGGTAAGAAGAAGAAAAAGCACTGGGATCACACCAAGACATGCAGTGTAGGTAATCCAAGTCATCACGCTGTCAATATTATCTGTGGCCGTCCGGTAAACTATTCCCATTTTCACCGAGTCTGGGTTGATGTAAATCCTCTGCACTAGGTGAGCCTCTATTATATTACCTTGAGAACCTATATAAAGGCAATACAAAAAGGTATATCCAATGCTTAGGAGCTTTATCAATGCTGTGGGTGTTGAGGACATCACTGATGGTGCCAGACTCGGTGACTTGGAGTACAGCATCAGAATGCAATCCATAGAACTTAATTAGATAATTCATAGAAATGTGCTTTTTCTTGCAGACAATAACTCGGTAAGACCATAAAAAAAAGGGATGTTCAGTGACCACCATTACATTATCCCTCAAGATCCTCATCTGTCAAACTGTGGGACAACTGTGCATGATTAGCTATGCGTGCAAGCATGTCTTTAGAGTGAGTGAATTTGACACATGACCCTCGCGAACTTTTTAGGCATTCTGATGAAAGAAGACCTCCAGTTACCATTTTGGTTTTTAGCCTATTTCTTAGCTTGGTTTTAACTTTGCTGAATACTCTTTCACATTCAGCATTAGAATGTGTGGCCACACAATTTACTGCCATGCTAGCTTTCAACCCATAAATATCGTACAAACCGTACAATAATAGAAAATGGTACGTACACGTTCCCTAGGCAATATTATCGTACATATACGATAATTATTGTAACTGTGGCTTTGTTAGTACCATTGCCCTTGTTTTCCTGATGTTAATCTTCATCCCTTTCTGTTGACATGCTTCCACTAATCTATCCACCAGTTCTTGTAGTTTCTCATCCGAATCCGCTACCAGTACCGTGTCATCAGCATACCTCAGATTATTGATGTTCATACCATCAACCTTGACCCCTTCCAATTCCTTCAGTTCGTCCATTACAACTTGTCCGAATGAAGAAAACAAGTCTGGCAACAGAACACATCCCTGTCTTACTCCTCTTTTTATAGTCACCCACTTCGGCATCTCCTCTCCGACTCTAACAGCAGTTTTTTTTTTTTTTATTCCAGTCCAGGTTTACAATGATTCTTATATCCTCATTATCTACCCCAACCATTCGCAACATTCTCACCATCTCTTCATGCCTCACGGTGTCGAAGGCCTTTTCAAAATCCACAAAACACAAGCATAAATTCTTCTGTACTTCCAGAAATCTTTCTATCAACATTCGCAATCCAAAAATAGTATTTCTAGTGCCTTTGCTCCTTCGAAATCCATACTGCTCCTTTGCCACATAGCCATTTATGTTTTTCATCTTATTCTTTCCCCTATCACTCTCACCAATACTTTCCCCATTTGACTCTACTTATTGTTCTATATTTATCACATTCCAGAGCTCCATTTTTCTTTGGTATGGCCACAAAGACACTTTCTCTCATTGCTTCTGGGATGTATCCAGCATCATATATTCTGTTTGCCAAAGTGGTTATTTTTTCTAATCCGAATTTTCCGGCTATCTCCAGCATCTCAACCACCACTCCATCCTCTCCTTCTGCTTTATTCTTACCCATATTTCTCATAGCTTTCTGAATTTCCTCTTTTAAAATGACTGGTCTGTGTCACAGAGTTTTTAAAATAAATACAATTATTAAATGATAATGTTCAATAATAGTGAAGAGCAGGGCCAATGAATTGTCTTGCTAAATCAAGCAATGATTACTTTAAGCCAGTCCACTTCGTCAACTCTCTCAGAACGAGAATTTATAAACTTTCTCAACAGTACACAGCAAAGACTAATTACCACAATCGCTGTTTATTAGTACTGTTAGCC
This sequence comes from Coenobita brevimanus, assembly GCF_032717465.1. Taxonomy (NCBI): domain Eukaryota; kingdom Metazoa; phylum Arthropoda; class Malacostraca; order Decapoda; family Coenobitidae; genus Coenobita; species Coenobita brevimanus. The sequence goes on from NC_136994.1 coordinate 11,539,413, forward strand.
TCTGGAGAAAGTGACTTCACCCCTGACAATAAATAACTAATACTATTAATAATATCAGGTTCTTGCTGATGCGTAACTCCTAGAAGGCACAACGGATTTTAAGCTTAATACAACAAGACTGGCCTAAGTACCAGTTATGAATGGCAAACGTTTATGCAAGCTAGGAGCTATAAGGAAAATAAGCTTAATTGTAGAGAAATGAAACACGAGTTTACATTTCATTAAGCTCAAGAAAAAGAACTGTTAAATTTATTGACTACAAAGAAATAAATTTAACGTTACATCACAAAATGAATTCAAATAGAGATTGTACTCACTCACTCAAAAGCTAAATTCTTACACCTAGGAAAAACACCTTAACTAAACTCTTAAACCTAGGAAAATACGGAAAGGAAATACTGGTCAATGAATGTAATGTATCACCGAAGAAGGGTGGGAGCCTGGAGAACTGTAGTCTAGTGGAGTCTCGGTGCTAGCTGACCTCTCACTCTCTCACTGCTGGAGCACAGAACCTCACTCCATCACGACAGACACTTGACTGACTAACCCATGGGAAAGAAAGGAGCGCTATGGCCGCATTTTTTTAACGGCTAGAGTGAGCGAAACGCGCCCAAAACAAATCGCTCAGCGGAAGCGCTAATCTCTGACACAAAGACAATTACTTATGACAATGAAAAATTGATTTGAAAAGACTCCCGACCGAATGAGCGGTTAACTGAACGATAAACTGGGATTCCACTAGAGTTCGTGGTTTCCCACAAAAGCCAATGTCACTAGCCGACTCGTGACATTACGCCCCATGAAAATCAAATCTTTCTTCAGAAAAAAAAATTTCAATATACATACATATAATTCCTAACTCAGTCAAACAAGATTCACACTGTGGTGTGTGTGCTATCCTGCTACAGGAGAAAATCACTATCGCCAATGAGCGTAAAAACCTCATATTTACGTTAATAATGGCAAGCTTGAGGGAAAAAAAACTCTGTGACAACGGTGAAAATCCTGTACGCAGGACTGAGCGAAAGTTCGCTACATTTACACTGATAACTAATTGTTGTGTAGCGTGGTGTATGTGATACACGGTGTAGGTGTGACAGTTGTAGTGTAACTGTAGCTACGTGTAAAATGACACAGTAAACATTAATAATATGGCGACGACAAAGGCAGAGGAGAAGAGGCGGCAGCGTGCGGCAGACGATCAGCTGGCCTGCACAGCAAAACTGCTACACCCATTGCTGTACCTGCGAAATCAATTAAGGTGGAGCATCAAAAGTGTCAATGAGACAAAAATTCTTATTACATTACAATTACTCTCTCTGCCTAGCAATCATTACATGCTACGAAAGGTACGCTCTAGCTGAAAAATATGAGTGACAGCCTAAGCTTCGTACATTCGAGGTCGCCATTAATTTATTAGGTAGATTGTTAACCAGGAAACGTAGTCCATGGACGCCGTCGTCTCGAGGACTCGTGTAGTTTACTGGTTAAACTTAACTCTACACTTACGATTAGTGTCGGCAAGTTGAGAATCCTTATGCAAAATCGGGCTCGTGTGTCCACTGACACAGCTTCGAACTGCACATTGGTCCTCAACCTGTGCCTTAACCTAGTGCCTATATTAATATCGGGGAGCTGAGAATCCTTGTGCAAACTCGGGCTCATGTGTCCGCAGACACAGTCTAGAGTCGCCTCTGCGGGGTTCTCTCTTGAACTTTCCCCCTTTAGCCTAGAGTACACATGTATATACAATATCGGAGCAGCTGAGAATCCTTACGCAAACTCGGGCTCGTGTGTCCGCAGACACAGCCTCGAGTCGCCTCTGTGGGTTCTCAAACTTTGCCCCCTTAAACTTATGGTATACATGTATGTCCAGGCCCTGGATATACTGTGTCCTGTGGGGCCAACAAGTGAGACATCAGGTCTACACTTTTAACTGGGAACCAGGCTGGTCCTTGGATTATTCAAATCTCTGAGGACGCCTATATTACGGAACCCAGCATACAATAGTTGCTAGTTAGTAAGCAGTTAGTAGGTGAGACATCAGGTCTACACCCACATTACCACTGCCCTGTCCCTCAACTGACTCAAAGATTACAGGTGTGGTTTCAAATGGCACAGGAAGGACATGTCCCTGAATAGTGGTACTTTGACACACATTGCAGGAACGCACAAAAGTATCTATGTCTCGTCCCATCCCTGGCCAGAAAAGGTCAGCTCGGATATGGCCCTGGGTCTTCCTTTTGCCCATGTGACCTCCTGAGGCTGAACAATGACCCCATTGTAACACTGCTAGGCAGTACTTGGCAGGAACGACAAACTGCAGCCGAACCTCGCCCTCGGGTGTTCGTGACTCACGGTAGAGCCGTCCTTGTTTGCGAAGGAACTTGGCTCGACCTCCCCGTGAATACTTAATCACTCGACCCTTTTGTTTGTTCCGCACGGCAACAAGTGTCGGGTCAGAATGTTGTTCTTGAACAACAAGTTGGCTACACATCAGATCTTGCAGCGATTCTATGGTCACTGGGGTGACACAGTCTGGAGCCTCAGCCATGGCTCGTGTTACTGCAGCAGCCAAAGTCTGAGTAGCATCATGTTTGGTGCAACTATCCTTGACACCGGGAATGTTGCCTATAATAAGGTCAAAATAATAAGGGTTCTGGCATGACAACTGCAAGTGTCGTACCAGTATAAAATGGAGATGCCACCTGGATACATGCCTCAGGGAACAATCTCACTGATCCATCAATAAGGTTTGCATGGATCTGTCGACCTGTATACTGCTCAGGCCGAACTAGACTCTGCTTGACAGAGCAACCTGAGGACCCATTGTCTCTCAGGACGTTCACAGGGATGCCTCCCACAAACCCTAGCTGAACAAGGAAGGTACTGTCACCTGTGGGAGGGCCTGTGGAGGAAGCAGCTAGCCACTCATGAGGCTGCTGAATAACTGATGTGGCAAACATGGTACCTTGAGACCTAGATACTTGACGGGTCGTACTCACTGCCGATGGAGATGGAACATTGGCCATCTGTGGAGGGGTGTTCACTGTCACCGTGGGACTAGAGAGCTGTGGGTGAGTACCCGTACTGGTAGGGACGTCACCACCGTGCTGCTGCCATTGAGGAATGAAGGCTGCGTTTGCTTCCTGCCTCCTTTGAGCTGGTGGTGAAAAAGTTTGTCCCGACGGTCGGTTGCGTGGCTGATACTGCTGCTGGTTAGGGTACTTGTTGTACCTCTTCCACTCAGGTTTCTGAGTGTTTTGCCCCTGATCCTTCTGTGGTTTGCTTGGACCTTGGCCATTACTCTGAGAACAGCCTTGGTGCTGGGATCCAGTCTGAGACGGCTTCCCAGACTTGGCAGTATCTTCTCTGCTGTTCCAGGTGTTTTGCTTACGTGTTTGATACCCGTATGCAGTGAAGTACGCGTCAGCCTTTTCTACCATTTGGCTGGCATCTTTCACCTGGCAGATCTTAAGCTGTGCTATGAGCTCAGCAGGCCACGACCTCTCTAGCTGTGTATGCAGCATAAGGTCAGTTATACCCCCACGCGTGGAAGGAGTTTCATCTTTCTCCATCCACTCACCTAAGTAAGCAGTGAGACAGTCGAGGAACTGAACAGCTGTCTCCTTGTCTTGGAGACGAGCTCGCATGAACTGAACTTTGGCGTCGTCTACTGTGAGACCATACTCCTTAATGAGTGCAGCTTTCATCATCTCATACGTGAGATTGTCTCCACGAATTCTGTGGAGAATATCGAGGGCAGGGCCCTCAAATAAACTAAGAAATTGGAGCCGCTTAGCCGCCTCATCCAGTTGATACATGTCTGCCACGTCCTCAAAATGAGCTATGTACGGCTCGATTCGCTCACCTTCCTTGTATGAAGGAAGCTTGATGCGTGGGGTCGTCAGGACATGTGCAGGGAGAACGCTCGTGGAGCTTGGACCAACTGCACCAGATGTGTCTGAAGCCAAGGAATCTCGCTTGAGCTTCAGCATTTCATATTCGTGTTTTTCGCGTGCTTCTCTCTTGGCACGTTCATGCTCTCGTTCTCTGTCTCGTTGTTCACGCTCGTATTCGCGTTGTTCTCGCTCTTGTACTAGCTCGAGTTCGCGTTGTTTTTGCTCGTATTCGCGTTGTTGTCACTTTTGTTCTAACTCAAGCTCTCATTGTTTCTGCTGGTGTTTGCGTTGTTATCGCTCTTGTTCTAACTCAAGCTCGCGTTGTTTCTGCTCATGTTCACGCTGTTCTCGCTCGTGTTCGCGTTGGATTCTATGCTCTTCATGAGCATCTTTCTTACGTTCTTGCTCGTAATTAAACCGTGAGAGGACTTAGGTTTGTATTTTCTCTGGGTCTGTGAGGCCCATATCTTTAGCTTCCTGTACATAGACACTGGCTGCCATGATGCTAGCTCAATCTAAATAACTAGCAACTCAGTACTGACTGCTACTTTGCAAACAAATGCTAATAAACACAAGTAAAGAATACAGACACAAGCTAGTGGTGACCAGTCTTTTCTAGTTAAATGGAAAAGAATAAAGCAAAAATGCAAATGACTGGGAACACTCAATAATTAACACAATGGGTACGGCGACTTCCCAGGAGCGAATAAAATCGTCTGGTGTTACCAAGAATAAACTACTAAATAAAGTACTCTATGGATTAATAAAGCAAAAATTCACTTGCTAAACAAACGGTAAACACCAGTAAGCTTGTGCCTATAAACTTTAATGATAAATACCTAAATATGAACGAGTGAGTATTATCTCGTGAATAGCTTTAGAGCTAGGAGTTAATATCCTGGCGAGGTCGCCAATTGTCATGGGTTTTTTAAAATAAATACAATTATTAAATGATAATGTTCAATAGTAGTGAATAGCAGGGCCAATGAATTGTCTTGCTAAATCAAGCAATGATTACTTTAAGCCAGTCCGCTTCGTCGACTCTCTCAGAACAAGAATTTATAAACTTTCTCAACAGTACACAGCAGAGACTAATTACCACAATCGCTGTTTATTAGTACTGTTAGCCTCTGGAGAAAGTGACTTCATCCCTGACAATAAATAACTAATACTATTAACCCCTACACCGCGGGCATGTTTACCGATGTTTTGCGTGTGCCGCTGGGTTATTTGGGCTCCGACAGACTCTCAAAAAATATTTGCCAAAAATCAGTTATTAGTCCTAGAATATTAAAATTAAATATGCTTATGGCACATACCTTCAGCTTTCTCCTGGAATGTTTGTTGAGCCTTCGTCAGTTACCGTAGGACTTATGGAGACCTCTGAAGTTGGGTAAAGAAGTCTCCACTTTACACTTCCTGACAACCCGTAATATGATTACCACAGCCAGATATTAACACTATAAACACTACTCTATGATTTTCAAGTAGTTTGGGATCCATACTCCAAAAAAAAAAACACTGTGAAAGCAATGAAAATTACGAGCACGTCTGACCGTCGCACTGGCACTAGTTCGCTCTTGGTACTCTGTCATTTATTATTCATAAAACCCCTCAAACTTTATATTTCTATTACTATATAACACTTATATATATCTACAGTCTTTATCCATAATTTTCCTTCAGTAGTATTAGTTTATTGTCACTGTAGGGATTCAATTTCTTTCAGTAAAATATGTAGCATTCACTTTCTCGTCCTGTATACTAGCATTGAGAGTGAATGTCACTTTCATCTTCACTCTCATAACTCATAGTATTCAGACATGCTAGAGTGAAACTTTCACTTTCATTACTCCTAGGGTATATACTCGTATTCTTATAATACTACTCATTTACATTTCTATTTACGTTCTCTATTTTATTTACGTTATTTACATTTCTATTTTATTTACACTGTGTTATGCACTGTCACTTGAAGTAACTTATAAAACTATTTTCCATTGTTCACGTACATTTACATTCATTACTTTCACTTGCTGTTTACACATTATTTACACATGATTTACAATTCCACTTTCACTGTTTTATTCAACAGAAAGATCATAGTCACTCTTTTATCAATTGTCAGCCCTTTACCTCTTTCCACACGAGGTTTAGTAGGGGGTAAAGGTCACAGGGCCCTTTGCATGGGGGTGAAAAAGTCCCTGAAGTCTGCAAGAAGAAACATACCTACCCCCACTTCGGAAGATGAGAGTAAACTGATAAAGGAGGGCCGGGGTAGAGGCCTACTTAGGGGATATTCAGTGCTACCAATGTTAGCTCTTGAAACAGCTATGTCTAGCACTGAAATGATTGGCAGGAAATCTAGACAATACATTATAAATTAGGTAGTTCCAGGTGAATGTAAATATCACTTAGGCTTCTCCCTTCCCTCCTTACATGTATATTTATTACGAAAATAGAATATACGGCATATTTCAAGGGGAAAAAAACAGCGAAAATTAGCGAACGAGTGCATGTGAGGTGTTGTCAGGTGATAATTAGCCAATTCCAGGTGTATGGCACTCTCACTTACCTTATTTCTTTATTGTATATATTATTTGGTATAAGAATAGGACATAGGGCTTATTTCAATGGATGAAATCAGTGAATAATTCCAGGGAAGATTTACTTAGCGTAGCACGGCCGGGCAGGCAAGAGGATAGGGTAATGGAGGGGGGATAGGGAGGGGAGTCAAGAACGGGGAGAAATGGCTAAATTGTCAACAATGGATGGGAGTACAGATGAGATTAGGAGTGCTGACTAGTGTTGGACATTGGCAGTACTGATAGATGATACAAGCCCCCACTTGGAAGCCCGGGTGAATTCAAAATAACACAGAATCACAAAAGCGACGCCCCGCGGTATGATCCCTTGCTCCCAAGCATCACGAAAGTGACGCTCCGCGGTTAAGGGGTTAATAATATCAGGTTCTTGCTGATGTGTAACTCCTAGAAGGCACAACGGATTTTAAGCTTAATACAACAAGACTGGCCTAAGTACCAGTTATGAATGGCAAACGTTTATGCAAGCTAGGAGCTATAAGGGAAATAAGCTTAATTGTGGAGAAATGAAACATGAGTTTACATTTCATTAAGCTCAAGAAAAAGAACTGTTAAATTTATTGACTACAAAGAAATAAATTTAATGTTACATCATAAAATGAATTCAAATAGAGATCGTACTCACTCACTTACTCAAAAGCTAAATTCTTACGCCTAGGAAAAGCACCTTATCTAAACTCTTAAACCCAGGAAAATACGGAAAGGAAATACTGGTCAATGAATGTAGTGTATCACCAAAGAAGGGTGGGAGCCTGGAGAACTGTAGTCTAGTGGAGTCTGGATGCTAGCTGACCTCTCACTCTCTCACTGCTGGAGCACAGAACCTCACTCCGTCACGACAGACACTTGACTGACTAACTTGTGGGAAAGAAAGGAGCGCTATGGCTGCATTTTTTTAATGGCTAGAGTGAGCGGAACGCGCCCAAAACAAATCGCTCAGCGGAAGCGCTAATGTCTGACACAAAGACAATCACTTATGACAATGAAAAATTGATTTGAAAAGACTCCCGACCGAATGAGCGGTTAACTGAACGATAAACTGGGATTCCACTAAAGTTCGTGGTTTCCCACAAAAGCCAATGTCACTAGCCGACTCGTGACAGTCTGCTCATTTCACCGTCAATCTCGTGTTTGACTCCTCTTTCATCATCATAAAGCCCATGAATATATTCCTCCCATCTCTTTAATACTTCTTGTTTATCCATTAAAATGATTCCATTTTTATCTTTTACTACTGAACTTTTAGCATTTCTTTTTCTTCCTCTTCTCTCTTCAATAACTTATACATCTTCCTAGTGTTAGTTCTCTGTATTGTTTCTACTTGTTGGCACTTTTCGTTCAACCATTCCTCTTTCTTCTCTTTGCATTTTCTTTTTATTTCAACATCCAGTTCTCTATATCTACTTTCATTATATTTTTTTCTTCTTCTTTCCTCCATCATTGCTAAAATATCATCAGTAATCCACTGTTGTCTTCTTTCCTGTTCCTCTTCTGGTACGGTTTCCTCCGCTGCCTGCAAAATAGCCGTCTGCAAATGCTTCCACTCCTGTTCAATCCCACCTTCATTTAGCTCTTCTTTGCTTAGTATATCATACCTATTTCTTAACTCGAGTTGAAGCTCATTTCTTCGCTCTTCCATTCCAAGATAACTCCACTCTCTTCTTTTGTGCCGCATTTTTCTTCTGACTTGCTTGAATTTAACATTAAAGGTTGCTACCACAGGAACATGATCACATCCAATACCACAATCTGCTCCCGGGTAGGTCTTAACTTTTGTAACTGAATTCCTGAACTTTTATTTACTGTAATATAGTCTATCTGGTTTTTGCAGATGTTGCCAGGACTTCTGCACGTCCAAAGGTTTCTAGGATGATGTCTGAACCATGTATTCATTATCACCAATTTCTGCAAATTACACCATTCTCTCCACCTTTCTCCTCTTTCATTCACGTCACCCAATCCAAACATTCCCACCATGTCTCCATATCTTTCTCTTCCAACCTTTGCATTCAGATCTCCCATTACAACGTTAATCTCATGTTCCTTACATTGTGCTTCTGCCTTTTCAACATCTTGATAAAACAAATCCATTTCATCTTCATCATATTCTGTTGTCGGAGCATACACCTGTATAATATTCAATTTCAGAGGTTTAATACAAATTTTCACTAACAGTATTCTATCTGATATCGCCCGAAATCCCTCAACACTCTTCGCCACCCGCGCCGTCATCATCACTCCGACACCTTTGTGATGTTCGTCTCCTCCAGAGTATGCCATCTGTACCTCTGAATCATTTTCACTCCTGACGCCAACCATCGAACCTCTGAGAGTCCCATTATATTTATCTCCATTCGCTTCATCTCTCTCTTAACATTTTCGAATTTTCCAATCTGATTCACTGTATTTACATTCCAAGTAGCAATTACTATTATTATTATTATTATTATTATTATTTTATTATTATTATTTTGGAAACTCCCTGTACTGTTGTTTGCAGATGATACTGTGTTGTTGAGTGAAGACGAAGGGGAGCTGCAAGGCTTGGTCGATGAGTTTGAGAGAGTGTGTAAGAAACGGAATCTAAAGGTGAATGTAGGGAAGAGTAAAGTGATGGTCTTTGAGAGAGGTGAAGTTAGTGAATGTACAGCGAGGTTGGATGGTGAGGAATTGGAAAATGTGAGTACGTTTAAGTACTTGGGTAGTGTGATGAGTAAGGATGGAGGTTTGGAGGGTGAAGTGCTTGAAAGGGTACAGCAGGGAAGAAAGGTTGCTGGTTCTTTGAAAGCAGTGATAAGAAACAGGGAAGTGAGCATGGAAGTGAAAAAGTTACTACATGACAGTATTGTGATATCAACTCTAACGTACGGAAGTGAAGCTTGGACATTGTTGGAAGGACACAAGTCAAGAGTGAGAGCAGTGGAAATGAGTTATTTAAGAGGAGCCTGTGGAGTCACGTGGAGAGACAGGCTGACGAATGAGGATATAAAGGAGCGTTGTGGTGTTGATGCGGATGTGATAGGAAGCGTTATGAGGAACACACTGTGGTGGTTTGGCCATGTGGAGAGGATGGAGGGTGAAAGACCGACGAAGAGAGTGAATGTGAGTGAGGTGGAGGGGAAAAGAGGGAGGGGGAGGCCGAGGATGAGATGGAGGGATGGGGTGGAGAGGTATATGAGAGAGGGGGGGGGTGAGTTGGGAGCAGGGCAGTGAAATGGCGGGGGACAGGGCGACTTGGAGGCGATTTGTTTGTGGCCACCCCAAACGGGATTGAGGCGTCTGGCAATAGATAGATAGATAGATTATTTTTATTATTATTAAAATTATTATTATTATTATTATATCATCACCATCATCATCATCATCATCATCATCATCATTATTTTCGTGATTGAAATTATCACCAGACTTGTAATGTAACGAAGTAAATTTACTTGAGTACTGTACTCAAGTAACTTTTCTGGGTATCGACTTCTTAAAAATTATACAGGTATATAGCACGTCTTTCATTATTTTAACCTGGGTATGATTTTCAAATATTTTCACTAATACTTGTGCACTCTCTCCACTGCACTTAACCTGTACATATCTCATCAACACATGATGCCTTATCATTTTTTTTCAATCATTTCACAGCATTCTTCATTTCCGTCAGTGTCACACAGACGGAACCAATTAAGTAACTAGTTGGAGGTGAATGAGAAGTAATGGTTGCTTTTTACTTTCGGTACTTGAGTACAGTGTGAACAAAATACTTTATATTTTACTTGAGTACTTCATGATACTTTTAATTTATTTTGAGTACAGTTTTGTAGATATAATAATACTTTTACTTAAGTAGCAAAGTCGAGAACTTTTAACAAATCTGATTATCACTTACCACTTCTTCCTTACTAAATATCATCTTTGTCATTATCATCCTTCTGTCTGTCTGTCTGTCTGTCTCATCCTAGGGCTGACAACCAGAAAGCCAGATATCATGAAACGAGACGAATTTCCCTCCTGCTCCATCTTCTTTTTCATCTTCTTTTGGTGATGATATTGATGATGATAATGATGACTGCGTCCCCCCACCCTCACTTCCGCAAATCTCCACCACCCCATCACATGCCAACCGCCATCCAGTCCAACCCATTCACCAAGCAATGTAAGAACGCTTGCCAAACTCTCGTCACACAAACACAGTCATTCATCATTTTCTCTCTCCCTCCCTCTCTCTCTCTCTCTCTCTCTCTCTCTCTCTCTCTCACACACATCTGTGTACTGTCTTTATCAACCTTCTGTGTATAGAAACAGGTCATAATAAAATTTCCACTGCACAGTAACTTTAATTGATATATACAGGTAAATCAACGCCTTCCATGCACCCCCTTTACCAGGAACAAGTCTTTTTCACTGCAATCAGGCCGACAATTTGACTTTACGGATTGCAGGAAGTAGATTTCACGAATTAAACTTTTCGAAATGTTACATAGCGGTTAGTGTTATATTTTGAAATAAGGACTCACAAGTTAACCTACTTCCGGTTTAATTCTAACCTAACCTAACCTAACCTAACCAAACCTACCCTACCCTACCCTACCCTAACCTAACCTTATGCGTCCCTTAAATAATATTTCGAAAAACTGAATCCGTGAAATGTAAATCCGGCAGTCGGTAAAATCACGATGTCATACTCACAATAGGATACTGTCATACGCACGATAGGATGATAAGTCAGGAAGGATCTCCAGCAGGTAAGGTCTTAATGCAGGCTGTATCTAAACGTTTCAGCCGCAGGTGTTTCTTCCAACAATAGGTCAAAGGTCAAGGTCAACTTAAATGATTTTCACCAAACTTTGCGGAAAAGTTAAGGGTCAGGTAAGAACAAGGGGATTCAATTTTCAGAATAATCAAAGGTAAAGGTCACACTGCAAGGCAAAGTTCGACCCTTGTAAGTGCTTGTTAACAACAGAACTCAGTTTTCATCCGAGTTTAGCCAGACTTGGTGTAAGAGTTGAGAGTCATTCAGAACAAATATTATTTCTTAGAACAATAGGTCAAAAATCAGTTTTAACCAATTTACACAACTATGGACAAGGTCAAGGTCACAGGACAAGGTTAAATATGATCCACGTGTCTGTGGATAAGCAAAATAAAAAAAAAAAGATTTGATTTAGATGAAACTTGGTGGATGAGTTGAAAATCACCCACAGTGCAACCTACCGTCTTTACAGAGATAAGTCAAAGGTCAACGTCCCACAAGATCATCCTAAACAGTTTTATCTATTGTAGACTTACCTTTATGGAAAGATCTGAGCTAAATCAAATAAAAATGAATTGGATTTTGAGGACAACCAGTCAAGAGTTTAGGTCACATTGAAAGAACAGAAATTAGTTTCCCTGGACAAAGTCACTTTAAACAATTCTTGTCTGATCTGAAGAGTTAGGCAGAAGGGAAATAACTCGATTTTGCGAGCACTCTGTCCAATTCATGGTCACAGGGCTGTCAAATATGCAACCCTTAGATCACTTGATGGACAGGAGAGTTTTTTACTGTTCATTCGTTCATTCATTCTTCTTTATTTGTCTTTTTTTTTCTTTTCTCTGTTTATTATTCAGCCTTTTTTTTTTTCTCAACCACCATGAGTAGCACCAAAACGCCTGCACCTCATTCAAACCTCAACGCAATAACTTTTCAATCCCTGTTTTCAGCCATTGTTTTCAATTTCGGTGCAGAAGTGGCTTTTATTGCGTCGAGTCTGCCTTTGTGCCGGATCAGAACTGTCACAATATAGCCGAACCAACAACACACCGACCGCGATATTAAAACAACCAAACAACTAGGCAAATAACCAAGGATAAATGTAGAAACAAGCAGCCATGTATAAGCAAGATAATAGAAGCAAACAGGATATTATACGATATAATTGTGACGGCAAATAACCTAATAAAAACAACTGTACACAAACAAGGAGATATAAAAAAGCAAACAACAAACAAGCAAGATAATATCGCTGCTAACAAAGAAACAGGAAAACAAATAACCATAGAAAAATCGATAGTGGGATAAACATCAATGCAGAAAAAAAGCAACAGACAGATGTGAACAAGAAATACACTTGTTAATAATGAAGTGAGGAATAAAGAAGGAAATATGAAGTCTAAATAAACAGCAATAGAACTGTCACGATATGGCAAAATCAATAAGGCTTCGAAGACAGCATTAAGTCAAGTAACAACTAAACAGACAGGCAGCTATTTAAAAAAAATCAATAATATACGAAATAAATATCTGCAAGGAGGCACGAAAACTTATCTTTTTGTCTATTTATCTACCTCTCTGTTTTTATTTATAAATATTTACGAAAAACAGACTGAAGCATAAACAAGGACTTCTAAAAAGCAACACACAGCCAAGCTAACGACACAGTGAATACGACATTAATACAAGAAAGCAGCTATAACCGTAAACGAGGAAACAATGGAATAAGTAAACACGTAAACAAGGAAATGTAAAACAATGCCAGATTACAATACTTTTCACTCCAATGACGCATTTTCACATGTTCCTAGCTTCAGGCTGTTTTTTCGGCTTTAAAAATTTGGATATATAGAAAATACCCGTCATGGGATTGAAGGGGTTAAAATACACACACAACGATGTCTATTCCACGACAAGAATGTACACATAAACAAACAAAACCGTCCATCTATCTATTTCCAGACGTGTTAATCCCGTTAGAGGTGGCATCAAGCAAACCATCTCCGCGTGATCCTGACCTCTGGCATTTGGCTGCCTTCCCTTCAGCTCATACCCACTCCATCCCTCCATCTCATCCTTGGTTTCCCTCTCCAATTCACATTCCTCTCTTTCATATATCTCCACTCTGTTCCTCCCTCTCTTTCTCGGTCTTCTCCCCCAACTCATGGGAGTTGACTATAGCACCAGTCGAGCAGGGGAGTACTCCCAAGGTGCATGGAAAGCTGATGACAGGGAGAGCTGGAGCTCCCGTTTCATCAGCCCTCGGAACATGTTCCTGACCATCCCCCTTTGCTGAACATTTTCAGTGTTTCAGTAACACAAAGAGTAGGCCAGCATACTCTCCAATACAAGTTTCTCCAACTGTCAACACCAAACTACATGCACAGTACACATTACACGTCTTTTAAAAATTAAAAAGAAAAAAAAATGGCATCTAATAACTATGCTTTGGAGTCCCCGGGGGGGGGGGGACAGAAAGGCCCCCACCTTCCGCCTCTTTCTCGGTGACGACTCTAAGAGCTTCCCGGAACCACTGTCTGACTCACTTCTTCATTTCTGCAACATTCGCGGCCTTTCCTCTAAATTTCTCTCCGTTGAGCACCACCTCTCCTCCTCTAAACCTCACCTTCTTTTCTTAAATGAGACTCAGCTGTCTAAGTCAACTGAAAGCAAACCATTTTCTGTATCCTCCTACTTTCTCTATACTCATTTCAAAGCCAAATGTGGCTGTTGTATATATGTATGCAACGACTTATCTTGCTCTCGTATTCCTGAACTTGATTCTTTTGAATTCTCTACTCTCTGGCTTCGGCTTTCGTCATTCTCTGACTAAATATATCAGTGCTGTTTACTATCCCATAATTCTACTGACTGAAAAATTCTTCAACTATCTTACTTCTACGATGGAACACATTCTATCCATTTCTCCTTTCTCTGAAATCTCCATTCAAGGAGATTTCAATACCATCACCTTCGGCTCTCCTCTCCTTTCACTGATCCACCTGGGGAACAAGCCTACATCTCTTTCTATGCTTAATGACCTGGTGCAGCTTGTACAGCATCCTACCTGTATTCCCGACCACCTTGGAGAGTTCCAACATACTTGACCTCTTCCTTACAACGAATCATTCTGTTTATGCTGTTAATCTTTCTTCTCCATTGGGCTCCTGCAATCACAGCCTTATTACTATAATCTGTCCTATTGCTCCAGTAAGGCCTGAGGACCCTCCAAGGAAGCGTCGGTTGTGGCACTTTGTAGCTGCTGATTGGCAGGCCCTCAGGCAGTACTTCTTTGATTTTCCCTGGAATGATTATTGCTTCCATGGCTGGGAGCCATCTGAGTATGCCTCTCATATTACCGAAGTTATTCTCTTGGGCATGGAATCATACATTCCTTTCTTATATCATTTGACTAATGTAGGAAAGCTTTGGTTTAATCACGAATATTCTAATCCTATTCACAACAAGGATAGGGCCTATAAAAGGTACCGGAGCCATCCCACCCCTGAATCACATCTTTTTTATGTTTCTGCCCAGGATTGTGCTAAGTCTGTTCTTCGCTCTGTTTAAAATGATTTATTCCATACTAAATGCTCTCAACTCTCCAACTAGAATTCTTCCCCCCCCTTCTGGCACCTTGCCAAAAACCTTTCTAACGACTTTACCTCGTCATCCTTCCCTCCTCTTTTCTACTCTGATGGCTCTGTAGCTATTTCTTCTACTGATAAAGCAGATCTCTTCACTCAGACTTTCTCCTTCAACTCCACCTTAGACAATTCCTGTGCTGTTCCTCCATCACTTCCCCCCTCTGACTTCCCCATGGCTGGCATTAAATTTTCTTCAGCTGATGTATTTTCTGCCATCACTGGCCTCAATACTACCAAGGCACATGGGCCTGATGGGGTCCCTTCTGCTGTCCTCAAGAACTGTGCTTCTGTGCTTACACCTTGCCCAGGTAAACTCTTTCGCCTTTGTTTATCAACTTGTACCTTTCCTTCCTGCTGGAAGTATACTCTCTTTCAGCCAGTCCCAAAGAAGGGTGACCATTCCCAACCCTCTAACTATCGTCCAATTGCTTTAACATCCTGTGTCTTAAAAGTTTTCAACTCTATTCTTAACAGAAAAATTTTAAAGCACCTTTCCTATCACAACCTTCTTTCTGATCGTCAGCATAGGTTCCGTCAGGGACCCTCCACTGGCAATCTTCTCACCTGCCTTTCAGACTCCTGGTCCTCCTCCTTTCGGGACTTGGGCGAAAGCTTTGTCATTGCACTGGACATCTTAAAGACTTTCGATCGAGTCTGGCATAAATCTTTTATTTCCCAATTGCCCTCTTATGGTTTCTATCCTTCTATTTGTGTCTTTACCTACAGCTTCCTGTCACGGGGTTTTTAAAATAGATGCAAATATTAAATGATAATGTTCAATAATACTGAACAGCAGGAATAAGAATTGTCTTGCTAAATCAAGCAATGATTACTTTACGCTGGCTTGCTTCGCACGATTCTCTAAGAACGAGAATTTATAAACTTTCTCAACAGTACACAGCAGACACTAATTACTCAATTGCTGTTTATTAGTACTGTTAGCCTCTGGAGAAAGTGACCTCACAATAAATAACTAATACTATTAATAATATCAGGTTCTTGCTGATGCATAACTCCAAGGAGGCACAACGGATTTTAAGCTTAATACAACAAGACTGGCCTAAGTACCAGTTATGAATGGCAAACGTTTATGCAAGCTAGGAGCTATAAGGGACATAAGCTTAACTGTGGAGAAATGAAACACGAGTTTACATTATATTAAGCTCAAGAAAAAGAACTGTTAAATTTACTGACTACAAAGAAATAAATTTAACGTTACATTTCAAATGAATTCAAATAAAGAGATCGTACTCACTCACTCAAAAGCTAAATTCTTACGCCTAGGAAAAACACCTTAACTAAACTCTTAAGTCTAGGAAAACGAAAAGAAACTACTGGTCAATGAATGTAGTATATCACAAACGAAGGGTGGGAGCCTGGAGAACTGTAGTCTAGTGGAGTCTGGGTGCTAGCTGACCTCTCACTCTCTCACTGCTGGAGCACAGAACCTCACTCCGTCACGACAGACACTTGACTGCCTAACTCGTGAGAAAGGAAGGAGCGCTATGGCCGCATTTTTTTAACGGCTAGAGTGAGCGAAACGCGCCCAAAACAAATCGCTCAGCGGAAGCGCTAATGTCTCACACAAAGACGATCACTTATGACAATGAAAAATTGATTTGAAAAGACTCCCGACTGAATGAGCGGTTAATTGAACGATAAACTGGGATTCCACTAAAGTTCGCGGTTTCCCACAAAAGCCAATGTCACTAGCCGACTCGTGACATTACGCCCCATGAAAATCAAATCTTTCTTTCTTCAGAGAAAAAGATTTCAATATACTGTTACGGAACAGAGAAAGATAATGTACACTTTAAGTGAGAATACTAAAAATCACTACTGTCCCGTAAAGTTCCAGGTTCAAAACAAAAGAGTTAGGTAAAATTACAAGTTAAAGTTTAATACTCAAACTAACAACAAAACATTCAGGACTCATAAGGATAATGTAATGGCAAAAAACAGGTTAAATATATGGTTAACTGCAATAGCCTCTAATTACACGAAATTAGCATGAGTAAATTTATCTAAGTCAGCCCTGTTAAAATGAGATACCAGATAATACTCACTGAATGCCAGATATATTATTACAGATACAAAATATTATTAATGATGGCTGACAATAAGAACCTTTACATAAATTACCAAAACCTTACTAGGCCCAAGAATTAACCTTATGCTACACAGTACAAGAAAAAATGCAACAACAGTTATACTCAAATTACACACAGCTGCTAGATGGCTGGAGACTTCCTGAGCACTCACAATAACAACTGTACAGGGGAGGACAGAGATGTGAACAAAATGAGGAGCAGATCTAAGTGGCAAAAATGCAGAGACTGAGCTCATTATATAGGGGCCAGCAGAGCTTGATACAACTTGTAAGAAGGACGCGCAAATGAAGCCATAGGGGACAAAGAGCTGACAATCCTGCTCTGAACAACAGAAAGGACGACTTACTCTACTATAACGGTAGAAGGGGGGACTGAGGCAGAACACGCTCGTGATCAAACATGCAGCATACTGTGCGTTAAAATTACACAAAGGATGATGAAATCATAGGCTATGTAACAATACGTACATATAATTCCTAACTCAGTCACACAAGAGTCACACTGTGGTGTGTGTGCTATCCTGCTACAGGAGAAAATCACTATTGCCAATGAGCGTAAAAACCTCGTTTTTACGTTAATGGAGGCAAACTTGAGGGATATAACTCCATGACGATGGTGAAAATCCTGTATTCAGGTCAAACTGAGTGAAAGTTCGCTACATTTACATTAACAACTAATTGTTATGTAGCATAATGTATGTAATACATGGTGTAAGTGTGACAGTTGTGGTGTAACTGTACCTACGTGTAAAATGACACAGTAAATATTGATAGTATGGTGACGACGAAGGCAGAGGAGAAGAGGCGGCAGCGTGCGGCAGACGATCAGCTGGTCCGTACAGCAAAACTGCTACACCCATTGCTGTACCTGCAAGATCAATTAAGGTGGAGCATCAAAAGTGTCAATGAGACAAAAACTCTTATTATGTTACAATTACGCTCTCTGCCTAGCAGTCAGTACATGCTACGAAAGGTACGCTCTAGCTGAAAAATACGAGTGACAGCCTAATCTTCGTACATTCGAGGTCGCCATTAATTTATTAGGTAGATTATTAACCAGGAAACGTAGTCCATGGACGCCGTTGTCTCGAGGACTCGTGTAGTTTACTGGTTAAACTTAACTCTACACTTACGATTAGTGTCGGCAAGTTGAGAATCCTTATGCAAACTCGGGCTCACGTAGCCTCGAACTGCACACAGGTCCTCAACCTGTGCCTTAACCTAGTGCCTATATTAATATCGGGGAGCTGAGAATCCTTGTGCAAACTCGGGCTCATGTAGCCTCGAGTCGCCTCTGCGGAGTTCTCTCTCGAACTTCCCCCTTAACCTACAGTACTTATATTAATATTGGGGAGCTGAGAATCCTTGTGCAAACTTGGGCTCACGTAGCCTCGAGTCGCCTCTGCAGAGTTCTCAGTCGAACTTCCCCCTTAACCTACAGTACTTATATTAATATCAGGGAGCTGAGAATCCTTGTGCAAACTCGGGCTCACGTAGCCTTGAGTCGCCTCTGCGGAGTTCTCAAACTTCCCCCCTTAAACTACGGAACACGTGTATGTACAGGCCCTGGACATACTGTGTCCTGTGGGGCCAAAAAGTGAGAAGTCAGGTCTACACTTTTGACTGGGAACCAGGCTGGTCCTTGGATTACTCAAATCTCTGAGGACGCCTATCACGGAACCCAGCATGCAACAATTGCCCATGTTAGTCAGCAATTAGCAGGCGAGACATCAGGTCTGCACCTACGTTATCACTTCCCTTGATGTATCTCACAACAAGGTTAAACTGCTATAAATACAGTATCCAGCGTGTCAATCTTGCATTAGCTGTCTTGGTCGTGCTAAGACTAGTAAGTGGCATATGATCAGTTTCCAGAGTAAATGGTGCCCCAAATAAATAATAATAATATTTTTTAACACCATCAACCACAGCCAAGAGTTCCTTCTCAACAGTACTGTAATTCCTCTCGGCGGGTTTTAGCCTACGGCTGTGGTATGCCACTGGGAAGATTCCACCTTCCGATTCCTGCATCAATACGGCACCTACTCCATCTTGTGAAGCGTCAGTGCGCAGTATGAATGGTTTGCTGGAATCAGGCAACTGCAAGATAGGCTCCTTGCACAACATGTTCTTTAGAGCGATAAAAGATCTCTCTTGCGCTTCTCCCCATTCAATGGTGTTTGGAGCATATTTCCGTAGCACCTCGTACAATGGTTGGGCAATGAGAGCAAAGTTGGGGATAAAACTCCTATAATATCCCACTAGGCCAAGGAATGCCCTAACCTGTTTCTTGGTCACGGGTCTCGGGGCTTCTCTAACCTTCCTGATCTTGTCACCCTGACACCTGCAGTGATTGATACCAACAATATGTCCAAGGAACTCCACCTCACTGTGAGCAATCTTACATTTGCTAGGCTTCACAGTCATGTTGAAACTCTGGAGTCTGCTGAAGACAATTTCCAAGAGTCTGAGGTGCTCCTCCAATGTGGCAGAATGAATGAGAACATCGTCAACGAACATTTCTACTCCTATGATACCAAGGAGCACTTGTCTCATGGCACGATTAAATACTGCTGGGGAATTGGTAAGTCTAAACGGTAGGACTTTATACTAGGAGTAGCAAAGGCAGTGAACTGAAAACTCTCAGGATGAAGGGGAATCTGGAAGAATCCCTTCGCTAGATCGAACTTCATGAAATATCGTGACCCTGCCAGCTTGGAGAAGATGGCAATATGGTCACCCATTGGCTCAGCATCCACTTTGGTGATTGCACTGAGCCTTCTATATTCGCCACAAATCCTGACTCCACCATCTTTCTTGTGGACTTCTACCATCAGACTACAGTAAGGAGATGAGGACTTTTTGATAATGCCTGCAGTCTCCGTGTCGGCAATTTCCTTGTCTACTGCATCCTGTAGTCGCATGGGAATCGGATATGGCTTAATCTTTATGGGAGCATTGCTGGTCAACTCAATTTTATGACACGCAACCTTTCAAGTCTAGGTTGGTCTGAGAAAACATCAGCATACTGACAGAGCAGTGACCTTAAGACATTTTGGTCTCCTACTGCTAAGTCAGGGTTAAGTAAAACATCTCCGACAGTCTCTTCCTGATGGGACTGAGCGGTTAAGGGCTCGTCATCATGATCATCAGCTGGGATCACCGCGGCTGCCCCGGTTTCTTCCAGTGGCTGGTCACTATCATCAGCTACTCATAGGCCAGTCTCCTCGGGGTCTGACTCATGATAAGCCTTCAACATGTTCATGTGGAACCTTTTACGAAGATTCCCCATCTGAATTATGTAGTTGAGGTCTGAAATGCGCTCTGCTACATCAAATGGACCCTTCCACTGCGCCAACAACTTGTTCTGGGCAGTGGGGAGTAACACCAGGCACTTATCGCCTGGACTAAACTTCCGAAGTTTTGCCTTCTTATCATAATAGGCTTTCTGAACTTCGCGCTCCTTGATCAATTCTTCCTTAGCTAACTCGCATGTCGACTGGAGGCGGTCAGCTAGATCAAGGACGTAGGTGTAGGTGGTCTTGACTTCAGGGTCAGGTTCTTCATCGTCCCACAACTCGCGAAGGACTTGAAGTGGTCCACGGACCGACCTTCCATACACCAGTTCAAAGGGTGAGAATTTCAATGAATGCTGTGGGGCTTCTTGATAAGCAAACAGAAGAGGAGCAATGAACCGCGGCCATTCCTTTGGCTGTTCGGCGGTCATGTGCCTCAACATCTTCTTGAGAGTCCCATTGAACCTCTCACACAACCCGTTACACATAGGATGATACGGCGTAGTCCGTAAGCCTCGGATGGACAGCAACCTGAACGCTTCGTTCATCATTGCTGAAGTGAACTGCGAACCCCGGTCGCTTAAGACCTCCTTAGGGATACCTACATGACAGAACACTTCAATTAATGCCTCAGCAACAGTGACGGCTTCAGGCCACCGTGTGCTGAAATCAACAATAGTGAGGATATACTTTGATCCATCACTAGCCCTAGGGGAGATTGGCCCAAATATGTCAACTGTTACTCTCTCGAATGGTTCAGAGATTAATGGGCATTGGTTTCAGTGGCGCAGGACGGACACGTCCCTGGTCAGTGGTACGCTGACACACATCACAGGAACGTGCAAGCCTCGTTATTTCCCGTCCCATTCCTGGCCAGAAAAAGTCAGCATGGATGCGGTCAGAGGTCTTCTTTTAACCCATGTGACCTCCCATCGCTGAACAATGACCTAATTCAAACACTGCTCGGCGATACTGTGCAGGAACGACAAACTGCAGTCAAACCTCACCCTGTGGTGTCTGTGACTCACGGTTCAGCCGTCCTTGCTTACGAAGGAACCTGGCTTGTCCTCCCCGTGAATACTTAATCACTTTACCCTCCAGCTTCTTATGCACTGAGGCAAGTGTTGAGTCAGTCTGTTGCTCTTGGACAACATCTTGACTATGAATCAGATCTTGTGGCGTTGCGACGGTCAATGGAGTGACGCGATTTGGAGCCTTGGCAATGGCTCGTGTTACCGCAGCAGCCAAAGTCTGAGTAGCAACATCTACGGTGCAAATATTTTTGACGCCAGATATGTTGCCGATAATGAGGTCAAATAAAGGTTCTGGCATGACAACTGCAGCTGTCAGGCCAGTGAAAAATGGAGACGCCACCTGGATATGTGCCTCAGGGAACAATCTCACTGATCCATCAATAAGTCTAACTTGGATCTGTCGACCTGTATATTCATCAGGCCGAACTAAACTCTGCTTAACAGAGCAACCTGAAGAACCATTATCCCTCAGAATATTTATAGAAACACCTCCCACAAACCCTGGCTGAACAAGAAAGGCAGTGTTGCTGATGGAAGGGTCTGAGGAGGTAGCAGCCAGTCATTCATGAGATTGCGGAACAACCGCTGCAGCAAATGTGGCGCCCTGGGAACTAGGTGTCTGAGGAGTCGTACTCACCATCTGAGGAGGTGGAGCATTGACTACCTGTGGAGGAGAGTTCATGGTCGGAGGGGGACTCGTGAACTGTTGGGAAGTACCTGTACTGATAGAGATGGCACCACCGTGTGCTTGTCGTGGAATGAAGGCTACATTTGCCTCCTGCCTCCGATACACTAAATGACCTGACTGAGGGTTACGTGGCTTGTCCTTGTATTGCTGCTGCTGCTTGGGGAACTGCTGCTGGTTGGGGTGCTTGTTGCATCGCTTCCAAGCAGGCTGCTGTGTATTTTGTCCCTTTTCCTTCTGCTGTTTGCTTGGACCTTGGCCATTACTCTGAGAACCGCCTTGGTGCTGGGATTCAGTCTGAGACGGCTTCCCAGACTTGGCAGTATTTTTTCTGCTGTTCCAGGTGTTTTGCTTACGAGTTTGATACCCATATGCAGTGAAGTACGCGTCAGCCTTTTCTACCATTTGGCTGGCATCTTTCACCTGGCAGATCTTAAGCTGTGCTATGAGTTCAGCAGGCCACGACCTCTCTAGCTGTGTACGCAGCATAAGGTCAATTATCCCCTCATCTTTCTCCATCTACTCATTTAAGTAAGCAGTGAGACGGTCGAGGAACTGAACAGCTGTCTCCTTGTCTTGGAGACGAGCTCGCATGAACTGAACTTTGGCGTCGTCTACTGTGAGACCATATGCCTTAATGAGTGCATCTTTCATCATCTCATACGTGAGATTCTCTCCACAAATTCTGTGGAGAATATCGAGGGCAGGGCCCTCATATAAACTAAGAAATTGGAGCCGCTTAGCTGCCTCATCCAGTTGATACATGTCTGCCATGTCCTCAAAACGAGCTATGTACGGCTCGATTCGCTCGCCTTCCTTGTATGAAGGAAGCTTGATACGTGGGGTCGCCACAACATTTGCAAGGAGAACGCTCGTGGAGCTTGGACCAACTGCACCAGATGTGTCTGAAGCAAAGGAATCTCGCTTGAGCTTCAGCACTTCGAGTTCATG
>NC_136994.1:11567384-11802384 GCF_032717465.1 Coenobita brevimanus
TTCGTTTTCCTTTAGACAGAATGACATGGGAAGTCCTAATTATAAGATCAGTCTCTGTAACTATCATTCCAATTGAACATT
Source organism: Coenobita brevimanus (assembly GCF_032717465.1). Classification (NCBI taxonomy): domain Eukaryota; kingdom Metazoa; phylum Arthropoda; class Malacostraca; order Decapoda; family Coenobitidae; genus Coenobita; species Coenobita brevimanus. The sequence continues at coordinate 11,567,466 of NC_136994.1, forward strand.
ACAAAACGAAAGCAAAGATGCATACCTTTGGGAGTAAACATGTATTATATATGCAGTAATGTAGACAGACCCAGAGAGCAGTGTGATGCAATATAAACAACATATATACCGCTTTTGCACTTTGATAATAAGTCGGACGCATTAATTATCATTGGCGATTGATACAGTGACGTGAGGAACTCTCCAAACCCTCCCTACCCCGGCCACCCTCCCTCCCACTCACAGTTACCAGAAATGTGGGGTTTAGCTGCTGCTTCGTGACTATTCGTCGACCAAGAATGCTCCAAATAGTAGGTAATGCGGAACCTTCCCCTGACGGTACATACAACGTATGTTTTTCTACCATCATCATCATCATCATCATCCCATCACAAACAAGGCAGAAAGCATAAAAATTGAGAGAATTATCGACAGTGAAATGGGCAACACAACTGTTCACACATCATTTAAGCCCACGGAATCCGGACTTCACCTCAGAAACATACTTTTCTCATCTTCGTAACCATCATCATCCTGACCTTTCTTCCACCCCTGATGTGGGTGGAAATGTAGCCTAGATTTCTGACAGCTTGGATAATACATGGATAGAGATGAGTCTCCAACTTTGTATTTTCTTTTTCCTCGTTCTATAGCATTAAAATGCATCCCTGAACTAATGAGTTTCAGTCCCACTACAATTTCTGTTAAAAAAAACTGTTATTTAGTATTCTACTCCCTATCCGTAACTACACCGTAATGCTCGCAGAGGGATACTCTAGTTTTATACTCCGTGCCAGCCAACTTGTCTTTAGACCTCTCGGTCACCATTCGCGATTCATGGAAGGTCACTGTTAAATTTACATACATGAGCATAAAATGTGACACACATCTCCATTTTATCAGCAGGAAATTCCTTAGGGGGTGTCAATCTATGGACAAGTTGGCTGGCAAGGAGTATGGAGGCATGCTACTGTATTTGCTGCTCGATATTCCACTAGTGCTGCCGCATATCATGTTATGGATGGTGTCACAGTAACTTGGCCTCCTTTGGTTGTGCTACTATACACACACACACACACACACAGAAGCGAGAGAAGATAGATGCACGTAACTTCGCTCCACTACTGGCCACTCCTAATAGTATCTATATATGAATCAAGCTCTGTACTAGGCTAAATTAAATGATGTTCAAATACAGTAGAGCAAGTGTAAGCAAAAAGGTGTTGTCCAAATAAAAGAATACATCAAAGTCAGTGCATCAAAGGAATCCGCTGATATGACGCAATCATCAGCTGGGTGTCGTCATTATCACCCAGCAGGTAGCAAGGAGATGCCAATTTGTAAGTAAAAGTTATCTTTCTGTAAGATGAATTACTTTGGAAAAGAGTCTCTTCTAGGTGCGAAGAGGAAGGATAAGAGTAGAAAACAGAATGAAATGAATACGGAGAACTAGTTGAAATGGAAACATATAATACAGTAAACTGGTGGAGAAAGTAAATAAACTGAAGAAAACTTTTCAAATGTAAATTGAAGCTATCAAAAAGAAACTACTCCTGCAGAAAGAAAGAAATGAAGACTTAGTAAAGCAAATAAACAGAAAAGACACAACAATAAATGAGCCGTCAATTGAGGTCAACTCACTGAGAAAGAAAATGAGTGAACTGGGGAGTACAGTAGTTAACCATGATTGAATTATGGAGGAGTTCAGAAATGATTCAGAAATGATAGGCAAGCAAGCAGTCTGATAGACCAAAGAAGTGTTAGTGATGAGAAGGTAACCCAGGTGAATGAAATGATGAGAAATTGCAAAGATAAAGTACAAACTACGTATGCTGAAATGGTGAAAGTAAAGAAAGAATTAGAAACAAAGGTCGAAGAAGAAAAGCATTAGAATGGAAGTGAAATAAAACATAAACAACATAAAACTGGTCAAGGAATTGGCAGAGATCAATAAGTGTATAGTAATCACTGGTATACTGTAGATGAAGAGGAAGAAAGAAACAGAATCTCGAGAGAAAAAAAAGGAGATAGTAAATATAATGAAAATATTGAAGGAAGTCTCAGAGGTTGTATCTGATAAAGATGTAGAGGAAACCCAAAAAGCTAGAGAAATGAGAAAAATAAGTCAAGGCTCCTGAAAGTAACATTCCAAAGTGTGAACGCTGTAGGGGAAGTATTAAAAAATGGTAACAAACTCATGGAATAGGGGCAATTTAATAAAGTGTGGATAAAGTGATGCTCAGGAGGAATGGGAATTACTAAAGAAGAAGATGGATGAAGCTAAAACAAAAAATTAGGAAAGATTAGGCGAAGAGAGGAGTATATTTTTTAACAAAGTAGTTGGGTTACAAGTAAGAAAGTGGTATACGAACAACAGGGACTAAGAAAAAAGGCAGGAAGAAGACTCAAACTAAGTCAAATATGTAAACAACATGATTAAAGTGATACACTTAAATGTATATGGAATAGTATCCAAATTATTAGAGATAAAAGACTATACCAGAGAAAAGGAACTTCATATGATTTGCCTACCTGAAACAAAATTTACCCCAAGGATATCAAGCGACATTGAAAACTTTGAGAAATACAGCATATGGAGAATATATAGAAATATGAAAACAGGAGGAGTTATGATATTAACAAAGAAAAATCTACAAGTCAAAGAGATAGAAGTAGATATACCCCACAAGCAGAACTGCAGTAGAGGTCAACACATCTGAAGGGGAAATAATGGTGGCAAATCTATACATGCCACCCAAAACAAACACTTTGGAAAGAGGCAAATCTGAAAACCTGGAAGAAAGTACAGGTCGGCGTTTAAGAGCATTACTACATAGAATGGAAGAGAAATCCGAAAAATGTATGTAGTCACGTCCCCGTCCCACTCTGCACAAGCTCAAACGGCAGTAGGAAGGACGTTGCCCAGTGAGCTGTTGTTCTTATGGTCAGTCTTTCGGTGTGCAACAACGAGATCAGCTCAGATGTTGTAAATACACAGTGGCCTCTAAAGTTCACTGTCTTTACTTTCCAAGAGGAGTAGCCTGTAGCACCAGTAGAGCAGGGCAGTACTTCCGAGGTGGATGGAGTGCTGATGACAGGGAGTGCTGGAGCTCCCGTTTCATCAGCCCTCAGGACTAGTTCCTGACCATCCCCCTTTGCTGAACTTTTTCTGTGTCTCAGTTACACAGAGAGTAGGCCAGCATGCTCTCCAGTACAAATTTCTCTATCTACACCAAACTACATGCACAGTACACACTACACTTCCTTTTCCAAAATTCAAAAAATTATGGCGTCTCATCACCAAGCCTCGGAGTCCCCGGGGGGGGACCATAAATCTCCCCACCATCCGCCCCTCTCCCGGTGACGACTCAAGGTGCCTGAAACCACTGTCTGACTCTCTTCTTCTTCATTTCTGCAACATTCGCGGCCTTTCCTCTAACTTTCGCTCTGTTGAGCACCACCTCTCCTCCTCTAAACCTCACCTTCTTTTTCTAACTGAGACTCAGCTGTCTGAGGCAACTGACAGAAAACCCTTTTCTGTATCCTCCCACTTTCTCTATACTCATTTCAAAGCCAAAGGTGGCTGTTGTGTATATATATGCAACGACTTATCTTGCTCTCGTGTTCCTGAACTCGATTCTTCTGAATTCTCTACACTCTGGCTTCGGCTTTCCTGTCATTCTTTGACTAAATATATCTGTGCTGTTTACTTATCCGCTAATTCTACTGCCTGTCAAAAATTCTTCTACTATCTTATTTCTACGATGGAACACATTCTATCCATTTCTCCTTTCTCTGAAATCTCCATTCTAGGAGATTTCAATGTTCACCACCACCTTTGGCTCTCCTCTCCTTTCACTGATCCACCTGGTGAACAAGCCTACATCTTTTCCATCCTTAATGACCTAGAGCAGCTTGTACAGCACCCTACCCGTATCTTTGACCGCCTTGGAGAGAGCTCCAACATACTTGACTTCTTCCTCACAACTAATCCTTCTGCTTACTCTGTTAATCTTTTCTCTCCGTTGGGCTCCTCCGATCACAACTTTATCACCTTAACCTGTCCTATCACTCTGGTACGGTCTGTGGACCCTCCAGAGAAACGTTGTCTGTGGCATTTTGGAGCCGCGGACTGGGAGGCCCTCAGGGAGTACTTCTTTGATTTTCCCTGCTTGCTTCCATGGCTGTGAGCCATCTGAGTGTGGCTTGAGCATTACGGAGGTTATTCTCTCAGCATGGAAGCATACATTCCTTTCTCATATCCTTTGACTAACGCAAGAAAGCCTTGGTTTAATCACGCTTGTTCTAATGCTGTCTGCAACAAGGAGAGGGCCTACAAAAGGTACCGGAGCCAACCCACCCCTGAATCACATCATCTTTACGTTTCTGCCCGGAATCGTGCTAAGTCTGTTCTTCGCTCTGCTAAAAATAATTTCATCCATACCAAATGCTCTCAACTCTCCAACTCGAATTCTTCCCGCTCCTTCTGGCACCTTGCTAAAAACCTTTCTAACAACTTTACCTCATCATCCTTCCCTCCTCTTTTCTACTCTGATGGTTCTGTAGCTATTTCTTCTACCGATAAAGCAGATCTCTTCACACAGATTTTCTCCTCCAATTCCACCTAAGACAGTTCCAGTGCTGTTCCTCCATCACTTCCCCCCCTCTGACTTCCTCATGGCTGACATTAAAATTTCTTCAGCTGATGTATTTTCTGCCATCACTGGCCTCAGTACTAACAAGGCATATGAACCTGATGGGGTCCCTTCTGTTGTTCTCAAGAACTGTGCTTCTGTGCTTACACCCTGCCTAGGCAAACTCTTTCGCCTTTGTCTGTCAACCTGTACCTTTCCTTCTTGTTGGAAGTTTGCTCTCATTCAGCCAGTCTCAAAGAAGGGTGACAGCCAGTCTCAAAGAAGGACGACAAGAAGAAGGCTGCAGCCTTCTTCTTGTCGTCCTTCTCATTTCGACAATCATAGCTGAAGTGTCTCACCTCACCACATGTCCAATACCTGTTTGTTGCAATCGTGGGTTTCCTTGCACTGTTCCGTTCTTTCTCCTTCTTCCATCTGTAACAGTCCCCCTTATTGTGTCCTGGCTTCCCGCACAACCAGCAACCTTTTCTGGTCTTCTCCTGTTTCCTCTTTCACTTGCAGCACTCCTCTTTCCTATGTCCTGGCTTTTCACCGTACCAGCAACTTCCTTCGAATTTTTCCACTTCACGGACCTGCCTCATTCTTGCCTTGAATCTCGCACTACGACCTGCCTGAAAAGTTGACATACTGGACCTGATGTAGGACTCAAATTCTAGGGCCATGGCTAGTGCTTCTTGCATGCTTCTTGGTTGTGCCTGTTTCACTTGCACTTTCAACTCTGCACTATCAAGAGCATCAATGAACTGGTCCCTCAGAAGAAGAGCCAACAGGTTAGGTGATGCTCCAGGGTATGCCTTGTATGCCAAACTCTCCAGGTCATAAGCAAGCTGCTGTATAGGGATTCGCCTCGAGCCAGTACACGGCTCCAGAATCTTGTTCTGTAAACCTCAGTCTGGTACATGGTCTTGTATCTGCGCTCCAATACTTCTACTAAGGACTGATAACTGTTTCTCTCCTCTTCTGACATCTGGCCCAGAATTTCCATTTGGCACCCTTAAGGTTTAGTAGCCAGCTGCACTGCCCTCTGCCTATCGTCCCAACCATTCTGATCAACAAGTAACTCAAACTGCAGACGGTAAGCATCCCAAGATACTTTGCCATCATATTCCTGAAGTTTCTTTTTAAGTTGGACCCCTATTATAGTCATGCACTTCACTGGTCTGAGGCCTAAAAACTGGGACATCATAATTAAGCCCAGGACTCAAAACTCCTACATTCTCACTATTTAGCTCTGTAATGCTACCTTTTGATGCTTGGGATTCGTCAAGATTTATCATACACTGTTCCTTTTTTTTTTTTTTTTTTTATGCTCCCTGTACACTAATCTTTAGGCTCAGCAGCACATTATATCTCTACAGCCTCAATTCTCTCATTATCTTCAAATGGCCGTTTACATGCTTCAAATGGCCATCTACATGCTTCAACTGGTCATCTACGTGCTGTCTGCACTCCATCACTATTCACTCATTAATCTTCAGCTGGTTGTCTACATCCTGTCTGCACTCCATCACATTATTGCTTACCTCATACTGCTGCTGCTCTAGCTTGTCTACTTCCACCTTAAACCGTTGCTGTTCTTCCTTCATTTCCCCCATGAAAGCATCTAGATGTCCTTGCATTCTCAGCTGTAATTCCCTCTGTTGCTCCTGTAATGCCTCTTGAAGCTGTTAATATCGTTCTTTCTGTTTTCCACTTTGTGCCTATAGTTGTTCACTTTGTGCATGCAATTGTTCCTTGATTTCTTTCTCTCCTTCATACTGTGCTTGTAATTGTTCTTTGACTTTTTTCTGTCCTTCGTTCTGTGCCCGTAATTGTTCTCTGAGTTCTTTTTGTCCTTCAGTCTGTGCTTGTAATAGCTTAATGATCGATGCCAGACATGCCTCCTCCTGCCTAGCTTGGCCTCTTGTCTGTACACATTCTGCCTTCATGTCGAAATTTTGACTCAGCGCTGCACCCATGGTTATGTCCCCGTCCCACACTGACACAGGCTCCAACAGCAGTAGTTCAGTATAAGAAGGACGTTGCCCAGTGAGTTGTTTATCTTATGGTCAGCCTTTCGGTGCGCAACAGTGAGATCAGCTCAGGCGCTGTAAATAAACACTAGCATCTTAAGTCTGCTGTCCTAATTTTCCAAATATTTACACATGAAGATGATAATGATGATGATGATGATACACTTAATGCTTGCCAGCTTCACTTCACAGTTTTCATAAGTGCCAGAGCTATACAATATCCACTGACACTGAACTGATACTGAATTTAATTTCAATCTCACTGTCAGAGGCCCGACTTTTTGCTAGATGTATGTGAAGCGCATCTGCAAAGAAAAAGCAAATTAAAAAAAAATAATATGAACACTTGGGCAGAAGCTAAGATTCCGAGGCGTTAATCGATGCCTGGATAATTGCGAGGCTCATTTCTTAGGACGTGTAGATAGTTTTCCCACGTTATACGTTCTCTTTCTGTTTCTGGATCCTCCCTCACCTCACTTTCAGATGGTAGGGAGGATAGGCTAGCGATTATAATAGTATTTATTATTCTGTTTAGGTTCCCCATATCACTCACAAGATCGCATGATTCGTGTATAGGTCATGTATAAGGTTTAAGTAGTGTACAGCTACAGTCATGATTACTAATCTTTGACCAGAGAGTTAGCCAAAGTCGTAGCCAGGCATAGGTTACACAATCAGATACGCTCAACCATCGTTCCAGAAAGATTTAGTGCTTCAATGAACAATTTTCTATGCATCACTGAAACACTCTCGTTTCTCGTATTATATTACTTTTTCAGGTAATATATATGCATTTTAGGAAACAGATATGAAAGTTGGTCATAGCTGCTATTTTTAGTGTGTAATGAGTGCGTGATGCTGTCTGACATACATACTGTTTTTGACTAGTCTGTTTCTTATTTCACTGACAAATTACTTGAGGCGAGCCTTTAACCGAGCTATGATAGGTGATAGCGGACTCGACAACCACAGCAGCCGGCATCCAGACGACATATTTTACGTATGCTTGATAGTACTTATATCATTGGCAAAAATTTACCATTACTTGCTATTTTAAACTAAATGTTTTCCTTTAGTGATAGTCCCCATTACCATCCAGTGGGAATGGTTGCGCTACGCCTACACGACGTCTTAGCTGTCTGTCCCCTCAGGTCAAAAAGTGTGCCAGTTAATACCGCTAATTCATAAATGATTATTTTCGCTCCTCCTTACAAGACAAAGCGATAATTCTTTTTGTCTGCCTCTGTGTGTGTGTGTGTGTGTGTGTGTGTGTGTGTGTGTGTGTGTGTGTGTGTGTGTGTGTGTGTGTGTGTGTGTGTGTGTGTGTGTGTTCCCATAATATCTTATAAACGGTTTGAGTTATCAACACGAAACCTTCCGGGTATCAAGATATGGCCAATATCTTGGCCGAGGTCGAGAATGGGCACTCGGGCTCAAGATCAAGGTCAGCAAAATGGCTGCCAAAGCCCAAGTAGTTTTTATCGCCAGCCTTTAGTACCATTATATCTCATACACGACTCGAGGTATCAACATGAAACCTTCAGGGTATCAAGATATGGCCAAAATCTTGGACTTGGCCAACACCATATTCTGGTGGGCGATTAGCATGCGGCTCCGAATGCTTTTCTATCATTACATATGATATCAACACACACATACAGTGGCACATGCCTATTTACTTGATGGAAATTACCCAACTGCAGATTGAAGAAATGCCGACCCTTTTCAAAAAACACAGATTATCATATTATGGAGGAAAAACCACAAAAATATGGTAATAGAGATACGAGGAGTAGAACTCTTGAAATTATCTGGTTACACTTCTTTGCCCCGCCCTAGTGTAGAAGCTGTGTTCGAATGCGTGGCTCGCGTGTGGTCACAACACTGCCCGCCAAGCACCTCTGGGCAGAGGTTAGTAATCATGAGTGTACCTCTACGTTATGCACTTTACAAGGCTGAATAAGTCGTGTATAAATACCTGTGTGTTATGTATAAGGTTCAGTAAGTTGAGTGCCAGTACTTATATATTTTGAACCAGTTAGTATTTGGGATCCCAGTGGACTCAGGTGAAGTGCGAGGCCTCATAATATATTGCAGACATGCGGGCGTCGTGGCCAGGAGTTATACCATTTGTTTCTCTCCCCCTGCCCAACACAAACGAAGTTTTGGAAAAAACCGGTGGGGGGAGGGGGGAGAGGCGATTTGCTAAATGGAGGTGAGAAGGAAGGATTCGGGGTGTAAATAGAAGACGGGTTGTAGGCGGGGTTGATATTTGCCAGTACTGGGGAATGGTGTTGGTGATTGTCATTTTGGGGGAAATGGAGTTTGTGGTTGTCAGTATTGGGGAAGTGGAGATGATGGTTGTCAGTATTGGGGAAGTGGAGTTGGTAGCTGTCAGTGGAGCTGGTGGTTGTCAGTACTGGGGAAATGGAGATGATGGTTGTCAGTACTGGGGAAGTGGAGATGACGGTTGTCAGTATTGGGATTGTGAAGTTGGTAACTGTCAGTATTGGGGAAGTGGAGTTGGTGGTTGTTACTACTGGGGGAGTGGAGTTGGTGATGATCAATATTGGAGCGGAGGAGTTGGTGGTTGTCAGTACTAGGGAGGTGGAGTCGGTCATCGTAGTCCCGATCACAACCACAGTAATCACTTGAGAAGAATTACACCTGCTTCATCTTAGAATCACAGACCACCACGACATACCTGACTGCAATGACAGTCTGGTTTCGGTAACAAGCCTAGTTTCGAAAGTACGTCTCCCTTCGCAACACGATGTTTGAGATCATTTGTTGGGACACTCTTACGCTCTCTGTGTCAAAATTGGGGTCTCAACACCAATACTCAGTCCTAGACTCCAATATGTCTCAGAAGAAAGTAACACTTCAATGAAGAAACAGCCCCAACAGACCCCCTCATCCAAACACAACCTCATATGCAGTACTCTCAGTGAAGTACACAGGCCTCTATGGCAACACGTAAATCCCCACCTCCCTCATTACTTCCATATATTAACCACGTCTACGATCCCAATTTAGAGGGTTTAAAGTTGCCGGTGTCCTTGCATGAGGACGTCTGGCCTGTTCACAATGAGGCCAGAACTGACATCTTCTGGTCCGGATTGCCCGATCTTGTTGGCTGCAATGAGAACTGGACAAACAACATTAGTTTTACTGGAACACTTCTGGCTATTGCGTTTGTCAGTTACCTACAGCGTCTCTGACAAAAACAGTTTGATAAAAAAGCTGTCCACTGAAACGAGATGTTCTTTTAAATGTATCCCGACCTACCCTGTTGGACGTTTTGCTTCAGATTATGCCATATTTCGGTCTCAGAGTGAACAGGCTCTTATTCGACGAAAAACCCGGTTTGCTGTATAATAACGCACAGTGTCTGTCCGTCTGTTTGTTTCCCACTGTGCTTGACCAGTTTTCAAGCTACGGTGTTTAATATTTGTTTGGTATGGTTATGGCCAAGAGAAAGGTCACGAGCACCATATGGACAGCGTGCAGCACCCGAACCATTTTCAAGATAAAAGAGAGAATTTTTCCATGAACATGACAAAAGTGAAAGTAACAGACCACTACCAGACACACAGCACTTGGAAGTTTACGAAAGAAGTACAGCCCCAGCCTAACCAAGAAAATATCCATAACTAACCAAAGTTGACTCATAAGAAATTCAAAAACTCAATAAATCCCAAAGTAATCAAAATAATCCCACTGTGATAAAGTATATATACCTCGACCATGTCCAAAAATACGATGCGGCGTCTTTTCGAATCCAGCCAACTCCCAATAAGCAGTTATTCATTTTTACCTTATGTTTACCCCGGTTCATAGCTGATTAATGAACTGAATCTCTCTCTCTCTCTCTCTCTCTCTCTCTCTCTCTCTCACACACACACACACACACACACACACACACACACACACACACACCCTCCACTTGGCAAAAGCGATCATGCAGTACTAAATTACAACTTCAGGACAGCATATGACATAGTTAACAGCAATGAAAGTTACAAAAAGAGCCTAAATTATAAAAAGGGAAATTATCAAGACCTAAAGAAGTATTTCTTAGAAGTTGATTGGGAAAATGAGCTTAGAGGACAAGATTTAAATGCTGTATATAAAAAATTCTGTGAATTTTATGAAATAGGAGTCCAGAAGTACATCCCACAGCACAAAGAAGCAGATAAGAAAATACAGAAATGGTTCAATACAGAATGTAAAAAATCAAAAGAAAGAAGAGATTTGTTGTGGAATAGATACAGAAGACACAATAGTGAAAGGGCGTATAATAATTACAAACAGGCAAGAAACGATTATACAAGAATAAGGAGGGAAGCCCAAAAACAGTTTGAGGAGGATATAATAAATAAAAGCAGTAATCAACCAAAGCTGTTTTACAGCTACATCAGAAGCAAAACCAAAGTAAAAGATATAATACAATCCATTACGGACGAGGGAATCACTTATACACAAGAGAAAGATATTTGTGAAGCACTAAATAAGAACTTCCAATTAGTTTTTACAGAAGAAAAAAATTTTGAGAGGGACTATGTGGAACATGCATGTCCACACATACTACCAGATATACAAATAGCAGAAAAAGTAATACAGGAGGAGTTAAGTAAACTAGACAGAGGAAAAGCAAGTGGTCCTGATGAAATTTCATGTTGGGTACTACGAGAATGTGCAAAGGAGTTAAGTAAACCATTATTTTTAATTTTCAAGAAATCCTTGAGTCAAGGTAAACTACCTGATATATGGAAGAAAGCTTTTGACTCCTTTCGGGACTTTGGCGAAAGCTTTGCCATTGCATTTGACATCTCAAAGGCTTTCGATCGAGTCTGGCATAAATCTTTAATTTCCAAACTGCCCTCCTACGGTTTCTATCCTTCTATCTGTGCCTTCATCGCTAGTTTCCTTTCTGGTCGTTCTATAGCCGCTGTTGCAGACGTCCATCGTTCTTCTCCTAGATCTATCAACAGTGGTGTACCTCAGGGCTCTGTCCTATCACCAACTCTCTTCCTTTTATTCATCAATGATCTTCTAAGCTGTACATCTAACCCTATCCACTCATACGTTGATGACTCCACCGTTCACCTTTCCATTCGGTTCTCGCAACGCCCATCTCAACAGTTACTTCAATAAACAAGTGATGAGGCTATGGCACACCTAATGTCTGACTTGGCTCGTATCTCTGACTGGGGTAAAAACATTATGGTTGTTTTTAATGCATCTAAGACTCAGTTGTTACACCTATCAACCCGACAGAATCTTCCACAGGTATACCCACTAATGTTTAATAATATTCAGCTTAATCCTGCATCATCCTTGAACATGCTTGGGGTTTCATTTACTCGGGACTTATCTTGGTTAGATCATATTACATCTCTTGTAAAATCTGCTTCCAAGAGATTGGGTGTGCTAAGCCGACTCCGCTCTTTCTTTACCCCTGCACAATTGTTGACTCTATACAAGGGTTTTATCAGCCCCTGTGTGGAGTACAACTCTCATGTGTGGGGAGGCTCCCCACATACAGCTCTTCTCAATAGGGTGGAGTCAATGGCTTTCCGTCTCTTTAACTTTCCTCCTCTTACTGACTCCCGTCAACCTCTGTCTCTTCGCCGCACTGTTGCATCTTTATCTCTTTTCTTTCGCTACTTTAATGGTCACTGCTCCTCTGAACTGTCTGCTTGCATTCCTCCACCTCTACGACGGGCGCGTAACACCCGTCTGGCAGCAAATTCTCATCCCTTTTCTGTCTAACTCTCTAATGCAAAAGTTAACCGTTACTCCCAGTCTTTCATTTATGCAACAGGTCAGCTCTGGAACTGCCTCCCTCTGTCTGTATTTCCTGCTGCCTATGATCTCCAGTCTTTCAAACGCAGTGTGTCCAGGCATCTCAAAATGATCGAATCTTAAAATTTGGCTCTCTATTGTATTTTGTTTTTCTCTTGGAGGGAACTGTTACTGTGGGCTCATGGTCTTTGGTTCCTTCTTCCTCGCATAAAAAAAAAAAAAAATTGTCCCCTTATTCAAGAAAGGAAATAGACAAAATCCACTCAACTACCGACCAGTATCACTGACCAGTGTTGTAAGCAAGGTATTAGAAAAACTTATAAGAAAAGCTTGGGTAAATCATCTAGAAGAACACTATAATAACAGAAAGACAGTTTGGTTTCAGAAAAGGAAAATCATGTGTTACTAATCTGTTGAGCTACTATGACAGAGTAACAAACACAATACAGGAAAGAGAAGGATGGGTGGACAGTATCTATTTAGATTTCAAGAAAGCTTTTGACTCAGTACCACACCAAAGACTTTTATGGAAACTGTACCATCAAGGAGGAATTCGAGGCAAACTGTTTTGTTGGATGCAAGATTTTCTCATAAAAAGAGAAATGAGAACAGTACTAAGAGGAAACTACTCACCATGGAAAGAAGTGACTAGTGGAGTATCACAGGGTTCAGTGCTGGCACCAATCATGTTTTTAGTGTATATAAATGATATAAACAGTAACACTGGAAATGAGAGCTATCTGAATATGTTTGCAGATGATGCAAAAATACAAAGGAGAATTACTAACACAGACTCTTGTAAAGAGCTACAAGAAGAATTAAATAAACTTCATGAATGGAGTAATACCTGGCAAATGGAATTCAATGTGGACAAGTGTCATGTAATCAAGTTTGGTAAAAGTGGAAAAAGACCTGATTGGGATTATAAGTTAGGAAATAAAACCCTATACACATCAGAAAGAGAGAAGGACCTTGGTGTGATTATCAATAACAGACTATCTTCGGCTGACCACATCAGCAAGAAGGTACGGAACATGTATACACTGCTTGCAAATATGAGAATAGCATTCACATACATAAATGAAGACATGCTAAAAAGGATAATAACATCATTCATTAGACCAACCCTGAAATATGCATCAGTAGTCTGGAGTCCTCATCTCAAAAAACTCATAGACAAGGTTGAAAAAGTTCAAATGACCGCTACAAGATGGATACCAAGCTTAAGGGACCTAAGCTACGAAGAAAGGCTAAATAAACTGAATCTACCAATACTGCAGGAGAGAAGGAAAAGAGGTGACATGATAATGCTATATAAATGCATATCAGGAAAGGAGAAAATAGACATAAATGATTACTTAACATATGGAGAAGCATCAGCAAGAGGACACTGCAAAAAACTGCATAAGAAGAGAGGTGATAAAGACGTAAGGAAATTCAGTTTCCCAAACAGAGCAATTGATCAATGGAATGCACTACCGAATGAAATAGTGTGTGCCAAAACAATTCACAAATTTAAGGATATGTACGATAAATATGGTTTAAGACACGGGACAGTACGAGCTTGACTCATTCCTGTAAGGATACAAGTAGGTAAGAACACACACACACACACACACACACACACACACACACACACACACACATACACAATGCCTCTATCAGAATCAGTTATTCCGTTATTTTTCGCTACATGGAGGGCTGAAAAGATTAAATGGAAAACAGATCCTGGTGCTACTGCTGCAATTTTCCCGTGCGATTTTACTTCGTAGTCTCACCGCCTCCGTTTCATGGCGCTGCTAGTGTTACTTTGAGTGTGGACGTGACTAGAGGAGAGAGAGAAAGTTTCTCTCTCTCTCTCTCTCTCTCTCTCTCTCTCTCTCTCTCTCTATCTATCTCTCTCTCTCTCTCTCTCTCTCTCTCTCTCTCTCTCTCTCTCTCATTCCTAGATAGCTCCATTGCAGAACCGAACCTTCTCAGATGGAGAGTGAACACCGTACTATATCCCTTCACCATACTGGCAGAGTCTGAATAGGTAAGGAATGTCTGTAGGAATAGTAATGCACGTGAAAGTCAAAATATTGTGTTGGCTTTGTTTGTGTTTGTCAAGAGTCTGTATTGCCATCGGTAGAAACGACAGGGTGAGAACATGTTCTTGTGTACGATAGGACCGACTGCAGTTTGGCTAGGAACTCAAGACCAGGGACTTAAGCATCGGGAGAAGAGTGCACAAACCACCGAACCACCGCATCTCTCAATGCGAAAGTTTAAAAAGAGGATAGCAAAGCAAGGAGAGAGAAAGAGGAGTGGAGCACCTACTTGCCGCAGAGCAGTGTTTCTTAAAGTGTGGTCCGGAGACCCCCAGGTGTCCTTGGAACGTTCCAAGGGTCCGCAGGCTAATTTGAGTATCAGATAAAACATATGTAAAATTATTAATGTTATAACAGTTATGTGAAGTAAAATTTGAACAGTTATGTTCAAGTTAAGCCATTAATACATAATTCAGTAACAATTTTAGCATATTATAGCCTACAAACACCTTTAAACTCAAGAGATAGGGTAGGAGAGAAATCTATCTATCTATCTATTGCCAGACGCCATAATCCCGTAAGGGGTGGCCATTTGACTCTGAGTTATTTGTTTTACATGGAGGGGCACCAGCTCTCCACCAACCCACTTGTTGACACGTAGGGAGCACATATGGTTTGGTTATATGGTTACCAGCAGCGTTGTAAATGGTTTCTTGGCTTACAGGAAACCATTAGGCTTGTCACTCAATGTAAAGCCACCTGTAAATGAAAGAAAAGCAATAAGAAATGACAGGAAAGATGGGAGAAATAGGAAGAGAGGAGGGCAGGCACAGAAAAAAAAAAATGACAAAGGCTAAGGAACCAGTATGAAGCACTACCTCAAGTGAGTGGGTGATAGTCGCCACCACATACCCCTAATCTACTCATAATATAAGGGTCCGCCACATGATTCGTTTTAATAAAAGGGGTCCGCTGCATGACAAAGTTTAAGAACCAATGCCCCAGAGTGACTCAGTGCTTGCCAGACCCATGAATTTTAGGTCATTTGTGAATGGAATCTTTACTCATATCTCTTCCAGTCTCATTCATAATATTGTTCTCCTTACTATTATTTTTTTCTTCAGGGAAAATTGCTGTTAATTTGTACTCATTATTTTTTTATTGTTATCACATTATTATTATTATTATTATTATTATTATTATTATTGTTGTTGTTGTTGTTGTTGTTGTTATTATTATTGTTATTGTTATTATTATTATTATTATTATTACTAGTAGTACCAGTAGTAGTAGTAGTAGTAGCAGTAGTAGTACTTATTATTAAATCTCTTTCAACTTTTTCCTTTTTTTTTTTTTCGGTTCTTCCCTGTTCTCTGTATTCTAAATTCATAAAATTTACCACAGACTTATTCTAAAAAATGCAGCCTACAAATTGTTCAGCGTCGCAGAGTGAAAGAATGAAGGAGCAAAATAGTATCAGTATTAATAACACTGGTCTACACCAAAACTGGTTCTGATTTATTTTCAACTGTTTTTGACTTGTTTGTTGTCCCTGATTTCGAATCCGATATTGAAATTTGGATATTACGTCTGACTGTGGTGCTAAAGTATATGAGGGGAAAAATTCTGTGAAGTGTGGGAATTCCTTACATAACCTCCACTTATCTTTATTTTGTCACAAAAAAAGAAAAAAATCAGCCTTTTTCAGTTGCCTTTTATATGACGCCAATATATCTCAGAATAATATTTACCTCCTCATAAATCGTACTTTCATAACGCCATCGTGAGAAAAATACTAGCGTTCGGGAAAGTCCTAATCTTTCATTTTTATTAATAACTCATCCTTAATATTACAAAAGGCATAAGGGGAGAAGATGAGAGAGAGAAGAGATATATGTGAGTAGGAGAAGGGAGGTGAAGAGACTGGTGAAGGAGAGTAAGAAGAAAGTGGATGAAGAGTTTGGGAGGAATCTGAGTGTGAAATGGAGGGAGAGTAAGAAATTGTTTTGGAAGGAGGTAAAGAAAGTAAGGCAGTGTGAAAGGGGAAATAGTAGGGGAGTGAAAGACAGGAATAATAGATTGTTGGTGGAAAAGAGAGAGAAATTGAGGAGATGGAAGGAGCACTTCGAGGATTTGTTGAATGTAGTGAGAGTAGTGCGAGTATAAGTGGTTGGGGAATGGCTGGGAGAAGGAGAGATGAGAGGAGGGAGGAAGAGATCAGTAGGACGGAAGTAGTGGAAGCAATGAAGAAGATCAAGTTGGGGAAGGCTCCAGGAATTGATGAAGTGTGTGATGAAATGCTGAGGTATGGCGATGAGATTGTTGTGGAGTGGATATGGAAGTTGTGTAGATTGGACTGGGAGGAGGGATGGGTTCCAGAGGACTGGAAATCAGATATATTTGTTTCTTTACATAAAGGAAAAGGGGAGAGAGAAGTATGTGGTAACCATAGGGGTATTAGCCTTCTTAGGGTGACTGGTAAAATAGATGGTAGAATACTCATTGATAGGGTTAGGCATATGACAGAGGAGCTAGCTGGGGAAGAAAAAGGGGGATCTAGGAAGGGAAAAGGGTGTGTAGATCAGATATTTGTTTTAAGATGTTTAGTGGAGAAGTATCTAGAGAAGCAAAAGAAAGGGTATGCTGCCTTCATGGACCTGGAGAAAGCTTCTGACAGAATAGATAGGTAAGGTATGTGGAAGGTATTAAGAATATATGGAGTGGATGGGAAATTGTTGAATGCCGTGAAGAGTATGTACGAAGGAGCTAGGGCTACGGTGCGAGTGGATGGTGAGCTGAGTGAATTCTTTTATTTCAATGTGGGACTGAAACAGGGTTGTGTGATGTCTCCATGGCTGTTTAATATATACATGGATGGGGTTGTAAAGGAGGTGAAGGGTAGGGCAGTGGATGTGGGGGTGGCTCTAATGAACGAGGGTGAGATTTGGAAGATTCCGGTGTTGCTGTTTGCTGATGATACAGTATTGTTGAGTGAAGATGAATGGGAGTTGAAAGGATTGGTGAATGAATTTGGGACAGTGTGTAGGAGGAGGAAGCTGAAAGTTAATGGAAAAAGTAAAGTTATGGTGTTTGAGAGGAATGAAGTCACAGAATGTACAGTGAGGTTGGATGGTGAGGATAGGGAGAGTGTGAGTGCATTCAAGTACTTGGGTAGTGTGATGAATAAGGATGGAACGTTGGGGGATGAAGTGCGTGAAAGGGTACAGCAGGGAAGGAAGGTTGTTGGTTCACTGAAAGCAGTGATAAGAAATAGGGAGGTGAGTATGTAAGTTAAGAAGCCACTGCATGATAGTATTGTGATCCCTACCCTGATGTATGGAATCGAGGCGTGGACCTTGCAAGAGGGGAACAAGTCAAGAGTGAGAGCAGTGGAAATGAGTTACTTGAGAGGAGCATGTGGAGTGACATGGAGGGACAGGTTGACTAATGAAGAAGTGAAGGAACGTTGTGGGGTGGATGTGGATGTTGTTGAGAAGATTAGGAGAAATACACTGAGGTGGTTTGGACATATGGAGAGAATGGAGAATGAAAGACTGACTAAGAGGGTGTATGTAGGTGAGGTGGAGGGAGGGAGAGGGAGGGGTAGACCGAGGATGAGGTGGAGGGATGGAGTTGAGAGGTATATGAGGGAGGGGCGGGGGTGAGTTGGGGTGAGGGTAGTCAAATGGTGGGTGACAGAGCGACCTGCAGGCGTTTTGTCTGCGGCCACCCTTTGCGGGATTAGGGCGTCGGGCTATAGATAGATAGATAGATAATATACTGTAGGCTTGTCCTTTTGATACTGTCAAGACTAAGAAAGTGAGTGGTATACATAACAATTCCTTCAATCCAATTTCACGAAACAAGCACGAACAGAGATAAACAAAATATTCTTACAAGACATTTGTTCATCAGAAGTGCTTCTGCGCCTTACTCCTGCGTTTGCAAGAGTAACTTCTTTCACACTGTAAAGACCAACAGTAGTGTCCCATCATATGGGGATTGAGTCGGCCATGGTATCAGATCTATCTATCTATTGCCATATGTCTAAATCACGTAAAGGGTGGCAACAAACAAATCGCCTCCTTGTCGCCCTGTCCAACACATTTCACTGCCCTTTCTCATATACCTTTCCACTCCATCCCTCTATCTCATCCTTGGCCTCCCCCTCCCGCATACACTCTCCTCGTTAGTCTCTCGCTCTCCATCCTCTCCACATGACCAAACAACCTCAACGTATTTCTCCTAACGCTTTCTATCACATTTGCATCCTCACCACAACGCTTCTTCATTTCCTTATTTTATCAGTCTGTCTCTCCACGTAACTCCACATGCTTCTCTCACATAACTCATTTCCACTGCTCTCACTCTTGACTTGTGACCCTCCAACAAGGTCCAACTTTCACTTCCATACGTTAGAGTTGGTATCACAATACTATTAATGCAGCGACTTTTTTACTTCCATGTTCACTTCCCTGTTCCTTATCACTGCTTTCAAGGAACCAGCAACCTTTCTTCCCTGCTGTACCCTTTCAAGCACTTCACCGTCTAAACTTCCATCCCTACTCATCACACTACCCAAGTACTTAAACACACTCACATTTTCCATATCCAGCCTCCCTGTACAGTCGTCAGCACATATTCGCTGCAAGCCTGCTCGTGTGATTTTGGTCGAACAGCGTATGGGAACTAGTTGTCACACAGGCTTTTTTTACACTTTAATGACGTGTTTGTAAGAATTATTACTATAAATCGCCCAGAATGCAATACTCTTTATATCTGAATAGCATTAAAATGTGCAAAAGACGGCAGAAGAATGTTGTGGAATGATGAAACTTCTGCTCTCTCCCTCCGTGCTCGGATGTTTCGGTCACGGACGTTTAGTCCACGGACATTTGAGCCATGGGACACACCCTAGGACGTTTTGGGCATAGATTAGGTTAGGTTAGGTTAGGTATGGTTCACAACACTTCACATCTCAAAACGTCCTAGGTTGGTTGCCCATGGCCCAAACGTCCGTGGCTGAAACGACCTATATTCCTTTCCCTCATACCACGTCCAATGTCCCTCTCCAACCTCCCCTTCTTCCCCCCTCTCCCTGGTTTCCTTCATTTCACTCCCCTCTCTCCCTGCCCTGTCTAACTTATATTATCCACGGCGCTAATCTACATAATGAACGGCACTTTTCTCTATCTCATGTCTATTCCTGTAACCTTTTCGCTCCTCAACATTTGAGAGTTTCTTGCCATGAAAGTCTTTTTCTCCCACTCTCTACTCCAAACATGATGCAGCAGTTTGAAACAATATTGGTTCTGATCCTTCTTCATGAATCAGTAAACAAAATGAACATTTTCGTAGGGAAGAAAGAGGGCAAGAAATAGGAGGAATGAGCACAAATGTTTGTTTAATTTCGCCTACCGAAATAATAGCCACTGACTGCCAGGTTCACACACACAAAAAAAAAAGAAGAACAGGAATACATCACAAGAACGAGACTTCAAACGTTTCTGTATCTTGCGGCTGTTGGTAGTGACAAGGGGTGGAGAAAAGAACGACAACTGGAATAAAAGGAATGGGAAGGAGACAGAGATGGTGAGAATGGGACTCGAACAGGAAGGAATATTGATAACTAGCTTTGTATATAGTTAGTTTTATTAAAGTATTGCGACCAATTGAGAACAGGACGGAATGGGTTTAATAAACAGCCAAGAGAGAATTGCGATGCACCAATCGGGTTAGTGTCGTGGATGAATGAATGAAGGTAGAGAGGGTGGGGAAAGAAGAAAGTGAAGAGGTATGAACGTGGGTGGGGGGTAGGAGGGAGAGGGAGGAGTTGGGGGAACTCAAGAGGAGTATGGGGGAGAGAGGGAAAGGGAGCTTAGACACGGTTATAATAATAGGAACACCAGAGTATTGCACTCATACGTCGTTCCATAGCATTCTTCTACCAACTCTTGCATTTTTAATACTAATTACATACGTATGGTATACAGAATATCGTACTCCAAGCGGTCTCTAGTACCACTGCTTAAAAACAAGTCTTTAAAGTGTATAAAAGTCTGTGTGGCAACTATTCCCCTTACACTGTTGCCAGACAAAAACACTCACATTACACGAGTAGACTTTTTATTATTATTATTATTATTATTATTATTATTATGCGGAGAAGAAGAAAGCAAAGGCTTGGAGCCCGCAAAACAGTTCCTTTCAAGGGAAAAAAAAAAAAAAAAAAACTAAAGAGAGCCAAATTCAAGATCCGTTCATTTCGAGATGCCTGGACACATTACGTTTGCAAGAGTGGAGATCATAGGAAGTAGGAAATGCAGACAGAGGGAGACAGTTCCAGAGCTGACCTGTTGCATAAATGAAGGACTGGGAGTAACGGTTAACTCTTGTATTAGAGAGTTGGACAGAAAAGGGATGAGAGTCTATTTCTAGACGGGTGCTAAGCATCCGTCAGAGGTGGAGGGATGCAAGCAAACAGTTCAGAGGAGCAGTGAACATGGAAGTAGCGATAGAAAAGAGATAAAGATGCAACAGTGCTGCGAAGAGACAGAGGTTGAAGGGAGCCAGTGGAGGAGAGTTAATGAGATGAAAAGCCTTTGACTCCACTCTATTAATCTCGCTTGTTCTAATGCTGTCCGCAACAAGGAGAGGGCCCATAAAAGGTACCTGAGCCAACCCACCCCTAATCACATCTTTTATATGTTTCTGCCCGGAATCGTGCTAAGCCTGTTCTTCACTCTGCTAAAAATAATTTCATCCGTACAAAATGCTCTCAACTCTCTAACTCAAATTCTTCCTGCTCCTTCTGGCACCTTGCCAAAAACCTTTCTAACAACTTTACCTCATCATCCTTCCCTCCTCTTCTCTTCTCTGATGGCTCTGTAGCTATTTCTTCTACTGATAAAGCACATCTCTTCACTCAGACTTTCTCCTCCAATTCCACCTTAGACGATTCCGATGCTGTTCCTTCATCACTTCCCCCCTCTGACTTCCTCATGGCTAGCATTAAAATTTCTTCAGCTGATGTATTTTCTGCCATCACAGGCCTCAATACTCATAAGACATATGAGCCTGATGGAGTCCCTCCTGTTGTTCTCAAGAACTGTGCTTCTGGGCTTACACCCTGCCTAGGCAAACTCTTTCGCCTTTATCTATCAAATTGTACCTTTCCTTCTTGCTGGAAGGTTGCTCTCATTCAGCCAGTCCCGAAGAAGGGTGACCATTCCCAACTCTCTAACTGTCGTCCAATTGCTTTAACATCCTGTATCTCAAAAGTTTTCGAGTCTATTCTTAAGAGAAAAATTTTAAAGCATTTTTCCTATCACAACCTTCTTTCTGATCGTCAGTATGGGTTCCGTCAGGGATGCTGCACAGGCGATCTTCTCACCTACCTTTCAGACTCCTGGTCATCCTCCTTTCGGGACTTAGGCGAAAGCTTTGCCATTGCACTTGACATCTCAAAGGCTTTCGATCGAGTCTGGCATAAATCCTTAATTTCCAAACTGCCCTCCTACGGTTTCTATCCTTCTATCTGTGCCTTCATCGCTAGCTTCCTTTCTGGTCGTTCTATAGCCGCTGTTGTAGACGGCCATCGTTCTTCTCCTAGATCTATTAATAGTGGTGTTCCCCAGGGCTCTGTCCTATCACCAACCCTCCTCCTTTTATTCATCAATGACCTTCTAAGCTGTACATCTAACCCTATCCACTCATACGTTGATGACTCCACCCTTCACCTTTCCATTCGATTCCCACAACGTCCATCTCAGAAGTTACTTCAACAAACAAGTGATGAGGCTATGGTACACCTAATGTCTGACTTGGCTCGTATCTCTGACTGGGGTAAAAATAATCTGGTTGCTTTTAATGCATCAAAGACTCAGTTTTTGCACCTATCAACCCAACAAAATCTTCCGCAGGTATACCCACTGATGTTTAATAATATTCATCTTAATCCTGCATCATCGTTGAACATGCTTGGGGTTTCCTTTACTCGGGACTTATCTTGGAAAGATCATATTACATCTCTTGTAAAATCTTCTTCCAAGAGATTAGGTGTGCTAAGCCGACTCCGTTTCTTCTTTACCCCTGCACAATTGTTGACTGTATACAGGGGTTTTATCCGCCCCTGTGTGGAGTACAACTCTCATGTGTGGGGAGGCTCCTCACATACAGCTCTTCTCAATAGAGTGGAGTCAAAGGCTTTTCGTCTCATTAACTCTCCCCCTCTTACTGACTCCCTTCAACCTCTGTGTCTTCGCCGCACTGTTGCATCTTTATCTCTTTTCTATCGCTACTTCAATGGTCACTGTTCCTCTGAACTGTCTGCATGCATTCCTCCACCTCTATGACGGGCGCGTAGCACCCGTCTAGCAGCAAACTCTCACCCCTTTTCTGTCGAACTCTCTAATGCAAGAGTTAACCGTTACTCCCAGTCCTTCATTTATGCAGCAGGTCAACTCTGGAACTGTCTCCCTCTGTCTGTATTTCCTGCTTCCTATGATCTCCAGTCTTTCAAACGCAGTGTGTCCAGGCATCTCAAAATGAATGGATTGAATTTGGCTCTCTTTTGTATTTTGTTTTTCCCTTGAAAGGAACAGTTTTGCGGGCTCGTTGCCTTTGGTTCCTTCTTCCTCACAAAAAAAAAAAAAATGGTTTCCTGGTTTACAGGAAAGCATTTGGCTTACCACTCAATGTTGAGCTACCCTAAAATAGAGTACCGCTACACTAAGTGGGTGGATGATGGGTACCCCCGCCTACCATGATGGAAATTAGCTGGTGGAATGTTTTGCCTTTATTGCTATTGACCTTGAGAAGCATTCGGTGGGAAGAAGTCCAAATGAGAATGGAAGAAGTGTATCTTGAGTTACATCCGACTACCAAGCACATGGTACCTCTTGAGCATCCTATCCACAAGTTCTGCATAATTAAGTTCTCATCAATTTCCTGGGTAGTTCTCAGTGAGTAAAAAAAAAAAAAAATCTTAAGCAGCCTTCTCCATCCCAATTAGGTCCCCCGACAAAAACCAGATCATCGAGTACAAGACGAATGTGAAGACCATTAAAAGTGCCTGCATTTATTTTGGCTTAAGATACAATGCCTTTGAACTTCGCCAGCATGGCGTGAAAGCAAGCACCATCTTCAGTTATGGCGGTCACAAAGTTCTTCTTCACACAAAGTTCGGATAATGTAGGTCTGAGTGAGATCTACAAAAAAGAAGAAAAATTAATTTGGGCTGAAGACAGCAATGGCCTACTTTGCTACAGAGGAAGGCAGAATTGTATGGATAGTGGTGCAGGATTTCTACTTAACAGAGTTCTTGCAGACAACGTTGTTAAATTCAGCAGTGCATCTGACAGAATAGCATGGAGTGTCATTGTACTGTGCAAAAGATACAACATAGAGGTAATACAGGTATATGTATCCACTTCTCAGAGCACAGAAAATAGAAACGTTCTATGACGACGTCTCCCAGATTATGGAAGAAGAAAAGACCAGATAAACTATACTCTGGGAAGATTTCAGTGCATAAGTTGGCATATCGAATAATGGAGACGACTGTACGGGGAAACTCAGAGTTGGAGAGATTAATGACACACGTGAAATGGTGGCAAATTTTGCTGAAATAACATAGGAATAACTAGAACGCACATAGAGCGCATACCTCCGTCAATGCCATTGCCATTAGAAAAGATCCGGATCCGGATGCATGGAAATAGAATCCGGATCCAGATCCAGACCCAACCCCAAATTTAATCAGTTCATTCTTGGTCCATGGCCCACCTTTCCACAAAATATCATTGAAATTCCACGAGAACTTTTTTTAGATATTGTGCTAGATGCTTCTGATCCGGATCCGGATCCGGCCCCAAAAAATATTATTTTTTTTCCCCGGACCATGGCCCACCCTTCCACTAAATTTCTTCATAATCCAATCACAACTTTTCTAGCAATCCCGGATCCGGATCCGTGGATATAGGATCCGGATCCGCCCCAACTTTTAATAAATTCTTTCTTGGTCCATGGCCCAGTTTTTCACAAAGTTTCATTGATATTCACTGAGAACTTTTTGAGATATTGTGCGAGATACTCCGGATCCGGCTCAAAATTTTATCATTTCTTCCTTCCACCCTTCCACAAAATTTCATCAAAATCCGTTCACAACTTTTTGCGTAACCCTGTAAGCAGACAAACAAACATACGCAGGGTAAAACATAACCTCCTTGGGGGAGGTAATGTACACATTCTTTCACAAAAGAAAAAAGGGGGGGAGGGAGAAAATGAACCTGGAGTAGTCCAAATGGAGAAACAATGAAATCGACTTCATTAAAGCAGATAAGAAAAACACGGTCATAAATGTCACAATAATCTACAAAGTTAATATAGGAAGTGACCATAGAATGGTGGGTTGCACAGCCAGATTCAGTTTCAGAGGTGAAATAATGAAGCTGCAAATTTTTATATATATATATATATATATATATATATATATATATATATATATATCCAATTAAAGTATACAAAAACAAAACTACCTCACAGTTAGAAGTAAAGAACAGATTTCAGGATCTAAGTAACGCTGAGTGTGACACTGATGAGTTGCATAATAGACTAACCAAAGTGTTAAGGGAATCATTGCAGATAACAGGAAAAGCTAAAACAACCAAATGTAAGAAGTATTCAAAAACGACCCTAGATTTCATGAATAAAGAAAGGAAATGAAAGTAATAACAAAGATAGATGAAAAAGATAGAGCGGAATTAAATAAGCTTATCAACAAGAGACAGGGACGAGAAACGAAAGAGAAATATGGATCACATGAAAGAAATCACCAAAAAAGGAAAAAGTCTGAAACAGTTCTGAAGCAAAATGGCAGTAAGAAAGCAACAAATTATTTCACTGAAAGGCAAAAATGGTAAAGTCATGAAGTGCAGAGAGGAGATGGCGAATTGAGTTGATGAATTTTAGAAAGAACTGTGTGCCTCAAAGACAGTATTACTGAGAGCAATCTTTTCAGTTGACACAAGTGAAATACTAGTGGTAACACCAGACTAAGTAAATCCATCCATCCATCCATCATCCAATATTACATTGCCCCACGAGGAGCTTAGGAGCCCGGGGCTAGCCAGTTGGTCCTAACATTTAAGATGAGAGTGACCAGCCTCACTCATCCCTGAGTGGCATTACGTGAGCAATAGAACCCAACCATCCCTTGGATATAAACCTTCACTGGGTCAGTCCGACTGGAGAGCAATAATTACCCACTAAACCACCAGGCGTCAAAATCTGGTTATATGGTTACCACCCAGCGTTGAAAATGGTTTCCTGATGTACAGGAAACCATTTGGCTTGTCACTCAGTGTAGAGTCAGCACAGGCAGAAGGAAGAGGAAAGAATGAAGGAAAGAAAGACGGAGGAGGGAGTGTAAAGTCACCCGTAGGAAGAAGGACGAGGAAAGACTGAAGGAAAGAAAGACAGAAGAGGATGGAAGGAAAGAATGATGAAGGAGAGGAAAGGGCAGACACCCGAGAGCAGCACTACATCGAGTGAGTGGATGGTGAGCGCCCCCACCTACCACAATAAACATTTCTCTCAAGAAAGTTCAGAAGGTGGAATAGTAGCAGATGTACTGTCGGATGCAGGAGTAGAAGTTCAAAATAGGCTCGCCCACTTACTTCGGAATTCGCCCGCTTATTTCGGAAATCTGCCTACCCACGATGTATGCTCCATTTTTAATTTTTTTTTTTTTATTCTCTCTGTATGGACTTTAGTGAAGAGTTTGTAAATAACTAATAATAAGTTAAATGGGTCGATAGTTAACGATATCTTTTGAGTCGCCTTTCTTGTCAAGGAAAACAAAATAACTATTGCATTACACCATGTACTGGGGATTTTGTTCCCAGTACATGGTGTAATGCAATAGTTATTTTGTTTTCCTTGACAAGAAAGGCGACTCCAAAGGTATTAACAACTATCGACTCATTAACTTATTATTAGTTATTTACAAACTCTTCACTAAAATCCATACAGAGAGAATTTAAAAAATGAATAGAAAAATGGAACAAATCTCGTGGGTAGGCAGAAGTCCGAAGCGGGTATTAGACTTCTGATCATTTACGCACAATGAATCAGGTAACTGAGAAACTACAGAATACAATAAACCACCGCGCTCAGGTGATGTTGACGACAAAAAGGCTTTCAATTCAGTGGAGCACATAGCAATTATAAATACACTGCAGGAATAAGAAGTAAACGAGAACATTGCAAAGCTGTTCAAAAATATTTATAAAGACAGAACTGCTACGGTTAAATTACATAAAGATTAGAAAAAAATATATATGAATAAGAAAGAGATAAAATTTCCCGACAATTATTTACAGCATGCCTTGAAAACTGTTCTTTTTCAGAAAGCTAGAGTGGGAGAACAAAGGAATACATGTAGATGGAGAAAACTTAACCCATTTAAGATTTGCAGATGACGTTGTCCTAATCTCAGAAACAACAGAGACATTGCAAGACATGATACATGATCTAAACTGAGAATGTCTCAGTGTAGGACTGAAGATGAACCGAGTAAAAGTAATGTTTTACTGAAATACAGAAAAGAGCATAATTAAAATAATTGAAGACATTCTTGAAGTAGTTGAGGAGCACAATTATTTGGGGCAAATACTACAACTAACTAAAGGCCATGAGAGCAAAAAAAATAATAATAATAATAATTACAACCACTGTAATCATGGACATCATGAAAAGCAGCTTGCCAGCATGTATGACGAGAAAGGTATATAACGAATGTATAATCCCAGCTATGACGTACGGTTGTGAGATCTGGAAACTGAAGAAATTGATGAAAAACCAATTAATCCGTTCTCAAATAGCAATGGAAAAGTCAGCGTTGGAAATATCTTGGAGAGACAGGAAGAGATAACTTGGCAGACTAAAGTCAGCCATTACAGAAGTTAAAAAAGAACGGATATTAAGGTGAGCAGGTCATGTAGCAGAATTAAGGGATAACCGATGGAGAAAGAGGCAGGTTGATTGGACTCCAAGGGATTGCAAGCGTATCAGAAATGTGCCAGACAGGAGGTGGAGAGATGAGATAGAGAAGTTTGCGGGCAGAACCTGGCAGAGGTTGGCTTTGTCAAGGAATTCGTTGAGAAGGTTGGGGGAGGCCTCTGTCCAGCTGCGGAGTATGAATGACTGGTGATTATATATATATATATATATATATATATATATATATATATATATATATATATATATATTGTTACATAGCCTATGATTTCATCATCCTTTGTGTAATTTTAACGTACAGTATGCTGCATGTTTGATCACGAGCGTGTTCTACCTCACTCTCCCCGTCCTCCCTTATAGTAGAGTAAGTCGTTCTTTCTGTTGTTCAGAGCAGGATTGTTAACTCTTTGTCCCCTATGGCTTCATTTGCGCGTCCTTCTTACAAGTTGTATCAAGCTCTGCTGGCCCCTATATAATGAGCTCAGTCTCTGCATTATGGCCACTTAGATCTGCTCCTCATTTTGTTCACATCTCTGTCCTCCCTGTACAGTTATTATTGTGAGTGCTCAGGAAGTCTCCAGCCATCTAACTGCTGTGTAATTTGAGTATGAGTGTTATTGCATTTTGTTCCTATACTGTATAGCATAAGTTGTTAATTTGTAGGCCTAGTGAGGTTTTTTTTGTAGT
Organism: Coenobita brevimanus; assembly: GCF_032717465.1. Taxonomy (NCBI): domain Eukaryota; kingdom Metazoa; phylum Arthropoda; class Malacostraca; order Decapoda; family Coenobitidae; genus Coenobita; species Coenobita brevimanus. The sequence continues at coordinate 11,595,657 of NC_136994.1, forward strand.
TCATGTAAAGTTCTTATTGTCAGCCATCATTAATATTTTTTTTTTTTTTTTTTTTTGGTATTTATGGCTATCGGCCACATGATAGGCCATTAAGCCAAAAAATATATATACATTATCTACACTCACATGCACTTCTCATGATACTGTATATATCCTACAATATCTCTATGCCAGTTCTCCAGAGCATTAGAGCTGCGAATGTAAGGAGACAACAAAACAGGAGCAGTAGGGCTCGAAGGCTATGGAGGCTGACAAAGTTATGCTGTCGAATCGCCGGAGTCCAAGTCTGAGTCAGAGTTAGGACCGGTGGATAGATGGGACTTCATGACCCCGAGGGTGTAAGAGAGGATACGGTACTCCTCGGGACCGGTTACAGCCTGGAGGGACCCCCGGCGCAGCTCTGTGAAAGAGAGCAATGCCCACCGATAGTCCACTCTGGCATACTCAAGCTCGCCAGCTTCCTCTGGTGCCGAGCCCTCATAATGACGCAGCTGGTCCTTGAAGATCTCGAGGCCCAGCTGGGGGAGGGAGGCAAAGTCATCCCAAGATAGCTGTCGGCCCGAGCTTGCAGGCTGTAGACTCGCCGATGCCTGGCTCTCTGGTGGAGGACGAGTCACAGAAGGAGACGCCACTGAAGTCACAGAGTCGTCGGGAGCAGCAACAGCAGGTGGCGAGAAGGGTGTAACATCTCCCACCTTCATGGGCACCTCAGGGAGTGGCTGAGAGGCAGACTGACGGGAGACAGCACGCCCCGACAGCTGGATCCTTGTCGGGGGAGTAGAGGGCTGCAGCTGCAGTACCCTCGGAACCAGGGAGGTGGGGGTTGCAGATGACCCAGAACGACACTTAGGAGCTCTCCTCGCAGGCCTCCTCCTCACCACGGGTGTGGAGGAAAAAGAATCGGGAATGGAGATGGCGGGGAGCCCGTTGGCCCGGAAGATGGCAGGCAGGCGCTGGGTTAAAACCGCCAAATCTCCTCCCGAGAAGGCCTTGGCAACCTCCACACACATGGTGATGATGGTCGAGTGAGAGGAGGCAGGAGTAGCAAGTAGAGGCTGTCGCTGACGACGATCACGAGGAAGGGCGTGGGGAGAGCCCCGCACTGCCTGGCCTGCAGGGCCGGTGACAGAAGCAGCTACAGGGCCCTTGACGTCCTCTCCGACAACAAACTCCACCTCCTCACCAGCAGCAACAGAGGGCACAGGGTGGACAGGGTTGGGGGCCACGATGGAGGACCGGTGGAGGAACACATCCTTCCCTATGTCCCAGCACGTTACGAAGCCGCAACCCCTTCGGACGTGGTACCACTTAACCTTCCCAACAACCTTGGCTGCCATGGTTCTCTTCCGTCTTCTCCCACCGTTGTTACCTTGGAAGGTTCAGCTGGATTGAAAGTCCGCCATTAATAATATTTTGTATCTGTAATAATATATCTTGCATTCACTGAGTATTATCCGGTTTCTCATTTTATCAGGGCTGACTTAGATAAATTTACTCTTGCTAATTTCGTGTTAATAGAGGCTATTGCATTTAACCATATATTTAACCTGTTTTTTGCCATTACATTATCCTTACGAGTCCTGAATGTTTTGTTGTTAGTTTGAGCATTAAACTTTAACTTGTAATTTTACCTAACTCTTTTGTTTTGAACCTGGAACTTTACGGGACAGTAGTGATTTTTAGTATTCTCACTTAAAGTGTACATTATCTTTCGCTGTTCCGTAACATAAATTTGGCGACCTCTCATCAGGATATTCAGGATATTATTATAAGGATATTGCTCGATATTTTGTGACTGTTACTTATTCATGATGTCTACTATTACTACACTTGATGAAGCCAAAGATTTTTTGTCAAATGTGCAAACAGTGTGTGATGTAGAAAACAGAACAAAGAATGAACTTAAGCTTGTTGCTCAACAATTGGGAATTGCTGTTCGCTCTCATCATTCTAAAGATAAAATTGTTGACATGATTAATGAAAGCTTGTTTAATGTAACTCCTCCAAATGAGCAAACACAGATTGAATTAGCTAAGTTACAGCTAGCCCTACTGGAGGCTCAGGCTAAGGAGGCGGAGTCTCGTGGTAAGGAGGCTGAATTTCAGGCCCGTTCTAAGGAGGCTGAGGCACAAGTTGAAATTGCTAGGATTCAGGCAGACCATGAGTATCGCATGAAACAAGGTGGAACTGGATCATCTAGCTCTGATGATTTTGATGTGGCTAAAAATGTTAAACTTGTCCCTCCTTTTAATGAATCTGATTTAACAAAGAGTTTTCAGTTGTTTGAGAGGGTAGCTACAGGTTTTATTGGCCCAAAAAGTATTGGCCAGTACTCCTTCAAACTGTTCTCACCTGTAAAGCTCAAGTAACTTATGCATCTCTGCCTCAGGATCAATCTGATAATTATGATGCAGTTAAGAGCTTGATTCTTAAGGCCTATGAGCTTGTTCCTGAAGCCTATAGAGTAAAATTTAGGACAACTTAAAAGCAAGATAAGCAATCCCATGTTGAGTATGCAAAAATCAAAGAAGATCTGTTAGAGCAGTGGTTAAATTCTAAGAATGTGGATTCTGATTTTGGTAAATTTAAGCAGATGATTTTGCTGGAGGACTTCAAGAGGTGTGTTAATAAAGATGTAAGACTATATCTTGATGAGAAAAGAATAGATAATTTGTCTGATGCTGCAGTTTTAGCTGGTGAATATGTTCTCACTCACAAGAGATATTCTAAAGAAAAAGGGAAAGCTGAGAGTAAGTGCGTTGCCTCTACTCAGAGTACAGGTAACAGGAAAGAGAATAAAGATGATGTTTCTCAGGAAGTAAATACCAGCTCCACCTCTAGATTTCAGAAAAGTAAATGCACTTATTGTAGTAAGCTTGGTCATACTACGGAGAAATGTTTCAAGAGACAGCTTGATGTGAACAAAAAGGAGTCTTTAAATATTCAGTCAATTGGTCTAGTGTCCACTCTTGAGAGTTCCCAGAATTCTTTAACTGAGTTAACTGAATCTGCTTTGAGGGGTAACTTAAATTCTCATGATGGAGCTCCTCTTTTGAGCGGTAACGTGGGTGACACTCTCAAGAGTTCATGTGCTAATTTCCTGTCTGATGGTTTTGTCAGTCCTCTGGACAGTAATGACAGGAAATCAGTTAAAATATATCGTGATACAGGTGCTTGCCAATCCCTTATGCTGACCAGTGTTCTAGGCTCTAATGTTAATTCCTCTGATGAAACTGTAATCTTACAAGGTGTAGGGAATAATTACTTCTCTGTCCCTCTGTGCAGAGTGAATTTAGAGTCTGGTTTTGTTAATGGTTCCGTTATGGTTGGGTTGGTTGAGACACTCCCAATGTCAGGTGTAACTTTCTTACTTGGAAATGATATTGGTGGAAGTCAAGTGTGTCCAGCTCCTCAGTTGTCTAGTGACCCAGTGGCTGCGTCCCGGGATTGTGGTGTCCCTGATGTGTTCCCTGCATGTGCTGTCACTAGGGCTAAGTCTAAAGTTACTGGTGATTTAGAGGATAATGATGATGATGATGTTATCCTAGCTGACACTTTTCTTGCTAATTTGGACCACTCACCAGATGAGGCAGTATCCCGTAGTGTTGATAATTTGTCTCGTCAAGAGTTGGTTGAGTTGCAGGTTGCTGACCCTGAGTTGAAAGGTCTAACTAACTCTGCTTGCAGTGAGGAAGAGTCAGCTGGTGCTTCTACTTGTTATTATATAAAGTCAGGAGTACTTATGGGGAAGTGGAGACCCCTAACAGCATCAGCCGACTGTGAATGGGAGGATGTACATCAAGTTGTCATCCCTCGTGTTTGTAGGCAGGATATCATTAGAGTGGCTCATGATTCCAGTTTGGCAGGACACCTTGGAGTGAGGAAGACTGTGGCACGCATTTTGAAACACTTCTACTGGCCAGGTATCTTCAGGGATGTTTCCTGGTATTGTAAGTCTTGTCACACCTGTCAAGTTGTGGGGAAGTGTAATCAGACCGAAAAGGTTGCACCTCTAGTTCCCATTCTTCCTTTTGAGGCGCCTATCACCCGTGTGTTGTGGATATTGTGGGCCCTCTTCCTAAGACTTCTTCAGGATTTTCTTATGTGTTGACCCTGATTGATATGGCTACTCGTTATCCTGAAGCCATTCCACTTAGAAATATCTCAGCAAAGAACGTGGTTAAGGAAATGCTAGGGTTCTTCACAAAGTTTGGTCTGCCCAAGGAGGTACAGTCAGACCGGGGAAGTAATTTCATGTCAAATGTTTTCAAGCAGTCTCTGAAAGAGTTGGGCATCACCCAGATCACGTCTTCAGCTTACCATCCCCAGACCCAAGGAGCGTTGGAGAGATATCATCAAACACTCAAATCGATGCTCAAGAAATACTGTTTGGAACATCAGAAAGACTGGGATAAAGGTCTTCCATTTGTTGTATTTGCCGCAAGAGAATCTCCAAATGAATCACTGGGCTTCTCACCTTTTGAACTACTGTTTGGCCATGAAGTAAGAGGACCCCTTAAGCTACTCAAGGAATGCTGGCTGTCGGAGGAAGATGACGTCAACCTGCTGGAGTATGTGATGAAGTTCAAAGAACGGCTGTCCACTGCTTTACAGCTGGCGAGAGAGAATTTAGGAGCTGCTCAGGAGAAGATGAAGACTTGGTATGATAAGAAGTCCAGGTTACGCCACTTTCAGCCAGGAGATCACGTTTTGATTCTGCTACCAGTGCATGGGCAACCTCTTCAAGCCAAGTTTAGTAGTCCTTATTTCGTGGAGAAGAAACTCAGTGATGTCAACTATGTCATCGCCACATCAGATCGTAGAAAGAACAAGCAACTTTGTCACATCAACATGCTAAAGTTATATCACAGGCGGGACGAAAATAATCCAGTCTGCACTGTAGCTGTTCCACCCAAGTCTGCAAGTGAAGCTCTCCCATGCAGTATGAGCCTGAGTGATAGTTTGGGGAAGAATCCTGATATCATGAATGATCTCCAGACTAAGCTTTCTCATCTACCTCCCGAGGAAAGGCAGGAGTTTTCGGCATTACTGCAGGAGTACCCGCAAGTGCTCCGTGCCACTCCAGGAAGAACCACTGTGTTGATGCATGATGTCGATGTTGGAGACGCAAAGCCAATTAAACTGCCTCCTTACCGTGTGAACCCAGTGAAAGTTCCTCTCATCCAGAAGGAGCTTGGCTACCTGTTGGACCACAAGATGATTGAGCCCTGTCAGAGCGAGTGGAGTTCTCCTGTCACTCTAGTCCCTAAGCCAGGTGGGTCACAGCGGCTTTGCATTGACTACAGACGTGTTAATCAGATAACCAAAACAGACACTTACCCTCTCCCTCGTGTGGAAGATTGCATAGACAAGATCGGAAAGGCTAGGTACATAAGTAAGTTTGATTTGTTAAAGGGATAATGGCAAGTACCTATGACTGAACGTGCTAGGGAGATCTCATGTTTTGTAACACTAGGAAAGACTTTTGCATGTTCCGTAATGCCATATGGTATGAAGAATGCACCAGCAACTTTTCAGATGCTCATGAATGTTGTAACAGAGGGTTTGGCGGGGTGTGTTGTTTATATTGATGATGTATTAATCTTCAGTGACAACTGGAAAGATCACCTATGCCATGTCAGTAAATTTCTTGAGCGTTTGGTTCATGCTAATCTTGTAGCTAATTTATCAAGGTGTGAGTTTGGTCAAGCTAAAGTTCAGTACCTTGCGTACGTAATTGTTGATGGACATGTTGCACCACCAGGAGCTAAGGTTCAGGTTATTAATGATCTTCCCAGACCTAAAAGTGGGAAAGAGGTATAAAGATTTTTGGGAATGGTAGGTTATTACAGTAGATTTGTTCTTAACTTTTCAATTCTTGTATCACCACTTACAGACCTACTGAAAAAGGGAGTTGAATTTGTCTGGACCGATAACTGTGAATCCTCTTTCAACAAACTTAAAGCTATCCTATTAAGTCAGCCAGTGCTCGCTACTCCAAATTTTGCTAAGCCTTTTAAGATGGCTGTTGATGCAATTGATACAGAAGCTGGGGCTGTTTTGCTGCAAGAGGATGATCAGGGTATTGAACACCCTGTATGTTATTACAGTAAGAAGTTCACTCCACCTCAAAAGAACTACTCAACTATTGAGAAAGAGCTTTTGGCCTTGATTTTGGGTTTACAGCATTTTTCATTTTGTGTTCTGGTTTTGACGCCATAGTCATTTATACCGATCATAACCCACTGAAATTCCTTAGTAGGTTTAAAGATAAAAATCAGAGATTGACAAGATGGAGTCTACTTCTTCAGGAGTATTCATTAGACATACAACATGTCAAGGGGAAAGAAAATGTTATTGCAGATTGCTTATCTAGACTTTAGACAGATTGTTTTAGAGTAATAAGAAATTTCCTTTGTAAATTTCTTTTTCTTTGTGGGGAGGTGTTACATAGCCTATGATTTCATCATCTTTTGTGTAATTTTAACGCACAGTATGCTGCATGTTTGATCACAAGCGTGTTCTGCCTCAGTTCCCCCCGTCCTCCCTTATAGTAGAGTAAGTCATTCTTTCTGTTGTTCAGAGCAGGATTGTCAGCTCTTTCTCCCCTAGGCTTCATTTACGCGTCCTTCTTACAAGTTGTATCAAGCTCTGCTGTCCCCTATATAATGAGCTCAGTCTCTGCATTATTGCCACTTAGATCTACTCCTCATTTTGTTCACATCTCTGTCCTCCCCTGTACAATTATTATTATTGTGAGTGTTCAGGAAGTCTCAAACCATCTAGCAGCTGTGTAATTTGAGTATAACTGTTGTTGCATTTTTTCCTGTGCTGTGTAGCATAGGGTTAATTCTTAGGCTTAGTGAGTTTTTTTGTGATTTATGTAAAGGTTCTTTTTGTCAGTCATTTTTGATAATATTTTGTATATGTAATAATTTATCTTGCATTAACTGAGCATTACCCAGTGTATTTTCATTTTATCAGGGCTGACTTAGATAAATTTACTCTTGCTAATTTCGTGTTAATAGAGGCTATTGCAGTTAACCATATATTTAACCTGTTTTTTGCCATTACATTATCCTTATGAGTCCTGAATGTTTTGTTGTTAGTTTGAGCATTAAACTTTAACTTGTAATTTTACCTAACTCTTTTGTTTTGAACCTGGAACTTTACGGGACAGTAGTGATTTTTAGCATTCTCACTTAAAGTGTACATTATCTTTCTCTGTTCCGTAACAATATATATATATATATATATATATATATATATATATATATATATATATATATATATATTATTCACAGTGTGCGAATTCACAGTGCGTGAGGTCATGGACCGCCCAATCTCTCGTGCACTGTGCGAGCCTACTGTATATCTATCTATCTATCTATCTAACTATCTATATATTGTTACGGAACAGCGAAAGATAATGTACACTTTAAGTGAGAATACTAAAAATCACTACTGTCCCGTAAAGTTCCAGGTTCAAAAGAAAAGAGTTAGGTAAAATTACAAGTTAAAGTTTAATACTCAAACTAACAACAAAACATTCAGGACTCATAAGGATAATGTAATGGCAAAAAACAGGTTAAATATATGGTTAACTGCAATAGCCTCTATTAACACGAAATTAGCAAGAGTAAATTTATCTAAGTCAGCCCTGATAAAATGAGAAACCGGATAATACTCATTGAATGCAAGATATATTATTACATATACAAAATATTATTAATGATGGCTGACAATAAGAACTTTACATGAACTACAAAAATACCTCACTAGGCCTACAAATTAACAACTTATGCTATACAGTATAGGAACAAAATGCAATAACACTCATACTCAAATTACACAGCAGTTAGATGGCTGGAGACTTCCTGAGCACTCAAAATAATAAGTGTACAGGGAGGACAGAGATGTGAACAAAATGAGGAGCAGATTTAAGTGGCAATAATGCAGAGACTGAGCTCATTATATAGGGGCCGGCAGAGCTTGATACAACTTGTAAGAAGGACGCGCAAATGAGGCCATAGGGGACAAAGAGTTGACAATCCTGCTCTGAACAACAGAAAGAACGACTTACTCTACTATAAGGGAGGACGGGGGGAGTGAGGTAGGACATGCTTGTGATCAAACATGCAACATACTGTAAGTTAAAATTACACAAAGGATGATGAAATCATAGGCTATGTAACACCTCCCCACAAAGAAAAAAGAAATTTACAAAGGAAATTTCTTATTACTCAAAAACAATCTGTCTAAAGTCTAGATAAGCAATCTGGAATAACATTTTCTTTCCCCTTGACATGTTGTATGTCTAATGAATACTCCTGAAGAAGTAGACTCCATCTTGTCAATCTCTGATTTTTATCTTTAAACCTACTAAGGAATTTCAGTGGGTTATGATCGGTATAAATGACTATGGGGTCAAAACCAGAACACAAATAAAATGAAAAATGCTGTAAACCCAAAATCAAGGCCAAAAGCTCTTTCTCAATACTTGAGTAGTTCTTTTGAGGTGGAGTGAACTTCTTACTGTAGTAAGATACAGGGTGTTCAATACCCTGATCATCCTCTTGCAGCAAAACAGCCCCAGCTCCTGTATCACTTGCATCAACATCCATCTTAAAAGACTTAGCAAAATTTGGAGTAGCGAGCACTGGCTGACTTAATAGGATAGGTTTCAGTTTGTTGAATGAGGATTCACAGTTATCGGTCCATGCAAATTCAACTCCCTTTTTCAGTAGGTCTGTAAGTGGTGATACAAGAATTGAAAAGTTAAGAACAAATCTCATGTAATAACCTACCATTCCCAAAAATCTTTGTAGCTCTTTCCTACTTTTAGGTCTGGGAAGGTCACTTATAACCTGAACCTTACCTCCTGGTGGTGCAACATGTCCATCACCAATTACATACCCAAGGTATTGAACTTTAGCTTGACCAAACTCACACTTTGATAAATTAGCTACAAGATTAGCATGAACCAAACGCTCAAGAAATTTACTGACATGGCATAGGTGATCTTTCCAGTTGTCACTGAAGATTAATACATCATCAATATAAACAACACACCCTGCCAAACCCTCTGTTACAACATTCATGAGCTTCTAAAATGTGGCTGGTGCATTCTTCATACCATATGGCATTACGGAACATGCAAAAGTCTTTCCTAGTGTTACAAAACATGAGATCTCCCTAGCACGTTCAGTCATAGGTACTTGCCAGTATCCCTATAACAAATCAAACTTACTTATGTACCTAGCCTTTCCGATCTTGTCTATGCAATCTTCCACACGAGGTAGAGGGTAAGTGTCTGTTTTGGTTATCTGATTAACACGTCTGTAGTCAATGCAAAGCCGCTGTGACCCACCTGGCTTAGGGACTAGAGTGACAGGAGAACTCCACTTGCTCTGACAGGGCTCAATCATCTTGTGGTCCAACAGGTAGCCAAGCTCCTTCTGGATGAGAGGAACTTTCACTGGGTTCACACGGTAAGGAGGCAGTTTAATTGGCTTTGCGTCTCCAACATCGACATCATGCATCAACACAGTGGTTCTTCCTGGAGTGGCACGGAGCACTTGCGGGTACTCCTGCAGTAATGCCGAAAACTCCTGCCTTTCCTCGGGAGGTAGATGAGAAAGCTTAGTCTAGAGATCATTCATGATATCAGGATTCTTCCCCAAACTATCACTCAGGCTCACACTGCATGGGAGAGTTTCACTTGCAGACTCGGGCAGAACAGCTACAGTGCAGACTGGATTATTTTCGTCCTGCCTGTGATATAACTTTAGCATGTTGATGTGACAAAGTTGCTTGTTCTTTCTACGATCTGGTGTGGCGATGACATAGTTGACATCACTGAGTTTCTTCTCCACGAAATAAGGACCACTAAACTTGGCTTGAAGAGGTTGCCCATGCACCGGTAGCAGAATCAAAACCTGAGCGCCTGGCTGAAAGTGGCGTAACCTGGACTTCTTATCATACCAAGTCTTCATCTTCTCCTGAGTAGCATCTAAATTCTCTCTCGCCAGCTGTAAAGCAGTGGACAGCCATTCTTTGAACTTCATCACATACTCCAGCAGGTTGACGTCGTCTTCCTCCGATAGCCAGCATTCCTTGAGTAACTTAAGGGGTCCTCTTACTTCATGGCCAAACAGTAGTTCAAAAGGTGAGAAGCCCAGTGATTCATTTGGAGATTCTCTTGCAGCAAACACAACGAATGGAAGACCTTTATCCCAGTCTTTCTGATGTTCCAAACAGTATTTCTTGAGCATCGATTTGAGTGTTTGATGATATCTCTCCAACGCTCCTTGGGTCTGGGGATGGTAAGCTTAAGACGTGATCTGGGTGATGCCCAACTCTTTCAGAGACTGCTTGAAAACATTTGACATAAAATTACTTCCCCGGTCTGACTGTACCTCCTTGGGCAGACCAAACTTTGTGAAGAACCCTAACATTTCCTTAACCATGTTCTTTGCTGAGATATTTCTAAGTGGAATGGCTTCAGGATAACGAGTAGCCATATCAATCAGGGTCAACACATAAGAAAATCCTGAAGAAGTCTTAGGAAGAGGGCCCACAATATCCACCAACACACGGGTGAAAGGCGCCTCAAAAGGAGGAATGGGAACTAGAGGTGCAACCTTTTCGGTCTGATTACACTTCCCCACAACTTGACAGGTGTGACAAGACTTACAATACCAGGAAACATCCCTGAAGATACCTGGCCAGTAGAAGTGTTTCAAAATGCGTGCCACAGTCTTCCTCACTCCAAGGTGTCCTGCCAAACTGGAATCATGAGCCACTCTAATGATATCCTGCCTACAAACACGAGGGATGACAACTTGATGTACAACCTCCCATTCACAGTCGGCTGATGCTGTTGGGGGTCTCCACTTCCTCATAAGTACTCCTGACTTTATATAATAACAAGTAGAAGCACCGGCTGACTCTTCTTCACTGTAGGCAGAGTTAGCTAGACCTTTCAACTCAGGGTCAGCAACCTGCAACTCAACCAACTCTTGACGAGACAAATTATCAACACTACGGGGTACTGCCTCATCTGGTGAGTGGTCCAAATTAGCAAGAAAAGTGTCAGCTAGGATAACATCATCATCATCATTATCCTCTAAATCACCAGTAACTTTAGACTTAGCCCTAGTGACAGCACATGCAGGGAACACATCAGGGACATCACAATCCGGGGTCGCAACCACTGGCTCACCAGACAACTGAGGAGCTGGACACACTTGACTTCCACCAATATCATTTCCAAGTAAGAAAGTTACACCTGACATTGGGAGTGTCTCAACCAACCCAACCATAACGGAACCATTAACAAAACCAGACTCTAAATTCACTCTGCACAGAGGGACAGAGAAGTAATTATTCCCAACACCTTGTAAGATTACAGTTTCATCAGAGGAATTAACATTAGAGCCTAGAACACTGGTCAGCATAAGGGATTGGCAAGCACCTGTATCACGATATATTTTAACTGATTTCCTGTCATTACTGTCCAGAGGACTGACAAAACCATCAGACAGGAAATTAGCACATGAACTCTTGAGAGTGTCACCCACGTTACCGCTCAAAAGAGGAGCTTCATCATGAGGATTTAATTTACCCCTCAAAGCAGGTTCAGTTAACTCAGTTAAAGAATTCTGGGAACTCTCAAGGGTGGACACTAGACCAATTGACTGAATATTTAAAGACTCCTTTTTGTCCACATCAAGCTGTCTCCTGAAACATTTCTCCGTAGTATGACCAAGCTTACTACAATAAGTACATTTACGTTTCTGAAATCTAGAGGTGAAGCTGGCATTTACTTCCTGAGAAACATAATCTTTATTCTCTTTCCTGTTACCTGTACTCTGAGTAGAGGCAACGTACTTACTCTCAGCTTTCGCTTTTTCTTTAGAATATCTCTTGTGAGTGAGAACATATTCATCAGCTAAAACTGCAGCATCAGACAAATTATCTATTTTTCTCTCATCAAGATATAGGCTTACTTCTTTACTAATACACCTTTTGAAGTCCTCCAGCAAAATCATCTGCTTAAATTTATCAAAATCAGAATCCACATTCTTAGAATTTAACCACTGCTCTAACAGATCTTCTTTGATTTTTGCATACTCAACATGGGATTGCTTATCTTGCTTGTAAGTTGTCCTAAATTTTACTCTATAGGCTTCAGGAACAAGCTCATAGGCCTTAAGAATCAAGCTCTTAACTACATCATAATTATCAGACTGATCCTGAGGCAAAGATGCATAAGTTACTTGAGCTTTACCGGTGAGAACAGTTTGAAGGAGTACTGGCCAATACTTTTTGGGCCAATTAAAACCTGTAGCTACCCTCTCAAACAACTGAAAATACTTTGTTAAATCAGATTCATTAAAAGGAGGGACAAGTTTAACATTTTTAGCCACATCAAAATCATCAGAGCTAGATGATCCAGTTCCTCCTTGTTTCATGCGATACTCATGGTCTGCCTGAATCCTGGCAAGTTCAACTTGTGCGTGTATCTGTGCCTCCTGAATACGAGCCTCCGCCTCCTTAGCACGAGACTCCTGCAGGGCTAGCTGTAACTTAGCTAATTCAATCTGCGTTTGCTCATTTGGAGGAGTTACATTAAACAAGCTTTCATTAATCATGTCAACAATTTGATCTTTAGAATGATGAGAGCAAACAACAATTCCCAATTGTTGAGCAACAAGCTTAAGTTCATTCTTTGTTCTGTTTTCTACATCACACACTGTTTGCACATTTGACAAAAAATCTTTGGCTTCATCAAGCGTAGAAATAGTAGACATCATGAATAAATCACAGTCACAAAATATCAAGCAATATCCTTATGATAATATCCTGAATATCCTGATATGAGGTCGCCAAATTTATGTTACGGAACAGAGAAAGGTGATGTACACTTTAAGTGAGAATACTAAAAATCACTACTGTCCCGTAAAGTTCCAGGTTCAAAACAAAAGAGTTAGGTAAAATTACAAGTTAATGTTTAATGCTCAAACTAACAACAAAACATTCAGGACTCATAAGGATAATGTAATGGCAAAAAACAGGTTAAATATATGGTTAACTGCAATAGCCTCTATTAACACGAAATTAGCAAGAGTAAATTTATCTAAGTCAGCCCTGATAAAATGAAAATACACTGGGTAATGCTCAGTTAATGCAAGATAAATTATTACATATACAAAATATTATCAAAAATGAATGACAAAAAGAACCTTTACATAAATCACAAAAAAACCTCACTAGGCCTAAGAATTAACCCTATGCTACACAGCACAAGAAAAAATGCAACAACAGTTATACTCAAATTACACAGCTGCTAGATGGTTGGAGACTTCCTGAACACTCACAATAATAATAACTGTACAGGGGAGGACAGAGATGTGAGCAAAATGAGGAGTAGATCTAAGTGGCAATAATGCAGAGACTGAGCTCATTATACAGGGGCCAGCAGAGCTTGATACAACTTGTAAGAAGGACGCGCAAATGAAGCCTAGGGGACAAAGAGCTGACAATCCTGCTCTGAACAACAGAAAGAACGACTTACTCTACTATAACGGTAGAAAGGGGGAACTGAGGCAGAACACGCTCGTGATCAAGCATGCAGCATACTGTGAGTTAAAATTACACAAAGGATGATGAAATCATAGGCTATGTAAATATATATATATATATATATATATATATAATCTTATGGGAAAAATTACATATGGGAGGTATCCCCTCATACCTGGACATTTTTGGCCCTTAGAGATATGATAAAGGTCAAATTCTTCATACATTGTACTACAGATATAGCTACAATAACAAAAATATGGGTAGTCACCTTAACAACTGTAGACAACAGGCCTGAGGGACTTAAATAACAGGAGTTCCGAGGTGCGGCAACACTTACAGCGCAGCACCCCCCACTGCACCTCCCACCACACCAACAGTTCCCTCCACAGACTCCTCTTGAGCACCTTCTCCAGGAGCCTCAAAGCCACACACTTCAGCCATAAACCCCTCGAAATCCGATGCTGACACTTTTGACATTGCATCCTCTTTATCCCCAGCAGACGATATAGCTGGTTCCTCAATTTCAGTAACTTGAGCCCGTTGTGTGTGACTTGTCATGAGCGTCTGTCTTCTTCTGTTTATTTCTTGCCTGTGCCTGTCTGTGTAGAAACGTAAGAGTTTGTCGATACAAACCAGAACTTCCTCCGTTCTTAGGCTGCTCACCTCCAGTGCCTTCACCTCTTCATTGAGCTTATCCACGACAGCAAGGATCTTGCTTATTCTTGACATGCACAGCTCTGTATTCCCCTCCATCACACTACGCTGCTCAACTTGACTCTGCCTGGCATCGGGCTCTGCATCAGCCTCGTCTATCTGTTGCAACACTTCCTCGGGAGGCTGTTCCTCACTAGCAGCATGCACTTCTCGTATGTCTGCCAATGTAACGTCCTCAAGACCTGGTACAGCTTGTGCTGCTGTCAGTCTTGCTTCCTCAGCCTCGGCCAGTGGTTGAATGGCCGTCTCCTGGGTTGTGCATAAGTGAGGCACAAGCATTCGCCACGCCAAAATGCCTCAACAGTCATGTCACCTGTGGTGGGTCGGGATACAGCTGCTGGCAGAGATGGTACGGGAGCAGGTGCCTCATCGAGATCTTCGTCGTGATCTTCTTGTAGGGCATGAAGCTCCTCTTGTGTGTCGGTCTTCCTGCATAGGTAGTCGTACACTTGCTTATGGTAGAAGTGCTTCACAGTGGCGATCAGTTCTTGATTCAGTGGCTTCACTAGTGACGTCATCCAGGGCGGCAGAAACACAACATGACAATCCTTGTGCAGATCTTCTAGGTATGGAGGGTGACTTGGTGCACTGTCCAGCACAAGGAGCATCTTAAATGGAATGCCAAGTTCCCGACATTTGGCCCTGGCATCGGGGATGCAGTGCTTTGTTAACCAGTCTGCCATAATGTTCCCAGTCATCCAACCATTTGCAGACTTGTACCAGTACATGCCACTTGCGTCCATGTTTGTGAGTTTTTTGTAGCACCTTGGGTGTGAAGCTGTGTGTACAACAACTGTCCTCATCTTGTGGCTCCCATGCAGGTTTACAGTGAACATTACAATCATCTTACACTTCTGGAGCTTGCAACCAGGGGCTTGTATCTGTTTTCTAGCGATGTAAGTTGATTTGGGCATGGCCTTGTAGTATAACGACGTTTCGTCAACATTGTAAATCTGACCCTTGGTGTAATGTCCTTCTTCAAGAAGCGCTCTAAATATCGCAGGATAGTCTCTAATGGCCAGCTCGTCGGCAGAGGCACGTTCACCAGACACTTTGACGTGACGGAGTTTCTTGCGCTTCAGAAAATGGTCCAGCCATCCAACCGATGCCTTGAAAGGTTTGTCCACATTTAACTTGTGAGATGCTGCCTTGTAAAAGAGCTGGGCTTGGTTCTGAATAAATCTACCATTCAGTGGAACACCTTCCTTCTACTTCCTCATTATGAAGGTGGCAAGATACTGTTCCATTTGTATCATCGCATGATTTCCCACCCGTGAACAGCTGTCTAGGTCAGATGCACCATACATCTTCATTAGAGCCTTTATGGAATCACGGTTCTTCCACACTGTCCTCACTGTTGATTCAGCCAGTCCCAGGGTTTTCCCAATGGCGGTGTTTCCTTGTCCCTCCTCCTTCATCTTGATAATCTCTAACTTGATTGCATATGCCATAAGTTTTTTAACTCTTGGGGCTGGAGCCATGGTGCAGCGAAGTACAAGCCAGGATGGAGCAGCAAAAAAACGCCACACATTGTACACGAAATGTTAGCTGTAGAGAGCAGATCCGCACTGTGCATGAAACGGGACTGTTATGGCGCACCCACCACCTTGTACCACAAGCTGTGCAGTAGAATGCACAGGAATTTCTGCACATCAACATTACGACACATGATGATGGATGCGTTGTGTGAGGGGGGGGGTCATGTTCTAATAGAAAATGGCATTTTCGAGCCACTCCTTGCCTCTACCTCACGTTCTGTGAGGTAAACTCATGCATTTTTGGTTATGATTTTTGGTCACTCACGCACAATGTGATTCGCACACTGTGCGAGCCTACTGTATATATATATATATATATATATATATATATCCCTCTAATATCCGAACGTCCAATATCCGAACATCCCCACTAACCGGATATAATCATCCTGGGATCCAATATTCCCAAAATGGTCCGAAAACAGAAAAAAAAAAAAAAAAAAATTCCTGCCCGTTATTTGAACTTGGCGTGCGGGGCGGGGGACAGCTTGGCGCGCCATTCCTCTGATGACCAATAGAGCACCCCTGCATCCTCCCCACTTTCCGCCTGTCTCTCATCGCGAGTGCATGCTCGTTGTCATGGCTGCCCACATGCTTGCTTTTGTGGTGGTGCCTTACCTGCTGCAGGCACTCCTGCTGCTCTCATGCCTCTTATTAGTGTGTGTGATGATGGTCCCGCCGCCTGAGAAGAGGAAGAGAGTGGTGTTGACTCTGGAGAAGAAACGGGAGATATTGGAGAAAGTAGATGCGGGGTGGTCTTCTTCCCCCATCCTCCGCGAGTTCAACCTGGCCCGATCTACTTTGTTCGATATCAAGAGATCCCGAGACAAACTCATGCAGTACATGGCTGACTTCTTGTTGAGAAGCAAACGCAACGTGGAGAGGAAGGTGATGTTTACTCCCAAGTTTGCTGAAGTCGACCGCTCCACGTTGATTTGGTATCGACAGCAACGTGCTGCTGGTGTGATGGTATGTGGTACGGAGCTGAAGGCTGCTGCTGAGAAGTTCGCCAGGCTTCACGACGCCCTAGACTTCAAGGCATCCGAGGGTTGGCTCTTCGCGTTCAAGTTACGGCATAGCCTTACCAACCGTAAAGCTCATGGCGAAGCTTTGGACGCTAACGAGGATGGAGTTGATGAGTTTCGGCACAAGGTGAAGGGCTTGATCGACAGGGAGGGCCTCACTCTCGGTCAAGTCTACAATGCTGACGAAACTGGTTTATTCTATCGCTCTTTGCCAACAAACACTCTAGCCGAGGAGACGGAGAAGCGTGTACCTGGCCGCAAGCTCTCCAAGCAACGGATATCTGCTTTGTGTTGTGCCAATGCTAACGGCATGCACCGGCTTAAGCCCATTATTGTTGGCCGTGCAAAGCAGCCTCGGTGTCTTCGTGGGGTGATGGATGTCCTTCCTGTCGTCTGGTACCATACTTTGAAGGCATGGTTTACAGCCCAGATCTTCAAAGACTGGTTCCACCACCACTTCGTCAAGGAGGTCATACATTACCAGACAAAGACACTGGGAATCCCGCACGACCAGGTAAAGGCCCTCCTAATCCTCGACAATGCAGCTGCCCACCCATGCGACAAGGACTTGGTGGCTGAGAATGGCCGGATTAGGTGCATGTTTCTACCACCTAATACGGCTGCTCTCATCCAACCAATGGACCAAGGAGTGATTGTGGCAACAAAGCGCCTATACCGAAGGAAGTTCCTGGATGAGGTGATGGTTGTTCTTGAGGATGAGGAAGAGCGCAGGGAGGGATGGGACACGCGAGGCCAGCGGACTTTGGAAAACCTTCGCCGCTACAACATCAAGTCTGCAATCTACAACTGGGCCAGTGCATGGAAGGAAGTCCCTGTCAAGACTCTAGAAAATGTTTGGTCTCATCTGCTTCACAGAACGGATGTGGAGTACGATTTCCTAGGTTTTGATGTGGATGACTTCCATGCACGTCTACGTACGTATGGCGACGATGTTGATGTGGACGATGTGCGTGAGTGATTGGATGATGACGAGGGCAATCCTGAGTATCAGACATTGTCTGATATCGAGTTCGCATCTTCAGTTGCAAGTATCAGTACCCAGCTTAAAGATTCCGATGAGGACGGCGACGATGATGCGGACTCTTCTCAGCATGAGACTACTTTAGCCATCCCCAAGCTGAGTGCACTCCGGGAACACCTAGAGTTCGTTCTTGACTAGCTGGAACACCCGGACTGTGACAGGGAGATGGGGCCCTTGGGACTTGTGAAGGAAGTGCGTGCTTTCAGGCAGC
Source organism: Coenobita brevimanus (assembly GCF_032717465.1). Lineage (NCBI taxonomy): Eukaryota > Metazoa > Arthropoda > Malacostraca > Decapoda > Coenobitidae > Coenobita > Coenobita brevimanus. The sequence goes on from NC_136994.1 coordinate 11,613,777, forward strand.
GTATCATCAATCGTCAGAATCGTTGTTCCTTGCATCAATCAACGATTGACAGTTTTTTCAGGCCCGTGACCCCCGCTGTGCCCAGCCTTGGCTCCACTCCGTTGCCTCCACAAGACAGGCCCTCATGCTCCAAGCCACAGCCCAGCACATTAGCCACGGTGGAGTCACCGCTCGATGTGAGTTTGCGTCTATCTTCTGAGTTGTCTGCAGTGGGTACGCCATCACCACGATCCAGCGACGCACCCCTAGGTCACCTGCCAGTGATACTCTCGGACTCTGACAGTGATTAAACAGCAAGAACTTCTCCACTAGACCACACGGGAATTTACAGTGTTGTGCAGTGAAAAAAAGGTGTGTTGTGTTAAGGATTTACAGTTGTGAGTGAAAAGACAATTTTTGAACTAAATTTAACGTAAATAGACTTGTTTGTTTTTGCTTTAGAAAATGGTTAGAAGAGTGGGAAAAGTTAAAGTGCAGAGTGCAACACTTAGTAAGTTACAATGGAGCATAAGTTAGATAAGAGTGCGCACTGTGAAGAGAACGGACTTCTGAGTGTGATTGACTGAGTTCAGTGCAAGACTTCATGAACAGTGTACAGCAAGTGCTTCAGGGAATCCTTCTTGCTGTCAGAGTCCGAGAGGAGGCAGTTATTCATCGAGATGGCCATGGACTTGCTGTAAGAAGGCAGAATGTTTCATACTGTACTTTTTTCCATACTATACTTACCTCAAACCTATTCACTCTTTAATGTCCTTTATTGGTGTAAATAGGGTGTTAGGAGCTATGCATGTGCAGTAGGAAGGTGTTTTTCTGAGTTAGGCTAGGTTAGGGTCCATAAGTACCAGTCCAGGAGCCAGGGACTTGTAAGTATCCAGAATGTTGAATATTGTATGAACTTACCTCAAAAACCTCATTTTATGCTTCTTTTGCATTTATTTCAGTCTTTTATGTGCCTTATTGGTGTGATTTGGGTCTTAAATAGGTGCTAGGCATGTCCAGAGGGAGTTGTATAGGTGTTTCTCTGAGTTATGGTCCATAAGTACAAGTCCATAAGCTGGGGCCCAATATCTGGACAGGACCACTATCCGGACCTGCCTATGGCTCTATTATGTCGGATATTTGAGGGATTACTTATATATAACATATATATATATATATATATATATATATATATATATATATATATCTATATATATATATATATATATATATATATATATATATATATATATACCGTACATATAAATCTTTAATTTCCAAACTGCCCTCCTACGGTTTCTATTCTTCTATCTGTGCATTCATCGCTAGCTTCCTTTCTGGTCGTTCTATAGCCGCTGTTGTAGATGGCCATCGTTCTTCTAGATCTATCAACAGTGGTGTTCCTCAGGGCTCTGTCCTATCACCAACGATCAGCAAGAAGGTTGTGATAGGAAAGATATATATATATATATATATATATATATATATATATCTATATATATATATATATATATATATATACGTACATATATATATATATATATATATATATATATATATATATATATATATATATATACCGTACATATATATATATATATATACCGTACATTTATATATATATATATATAATAAAAGGAAGAGAGTTGGTGATAGGACAGAGCCCTGAGGAACACCACTGTTGATAGATCTAGAAGAACGATGGCCATCTACAACAGCGGCTATAGAACGACCAGAAAGGAAGCTAGCGATGAATGCACAGATAGAAGAATAGAAACCGTAGGAGGGCAGTTTGGAAATTAAAGATTTATGCCAGACTCGATCGAAAGCCTTTGAGATGTCAGGTGCAATGGCAAAGCTTTCGCCAAAGTCCCGAAAGGAGGATGACCAGGAGTCTGAAAGGTATGTGAGAAGATCGCCAGTGGAGCATCCCTGACGGAACCCATACTGACGATCAGCAAGAAGGTTGTGATAGGAAAGATGCTTTAAAATTTTTCTATTAATAATTGACTCGACAACTTTTGAGACACAGGGTGTTAAAGTAATTGAACGATAGTTCGTGGGTTGGGAATGGTCACCCTTCTTTGGGACTGGCTGAATGAGAGCAAACTTCCAGCAAGAAGGAAAGGTACAAGTTGATAGACAAAGGCGAAAGAGTTTTCCTACGCAAGGTGTAAACACAGAAGCACAGTTCTTGAGGACAACAGGAGGGACTCCATCAGGCCCATATGCATTATTAGTATTAAGGCCACTGATGGCAGAAAATACAGCAGCTGAAGAAATTTTAATGCCAGCCATGGGGAAGTCAGAAGGGGGAAGTGATGGAGGAACAGCACCGGAAAAATTTAAGGTGGAATTGGAGGAGAAAGTCTGAATGAAGAGATCTGCTTTATCAGTAGAAGAAATAGCTACAAAGCCATCAGAGTAGAAAAGAGGAGGCAAGGATGATGAGGTAAAGTTGTTAGAAAGGTGTTTGGCAAAGTACCAGAAGGAGCGGGAAGAATTCAAGTTTGAGAGTTGAGGGCATTTAGTACGGATGAAATTATTTTTAACAGTGCGAAGAATAGACTTCTCATGATTCCAGGCAGAAACATAAACAAGATGTGATTCAGGGATGGGTTGGCTCTGGTATCTTTTATAGGCCCTCTCCTTGTTGTGGACAGCATTAGAACAAGTGTGATTAAACCAAGGCTTTCTTGCATTAGTCAAAAGGTATGTATGCTTCCATGCTCGAGAAAATAACCTCTGTAATGAGCAAAGCACTCAGATGGCTCCCGGCCATGGAAGCAATAATCATTCCAGGAAATATCAAAGAAGTACTGCCTGAGAACCTCCCAATCTGCAGCTCCAAAGTGCCACAATCGACGTTTCTTTGGGAGGTCCACTGGCCTCACTGGAGCAATAGGACAGGTTATGGTAATAAAGTTGTGATCGGAGGAGCCAAATGGAGATGAGAGATTAATAGCGTAAGTAGAAAGATTAGTTGTAAGGAAGAGGTCAAGTATGAAGGAGCTCTCTCCAAGGCAGTCAGAGATATGGGTAGGGGGCAGTACAAGCTGCTCTAGGTCATTAAGGATAGAAAAGATGTAGGCTTGTTCACCAGGTGGATCAGTGAAAGGAGATGAGAGCCAAAGGTGGTGGTGAACATTGAAACCTCCTAGAATGGAGATTTCAGAAAAAGGAGAAATGGAGAGAGTGTGTTCCATCGTAGAAGTAAGATAGTCGAAGAATTTTTCATAGTCAGCAGAATGAGGAGACAAGTAAACAGCACAGATATATTTAGTCAGAGAATGACAGGAAAGCCGAAGCCAGAGTGTAGAGAATTCAGAAGAATCAAGTTCAGGAACACGAGAGCAAGATAAGTCGTTGTGTACATATACACAACAGCCACCTTTGGCTTTGAAATGAGCACAGAGAAAGTAGGAGGAAACTGAAAAGGATTTGCTGTCAGTTGCCTCAGACAGCTGAGGCTCTGTCAGGAAAAGAAGGTGAGGTTTAGAGGAGGAGAGGTGGTGTTCAACAGAGGGAAAGTTAGATGAAATGACACGAATGTTGCAGAACTGAAGTGAGTCAGACAGCGGTTCCAGGCATTTCGCTGAGTCATCACCGGGAAAGGGGCGGATGGGGGCATTTATTGTCCCTCCCCCCCCAGGGGACTCCGAGACCTGGTATCTGTGACTTTTTTTTTTTTTTTTGAAAAGTAAGTACAGTGAGTACTGTGCATGTATATTGGTGTTGACAGTTAGAGAAACTTGTATTGGAGAGCATGCTGGTCTACTCTCTGTGTTACTGAAACAGTGAAAAAGTTCAGCAAAGGGGGATGGTCAGGAACTAGCTCCGAGGGCCGATGAAACGGGAGCTCCAGCTCTCCCTGTCATCAGCTTTCCATCCACCTTGAGAGTACTACCATGCTCGACTGGTGCTACGTGGAAAGGAAGGACTGGAATGGAGGGGGGAAGAAAAGGAGAGGGGAAGATGTGAAGTCTGGGAAAGGAATGAGGAAAGGAGGGAGGGAGATGAAAGGGGAAGGAAAGAAAGGAGTGGAAGAAGGTGGAAATGATCAAGAGAGAGAGATGGGGAGGAGCAGAGGGGGGAGCAACTAAATGATCATTTTAAAAAGTTACCCAGTAGCTTTCATAAAAATCACTCCCTGTTATCGCTACAATAAAAAATGTGAAAAAGGAAAAATGGCCTGTTCTGGATAACAGTGGATATACAATAAAAGTAATATTTTGCTGATCTTCACCCTTTCGCTACAAGGACTTTTTTTTCTTTAGTTTATTCTTGCAAGCCTTCCTAACTTCAGAGGACTCAAACGGTTGTATGCTTTGACCTTAAATTGTAGAGTGCAATGCCAACCCCTAAGTACTGAAGGTCATTTATGTAACTATCTATCGATCTTTTTATAATAAGAAGCCTTAAATCCCTCAAGGGGTGGCCACAAACAAATCACCCCCATTTTGCCCTGTCCCCTGCCATTTCGCTGCCCTCCCCCTAGCTCACACACCCCTCTCGAATATTCCTCTCAACTCCATTCTTCCATATCATCCTCGGTCTCCGTCCCTCTCTTCCCCCTCTACCTCATTCACAGGCACTGTTCTAGTTAGTGTCTCACTCTCCATCCTCGCCACATGGCCAAACTACCACAATGAACTTCTCCTTACATTTCCTATCGCATCCATATCCACACCACAACTCTCCTCACTTCGTCATTTGTCAGTCTGCCCCTCTATGTAATTCCACATGCTCGTCTCAAATAACTCATTCCACTGCTCACTCTTTAATTTTGTCCTTCCAACAAGGTCCAAGCTTTGCTTCCATGCTCTAGAGTGGGAATTACAGACTTCCATGCTCATTTCCCTGTTCCTTATCACTGCTTTCAATGAACCAGCATCCTTTCTTCCCTACCGCTCCCTTTCAAGCACTTCATCCTCCAGACCTCCATGCTTACTCATCACACTACCCAAGTATTTAAATGCATTCACATTTTCCATTTCATTACTATCTAGTCTCAATTTGCATTCAGTGACTTTATTTCTCTTGAAGACACAACTTTACTCATTCCTACAACTATACCCATTCCGTTTCTTAACATACTCTTCCAAAATCATTCACTAAGCCTTGTAATTCCTCTTCGTCTTCACTTAACAAAGTAGTATCATCAGCAAACAACAGAACAGGAAGTTTCCAAACTCTGCCGTATCGCATTAGGGCCGCTCCAACATCCGCTGCCCTGCCTTGTATCTCTTTTATGACCCAAAATATATACAGACTGAACAACCATGGGGAAGTGACACATCCCTGTTTCAATCCAACATTCAAATGCAAAAATTAACTCAGATCACCATTCACACGCACTGCCGCCTTAGCACCCTCACATATGCCTTGAACAACTTGCCACTTACTCCGTATATTTTTTTTAATTTTCCATATTCCTCGTCTATCCACTCTTTCATATGCTTTCCATTTCTCCAAATCCATAAAGGCAGCATACAACTTCTTTCCTTTTCCTAGAAACTTTTCTACTGAACACCTTAGGATAAATATCTGGTCTCCACAACCTCTTCCCTTCCCAAAACCTCCTTGTTCTTCTCCAGCTAGCTCCTCTGTTAGTATCCAGATTCTTTGAAGAAGTATCCTATCATGAACTTTGCCAATTACATTAAGAAGGCAAATGGAAATGCCCCTATGATTACCACACACTTCATCCCCTCCCCCTTTCATTTGTACAGGGGAATAATCATACCTGCCACCCAGTTTATGTAATGCCTGTGGTTATTAGGTATTGTCAGCCTGCATCCCACTTTACACAACGCAGTCAGCAACCTGATAAGGACAAATACTTTCCTTCAATCATCGTTTACTTAGAAAAAAATTACCATAAAAAAATGGGGGATCTGCACCCATTTTGCAATTTTAGGTTTTAACATGTGTGTGTGTGTGTGTGTGTGTGTGTGTGTGTGTGTGTGTGTTACCATTATATTTCATGAACTTCTTGAGCTATCAGCATGAAACATTCAGGGTATCAAGATATGGCCAAAATCTTGGCCGAGTTCACAAATGGGCACTCGGGGTCAAGGTCAAGGTCACCAAAATGGCTGCCAAATACCAACTAGCTTTTATCGCCCGCTCTTAGCACCATTATATTTCATAAATAGCTTGAGCTATCAACATGAAACTTTCAGGTATCAAGATATGGCCAAAATCTTGGACGAGTTAGAAAATGGGCACTCGTGGTCAAGGTCAAGGTCACCAAAGTGGCTGCCAAAGGTCAACTAGTTTTTATCGGTCAAGGTCGTCACAAAATGGCTGCCAAAGGTCAACTAGTTTTTATCGTCCGCCTTTAGTACCATCATATCTCATGAACGGCTCGAGCTATCAACATGAAACCTTCAAGGTATCAAAATATGGCCGAAATCTTGGGCTTGGCCAACAGCATATTCTGGTGGGCGATTAGCATTCGGCTCCCGAGTGCTTTTCTTTCATTTGGGCAAGTGTTGAGTGGATTGATAGGGCCTTGATGCGCTCGTGCTACCCTAATATTGACCTAGACTCTTTCCCTGTGAGATCTTTTTAATTTATTCTTGTTACAACTTACTTTCTTCAGACCACTTTGTTCAACCTCACTTCTTCAGTTCCGTAATGTATTTTGCATTTTTTCTTGCTATCTCCAGGCAATTTTACTCAGCTTTGAAGAAATTTTTCAAATTACAAGAATCAGTTACGGCTTTCATTAACGCTTTCACAGCAAGAAATTTCCCCAAAAGTGAATAACGTCGGTTGGACATAGCAAGAATAATCTTCTAAAAATTACTTCACTGGAGTGAAGGACTTAACCAAGTGGTGGGGGTGGGGATGGGGGGGCAGAGTTGAAGACGTGAATATCAAGGTCTCCTGAGGCTAGGGCAGACTGGCAGGAAATTACGGCTGTTGGCTGGTTGGCTTAGGAAGGCCCCGGGGAGGTCGCCAGCTCGAGACAGGAAAGTAAGTGGAGGAAAGAACATGGATATTTTTAAAAGCCTGAAAACTGCCTATCCCTCGGGTTCCTGTGACTCCCTGTTACCTTTATAAAACTGTCTGGTTTTGGCTGGAATAAATTAATAGAGTTTTCCCTACCATGGAAGTGTTAGTGGTCCTAGTACTAACACATCGGTTCCTGTACTCATTCTCGGCCGGACAGAATCGTTTAATGTTGTCTGGAATAGAATACTAGAGTTGTCCCTACCATGTGAGGGTTACTAATATCAGTATTAACACTCAGTTTCTATGAATCCCTTCCAGCTAAATAAAATCATTTGGTGCCAGCTGGAATAGAACGAGATGACCACGAGAGGGTAAGCAAATTGATTGGTTGATTAACTGAAAACAGAAAATGGCTCTGCAACTGTTAGGGTCGTATTCCACCAAACAACGATTAAAAAGCAACCAAAAAGAATAATAAAAAACAAGAATATAAAACTTAAATAAGAAAAACACTTAACACACATAAAACGAAGAAAACGCTAAAAGCACAAAAGAAAAAAACATTGAACACTAAATTTTATAAAGAAATCCAGCTGCCTCCAGAAAGGAGAGGGTTCCCCCTCCCATACAGCAGGCGTCTTCCCCAAGCACCAACAAAAAACAATACGAACCATCATCCGCCCGGTACTCAGGGAGGTACTGACGGCATAAATCTCCGAAAAGATAGGCACTCCACCAGCAAGTGCCGAATGGTCAAGGGCACCAAGCAATTTTCACAGAAAGGAAGGGGGAGCACCCTCCATTATATATCCATGAGTGAACCGGGTGTGGCTAATGTGGAGCCAGCATAAAGCCGTCTCCTACTGGCAAGACAAGCATCGGTGACTGAAGAAGCCCACCTTACCACAAACAGCACGCACTTGTTGGCCCCCACTGCATTTCAGCATTCTTGCCAACAACGCTGAATCTGTCCCACAGCAGCAGGATGGCGAGCCAATGCTGCTTCAGCCAGCAGATCAGCCCACTCATTCCCTGGCTGGAACCCAACAAAACCCCACACGACGATTACGACAACCAAGGAGGAAAAAAACAATCTAAAATTTATAAATCCAATGGATGAGATGAATTAAAAGACTCTGTTGCATATACAACATTGCGGAAGTCATTAAAAATCGCAAAAGCGAGCTGTGCGAGAGTGAAAATTATTTGGAGAAGAAATAAAATAGCAGTTTTGCTGTAAAAAAAAAAAAAAAAGAAATACCAGGAGGACTATGTTCCAACTGAAGGAGGCGAAGACGATACCAGAGAGAGTCTTCGATCAATCTGTATAGACAGGGACAGAGTCCTTATGAGTAGAAGCATGTTCTAAAGAGATAGAGGGACACCTGAGAGGAAATTGAACTCTTTCTTTTTACCACTAATGGACGTACAGAATGTCACGCGAGAGAGTAGCCAATAATACACCCTCGGGATCTGATGCAGACAAACTGACAGCCTAGGGAGAGAGAAGGCTGACATAACAGATCGGACCTTGTAACCCAAAAAGCTTTAGGAAACTTTGATTGGTCTCGTTAAAAGTCTGGGAATCCTCAGAGATTATGATGCAAGGCACAACAACAACAACAACTGGTGCCACAATTCAAAGGGAGGGCACCAGCATCCACCAGTAAATCAGGGATGACCCGAGTGTCCCAGTTACCAGACGAGCATCAGCATAATGCACCGAATTTATCACCAAAAACAGGCATCTGCAGCAGAAGAGCAAACCTCATGCCCATACTCAGTTTAGAAAGAGTAAGAGATGTATGCAAAAGGAGGAGGATTCAACGGTCAGTGTTAAAAATCTATCTATTGCCAGACGTCTTAATCCCGCAAGGGGTGGCCACAAACAACTAGCCTCCATGCCGCCCAGTCTCCTGCCATTTCACTGCCCTGCTCCCAGCTCACACCCCCTCACTCATATACTTCTCCCCTATATCCATCCATCTCATCCTTGGCCGTACTCTCCCTCTCCCCCCCCTCCACCTCACTCACATACACTCTCCTCGTCAGTCTCTCACTCTCCATCCTCTCCACATGGCCATTCCACCTCAATGTGTTTCTCCTAACGCTTCCTATCACATCCACATCCACACCACAACCCTCCTTTACTTCCTCATTTGTCAGTCTGTTTTTCCATGTGACTCCACATGCTCCTCTCAAATAACTCACATCCACTGCTCTCACTCTTTACTTCTGTCCCTCCAACAAGGTCCAAGTTTCACTTCCATGCGTTAGAGTTGGTATCACAATACTGTCATAGTAACTTTTTCACTTCCATGCTCACTTCCCTGTTTCTTATCACTGCTTTCAAGGAACCAGCAACCCTTCTTCCATGTTGTACCCTTTCATGCACGTCACCCTCTAAACTTCCATCCTTACTCATCACACTACCCACTTACATTTTCTATTTCCTCCTCATCCAGCCTCACTATACATTCACTGACTTCACCTCTCTCGAAAACCATAATTTTACTCTTCCCTACATTCACCTTTAGATTCCATTTCTTACACACTCTCCCAAACTCGTCCACCAAGCGTTGCAGCTCCCCTTCATCTTCACTTAACAACACAGTATTATCTGCAAACAACAGTACAGGGAGTTTCCAAACACTGCCCTCTCTCACTAGGGCCGCTCCAGCATCCACTGACCTACCTTGTATCTCTTTTATAGCCCCATCCACATACAGATGAATTATTAATTAATAATTTAACAAGTTCTTACAAACTAGACTGATGTTAGTGTATATATTAGTTTATATACAATAATATATAAATGTAACCCTGTGTGTAGGTATACCCGTTGTTAGCCTATGTGACAAAATGTATGATGTCAGCTGGCGCTGTGAGGAGTTTTCTGATGATTAAGGTCTAGGCAGCCGGGAGGTAGAGAAATACTCCGGTTAGCTGAGTAGCTTTATCGCAGGCCCATAGCAGGGCACATCTGTAATCATCTGGTCAGGAATAATGCAGTAAAAATCCACAGGACTTTGAGCAAAAATCTTATTGACTTGTAAACTCGTATAAAGTGGTAGCAGTGCTGTGCGTCGCACGAAATATTTCATGTCTCCAACAAACATTGTCAAATAAATTGCTGGAGAGTCACACCCTGTTTTACTCGTATACAAAGCCGACCTGCCACTCCCTGCTTGTACAAGCTGCCCTGGTTTTCTCTCTGCTCTGCCCCGTAGTTAACCAGCAGTTATAACCTAACAATGCCCACCATATCTTGTTCTACATGTCTTCTTCGGTTCTTGCTGTGAGTGTGACGAGCCTCATTTAATTATCTCCGGGGCCTGCACCTGCCTGCTTTCCCAGTACCGCCACCTCTTGCCTTTCGCTGTGTGGAACTGGGTTGTGTGTGTCTCCTGCATCTTTATCGCCCCTTGATCCTGTACTTGGTCCCCGTGGAAAAATCAATCCATTTCCAACCTCCTCCCACTCACCATCACTGCCCAGCAACCCATCCCACAGGCAAGCATTACGACGCCACCCAACCCCCACAATACGTCACTGCCCAGTACTTGCCACACCCTCAAGCAGTATTCCCCAAGAGTCCTCCACGTAAGTTGTCCTGACGAGCCAATATACTTGACAACACACGCTCCTGTAACGTCAACATTACATCATCATAAACGGCCAGCGTCTCACCACTCATATACTCGTACTTCCACGTCAAGACTTGCTTCATCCAGTTCTCTCCAAACAATGCATTTGCTCTCCTAGATGAGTGGAGTCTCCAGCATCATTACAGCCACACACTTGACGGAGTGAACAATTATTTACTGTTGCCTTGCCACCTTGTCACCTCCTCTAGAGATTATCTGTCACTTTTCTCTGAAGATTGTGAATAATATCATTATTAATTCCTGATTTCATTCACTGTTTTAGTTCTTTACACTTACTGCTCTCTCTTTTTCCACTCTTCATTAAATTACTAATTTTCTTTAACATTGCGTTCATTGTACATAATTCATTTTCTGTAATATAAAATTCATTGTATATAATTCATTTGTTTAACTGTAGTTGAAAGTATGTACATGTATTTTCTTTTTTTTTTCTTTGCTCATGTTCAGACTCCCCAGGTGTACGTAAGTTATTTCCCTAGAGTTAACCTCTCTCCTACTTGCCAGTTAACTAGGGATGATGATGAGGAGGATACATGTGTAACTCTTACACGAAACCAAATTCAACCATTCTTGAGACCTCTGTAACTGATACTGTCTTGTAAGTCTTCCTACTGCTACTACTACTACTATTACTACTACTACTATTATTGCTACTACTACTACTACTACCATTCTAAATAATCAAGATAACTGTAATCCAGATACTCTTACTCCTTGTCCCCAAAGCGAAACTCTAGAATATTCTTCTCCTCATTTTCATGATAATCTTCCTACAGTTACCAGTACTCCACCAGTAACTCATAATTAACAGTGTGAACATTATTTAGTGGTTATGATCCACAGGTAAACATGGCGATTGATGGTGAGTGGTGAACTGAGTGAAAGGAAGGCAATGATTGATTATGTGTGTGTGGATGAAAGGATGCGAAGATGTGTAATGGATGCAAAAGCTTATAGAGGTTGGGGGAGTGGACTTTCTGACCACTACCTGGTGGTGGCCAGAATCAAGATCCAAGTAAGATGGAGAAATAGAAGAAGGGAAGGACGGGAGGAAGGAGTAGTTGCAAGGAGAGTGGAAAGGTTACAAGAGGATGAGAAAAAGGCAGAATATAAGAGAGAAGTGGAGGAACGATTGGGTAAATATGAATTGGAGCAGATGGGGGACGTGGAAGGTGTGCGCAGAATATTCACAGAAGAAATATGTGTAGCATGTGATGTGGTGTATGGGGTGAAGAAAAGACGGAGGGGGGTGCAAGGAACAGCGTGGTGGAATGAAGAGGTGAGACAGGCTGTGGCACAAAAAAAGAAAGCATACAGTGAATGGATGAGAAATAGGGGGGTGGAAGAAGTTGAGAGGCGAAAGAGAGAGTTATATGTAGAAAGGAAGAGAGAGGTGAAAAGATTAGTAAGAGAGAGTAAGAAGAGAGTGGATGAGGAATTTGGAAGGAATTTGAGTGTAAAGTGGAGGGACTGTAAGAAAATGTTCTGGAAGGAGGTGAAGAAAGTAAGACAGGGTGGCAGTGAAATTAGCAGGGGAGTGAAAGATAAAAATGGTAGATTACTAGTGGAGAAGGGAGAAAAAGTGAGCAGATGGAGAGAACACTTTAAGGATTTGTTGAACATAGAGGATGGAAGTAGTGTAAGTATAAGTGGCGGGGGAATGGCTGGGAGAAGGAGGGAGGTGAGGAGACAGAAAGAAATCAGTAGGATAGAAGTTGTGGAAGCAATGAAGAAAGTCAAATTGGTGAAAGCCCCAGGAATTGATGGAGTGTGTGGTGAAATGCTGAAGCATGGGGGAGAGATAGTAGTAGAATGGATGTGGAAGATGTGCAGATTGGCCTGGGAGGAAGGTAGAGTCCCGGAGTATTGGAAGTCAGGTATAATTATTCCCTTGTACAAAGGAAAAGGGGAAAAAGAAGTGTGTGGTAATCATAGGGGCATTTGTCTTCTTAATGGAATAGGAAAAGTGTATGGTAGGACACTTACTGACAGAGTTAGGGAAAGAACAGAGGAATTAGTTTGAGAAGAACAAGGAGGCTTTAGGAAGGGAAGAGGTTGTGTAAATCAGATATTCATTCTTAAATCTTTAGTGGAAAAGTTTCTAGAGAAAGGAAAGAAGTTGTATGCGGCTTTCATGGATTTGGAGAAGTATATGACAGGGTGGATAGACAAGGAATGTGGAAAGTATTAAGAATATATGGAGTAGCTGGGAAGTTGTTGAATGCTGTGAAGAGTATGTATGATGGTGCTAAGGCTGCAGTGTGTGTGGATGGTGAACTGAATGAATTTTTCTCTTTGAAAGTTGGGTTGAAACAGGGATGTGTCATATCTCCATGGTTGTTCAATCTGTACATGGATGCGGTAATAAAGGAGGTACAAGGTAGGGCAGTGGATGTTGGAGTGGCCCTGGTGAGTGAGGGTAGTGTTTGGAAACTCCCTGTACTGTTGTTTGCAGATGATACTGTGTTGTTGAGTGAAGACGAAGGGGAGCTGCAAGGCTTGGTGGATGAATTTGGGGAGTGTGTAAGAAACGGAATCTAAAGGTGAATGTAGGGAAGAGTAAAGTGATGGTCTTTGAGAGAGGTGAAGTCAGTGAATGTACAATGAGGTTGCATGGTGAGGAAATGGAAAATGTGAGTACGTTTAAGTACTTGGGTAGTGTGATGAGTAAGGATGAAAGTTTGGAGGTTGAAGTGCTTGAAAGGGTACAACAAAGAAGAAAGGTTGCTGGATCCCTGAAAGCAGTGATAAGAAACAGGGAAGTGGGCATGGAAGTGAAAAAGTTACTACATGACAGAATTGTGATACCAACTCTAACGTATGGAAGTGAAGCATGGACGTTGTTGGAAGGACATAAATCAAGAGTGAGAGCAGTGGAAATGAGTTATTTAAGGGGAGCCCGTGGAGTAACATAGAGGGACAGATTGACAAATGAGGATATAAAGGAGCATTGTGGTGTGGATGTGGATGTGATAGGAAGGGTTAGGAGGAACACATTGAAGTGGTTTGGCCACGTGGAGAGGACGGAAGGTGAGAGACTGACGAGGAGAGTGTATGTGAGTGAGGTGGAGGGAGGGGGAGGCCGAGGATGAAATGGTGGGATGGAGTGGAGAGGTATATGAGAGAAGGGGGTGTGAGCTGGGAGCAGGACAGTGAAATGGCGGGGGACAGGGCGAAATGGAGGCGATTTGTTTGTGGCCATCCCGTACTGGATTGAGGAGTCTGGCAATAGATAGATAGATAGATAGATAGAGACATTGTCATTGCAGTTCCTGTGTAACCACCTGTTTTGCAATCACTGTCACATGTATCAGTATGATATTCCCAACAGTGCAGTTAGTTGGAAATATTCCCTCAATAATCTTCCTACAGGATGGACTTCACATGAAGTGATAATGTAATTTCAAAGATACTGAGCATACTAAGATATACTATAATCACTATGTTCGTATCATACCTATATTCTCCTTATTATTGTTATTATTATTATTATTATTATTATTATAATTATTATTGTTATTATTATTATTATTATTATTATTATCCCTTTTATATTACTTGGTTCTCTATGATTTTCATAGAAAGTAATGTGTACTTTTCTCATAATACCTTTTTATCACTTATGTTGTTAGAACCTTTTGCCATGGTCATGTATTTGTATTATAAATATTCTATTCCCTTATCTTATTTAAGTCAACAACTGTATCTACATAGCATCACTATACCTTTTTATTCTGTAATATTCATTGTTGTACTTATCTATGATTAGGGACTTAGCTACATCGTTTTTTCCTATCACATTCTCATTTATTTACTCAGTTATTTCTTCATCCTTGATGTAATTAAACTTCTTATCTGTATATTTCCCCACTGTGTCAGGAGACCCAATTTTAATTAGACGAGGAAAAGTGTTACAAATTATTTAATAATTTCTTGCAAACTAGACTGATGTTAGAGTATATATAGTACTATAAAATAAATATTAAAATATATATACTAACATCAATCTGTTTTGTAAAAACTTATTAAATAATATATAACAATTTTCCCCGAATAATTAAAATTAGGTCTCCTGACACAATGGGGAAATATGCAGACAAGAAGCCTAATTACATCAAGGAGAAAGAAGTAATTGAGTAAAGGAACAAGAATGTGTTAGGAAAAACGATGTAGCAAGGTCCCTAGTCATTATATTGTATTATAATAGTATATAAGTGTAACCCTGTGTAACGGGGGGATGTGAATTTAAGAATTAAAAATGCTGGATGTTACTTGAAAATAGACAAGGAATTGACTTGTGAAAATCAAGCAGTAAGTTTTACTTTATGCCGGCTTACTTCGTCGATTCTCTAAAGACGAGAATTTATAAACATTCTCAACAGTACACAGCAGAGACTAATTACTCACGAGTGCTGTTTGTAGTACTGTTAGCCTCTCGAGAAAGTGACTCAACCCCTGACAATCTATAACTAATGCTAATAACAATAAACAGGTTCTTGCCGGTGCTTAACTCCTGGCTGGCACAACAGATTTAAGTCTGATACAAAAGAACTGGCCTAAGTACCAGTTATGAATATTGTAAAGAGTTTATGCAAACAAGGAGCGGCAACTAAAATAAGCCTAATATGGAGAAATAAAACATGAGTCTAATAACATTAAGCTCAAAGAAAAGAACTGTAAATTTATTGATTACAATAAAATAAATTTACGTTATATGAATCTCAAAATAAACTCAAAAGGGGAATTTCATGGTCGTAGGGGACTCATGAATTCAAATAACCAAGAGAATACACTCACTCGTTCATTCAAAAGCTAATTAACCTAAGCCTAAAAAAACAAACAGAAATACTGGTCAGTGGAGGGGAGCCGAAATGAAAGTCTGGGCGCCTGTCACGAACACCAGCACTGCTATTCACTCCAAGCCCGCTTAGCCAATCACCGTCTAGGTGGAGATTCAGGAATTCGCTGTACAAGACAGACGCTGCTATACGCCAGGCACAAAACGACCCTATCCTCGCGACGATCCCTAGCTGACTGACTTCAAACTAGGAAATGGGGCGAGAGATGGCCGTGTTTGCCGGAAATAGGCGTGGCCTAACTTAAACGGTCAATGGAAGGAAGGTGAACGATATAGGCTCACAATAAATCACTCAATGAAAGCACTAATGTCGTGGATAAGAATGGTCACTTGTGAAACAGTGACAAATGTTCTGAAAACCATCCCGATCGAAGTGAATAAGAGGATGGTTGAACTGAGTGATGCCCAGTAGGAATTCCAGTAGAGTTCGTGGTTTTCTCATTAAAGTACAATGTCACGAATTTATATAAATACGCTCGCGGCGAATTCGTCAGAATTTTACGATATACATACATATAAATCCTAACTTAGTCACACAAGATTCACACTGTGGTGTATGTACTATCTTGCTACAGGAGAAAACCACAACCGCCCATGAACGTAAAAACCTCATATTTACGTTAATAAGAGCAAGCTTGAGGAAAAAAAAACTCTGTGACGACGGTGAAAAATCCTGTACTCATGTCAAACTGAGCGAAAAGTTCGCTACATATACATTAACAATTTATTGTTATGTAGTGTGACGTATGTAATATACGGTGTAGGTGTGACCGTTGTGGTGTAACTGTGCGTACGTGTAAAATGATATAATACACATCAATAGTAAATAGAGACGATAAAGGCAGAAGAGAAGAGGCAGCAGCATGCGGCAGAGACTATCGGCTTATCTGCACGAAAATATTGCTACACCCTTCAGCTGCACCTGCGAAAGCAATCAAGGTGGAGCATCAAAAGTGTCAGTGGGACAATTTTTATTAAATTACAATTTCTCTCTCTGCCTAGTAGTCAGTACTTATGTTACAAAGAGTACACTATTATTTTGCTAATAGATACATTATTAACCAGGAAACGTAGTCCTTGGATTGCTCAAATCTCTGAGGACCCATGTAGTTTACTGGTTAAACCTACATTATTAACCAGGAAACGTGCCAGTCCTTGGTTTGCTCAAATCTCTGAGAATGGACAGTTTACTAGTTAAACCTAACGCTACACTTACGATTAATAACGGCGAGCTGATAATCCCAAGGCAATCTCGGGCAGGTCACAGTTTAACACCCAATGTGGGTGTGAACACTCATGTGGAAAATGTGCATTCTCCAAGACCCCTTAGAGATGCCCACAGCTCGAGACACCACAAGGTAATTCAAACACAGCCTCGGATTGTCCTTACGGGGGTCTCGAACTTCCCCTTAACCTACGGTATACATGTATATACAGGTCCTGGACGTAATGTGTCCTGTGGGACCAACGGGCGAGACTTCAGGTCTTACTGGTACACTAATAACTGAGAACCAAGCTAGTCATTAGATTGCATAAATCTCTGAGGACGCCTGTCTCAAGGAACCTAGCATACAACAGTTGCCCGTGTTAGTTATCAGTTAGCAGGCAAGACATCAGGTATGACCCTACAATGTCATTTCCCTTGATGAATCTCACAACAAAGTTAAACTGCTGAAAATACAATGTCCAGCACGTCAATCTTGCATTATCCGTCTTAGTCGTGCTGAGACTAGTGAGTGGCAAGTGATCGGTTTCCAGAGTGAATGGTGGTCCATATAAATAATAGTAATATTTATTAATACCATCAACCACGGCCAAGAGTTCCTTCTCAACAGTACCGTAATTCCTCTCAGCGAGTTTAAGCTTACGGCTGTGGTATGCCACTAGGAAAATTCCACTTTCTGTTTTTTGGATTCATACGGCACCTCCTCCATCTTGTGAAGCATCAGTGTGCAGTATGAAAGGTTTGTTGGAATTAGGCAACTGCAAGATGGGCTACTTACACAGCATATTCTTAAGGGCAGCAAAAGATCTCTCTTGCACAGCTCCCCATTCAGTGGCATTTGGAGCATGTTTCCAAAGCATCTCATACAACGTTTGGGCAATGAGAGCAAAGTTGGAGATAAAACTCCTATAATACCCCACTAGGCCAAGGAATGCACTAATCTGTTTCTTAGTCACGGGTCTCGGGGCTTCCCTAACCTTTCTGATCTTGTCTCCCTGACACCTGCAGCGACTCTTGCCAACAATATATCTGAGGAACTCCACCTCACTGTGAGCAATTTTACCCTTGCTAGGCTTCACACTCATGTTGAAACTCTGGAGTCTACTGAAGACAATTTCGAAGAGTCTGAGGTGCTCCTCCAACGTGGCAGAATGAACGAGGACATTGTCAACAAACATTTCTACTCCTACAATACCATGGAGCACTTGTCTCACGGCACGATTAAATATTGCTGGGGAATTGGTAAGTCCAGATGGGAGGACTATATACTGATACAACCCCCGAGGAGTAGCAAAGGCAGTGAGCTGATGACTCTCAGGCTGAAGGGGAATCTGAAAGAATCCCTTCACCAAATCGAGCTTCGTGAAATATCGTGAACCTGCCAGCTTGGAGAAAATAGCAATGTGGTCACCCATAGGCTCAGCATCCACTTTGGTGATTCCCTTTAGCCTCCTATAGTTGCCACAAACCCTGATTCCACCATCCTTCTTGCGGACTGCTACCATTGGACTGCAGTAAGGAGATGAGAACTTTTCAGTAATACCTGCAGTCTCCTTGTTGGCAATTTCGTTGTCTACTACATCCAGTAGTCGCATGGGAATCAGATATGGCTTAACCTTTACGGGAGTATCACTGGTCAACTTAATTTTGTGACAATCAACCACTGTAAATCTACCTTGGTCAGAGAAGACATCAGCATACTGACAGAGCAGTGACCTTATGGCATTCTGGTCACCTAATGCTAAGTCAGTGTTAAGTAAGACATCTCCAACAGTCTCCTCCTGACAGGACTGAACGGTTAAGGGGTCGTCATCATGGTCATCAGCTGGGATCACCGCAGCTGCCCCGGTTTCTTCCAGTGGCTGGTCACTGTCATCGGCTACTTGTGGGCCAGCCTCCTCGGGGTTTGACTCATGATAAGCCTTCAACATGTTAACGTGGAACGTCTTACGAAGATTCTCCATCTGAATTATGTAGCTGAGGTCTGGAATGCATTCTACTACATCATATGGATCCTTCCACTGTGCCAACAACTTGGTCTGAGCAGTGGGGAGTAACACCAAGCACTTATTGTCTGGACTGAACTTCTGAAGCTTTGCCTTCTTATCATAATAAGTTTTCTGAACTTCACGCACCTTGATCAATTCTTCCTTAGCTATCTCGACATTGACTGGAGGCGGTCAGCTACATGAAGGACGTAGGTGCAGGTGGTCCTGACATCAGGATCGGGTTCTTCATCGTCCCATAACACGAGAAAGACTTGAAGTGGTCCACAGACCGACCTTCGATACACCAGTTCAAAAGGTGAGAACTTCAAAGAATGCTGTGGGGCTTCTCGATAAGCAAATAGAAGAGGAGCAATGAACCACGGCCATTCCTTTGGCTGTTCAGTGGCCATGTGCTTTAACATCTTCTCGAGAGTCCCATTGAACCTCTCACACAACCATTACACATGGGATGATAGGGCATAGTTCGTAAGCCTCGGAAGGAAAACAATCTGAATGCTTCGCTCATCATTACGAAAGTGAACTGTGAACCCCTTCACTTAAGACCTCCTTGGGGATACCTACGTGACAGAACACTTCAATCAATGCCTCAGCAACAGTGACGGCCTCTATATTATTAAGGTCCATGGCTTCAGGCCACCATGTGCTAAAATTAATGATAGTGAGGATATACTTTGATCCATTACTTGCCCTAGGAGAGATTGGCACAACAATGTCAAACGCTACTCTCTCGAACAGTTCAGAGATTATAGGCATTGGTTTCAATGGTGCAGGATGGACACGTCCCCGGTCAGTGTTACTCTGACACACATAGCAGGAACACACAAGCCTAGTTATTTCCCGTCCCATTCCTGGCCAGAAAAAGTCAGCACTGATACGGCCCTGGGTTTTCCCTTTGCCCATGTGACCTCCCATCACTGAACGATGACCTAATTCGAACACTGCTCGGCAATACTTCGCGGGAATGACGAACTGCAGTCGATCCTCGCCCTGGGGTGTTTGTGACTCATGGTACAGCTGTCCTCGCTTACGAAGGAACCTGGCTTGACCTCCCTATGAATACTTAATTACATTACCCTCCAGCTTCTTACGCACTGAGGCAAGTGTCAGGCCAGACTGTTGTTCTTGGACAACATCGTGACTATGAATCAGATCTTGCGGCATTGCAACAGTCAACGGGTGATACGGTTCGAAGCCTTGGCCATGGCTTGTGTTATTGCAACAGCCGAAGTCTGAGTAGCAACATCTATGGTGCAAATATTTTTGACGCCTGGTATGTTGCCGATATTGAGGTCAAACAAAGGTTCTGGCATGACAACAGAAGCTGTCCAGCCAGTGTAGAAAGGAGATGTCACCTGGATACGTGCCTTAGGGAACAATCTCACTGATCCATCAATAAGTCTAACTTGGAACTCCTTACCTGTGTACTTGTCGGGCCGAACTAAACTTTGCTTGATGGAGCAACCTGAGGAACCATTATCTCTCAGAATATTTACGGAAACACCTCCCACAAACCCTGGCTGAAAAAGAAAGGCAGTGTTGCTGGTGGAAGGGTCTGAGGAGGTAGCAGCCAGTCATTGATAAGACTGCGGAACGAAATTGCAGCAAATGTGGCGCCCTGAGAACTAGATGCCTGAGGGGTCGTGCTCACCATCTGAGAAGTTGGAGCATTGACCACCTGAGATGGAGAGTTCACTGTCACTGGGGGACTAATGAACTGTGGAGAAGTACCTGGGGTTGGCACCACTGTGTGCTTGTTGTGGAATGAAGACTGCGTTTGCATCCTGCCTCCGATACACTAAAGTCGATTGTCCAGGCAGAGGATTACGTGTTTTGTCGTTGCTCTGCTGCTGCTTGAAATGCCGGTACTGCTGGTGGTTAGGGTTCTACTTGTCGTACCGCTTCCACTCAGGTTTCTGGGTGTTCTGCCCCTGTTCCTTCTACTGTAGTTTGTTTGGACATTGTCCATTATTCTGAGAACGGCCTTGATGCTGGGGTTCAGTCTGAGACAGTTTCCTAGATTTGTCAGCTTTCCTGTTCCAGATGTGTTGCTTACGAATTTGATACCCATACGCAATGAAGGATGCATCAGCCTTCTCCACCATATGGCTGGCATCCTTTACATGGCCTATCTTAGCTGAGCCATAAGCTCAGCAGGCCACGACTTTTCTAGCTGCATGCGCAGCATAAAGTCAATTATCCCCTCTTGCGTGGGAGGAGTTTCATCTTTCTCCATCGACTCATCTGAGTAAGCAGTAAGCCGATCAAGAAACTGAAGAGCAGTCTCCTTTTCTTGTAGACAAGCCCTCATAAACTGACTCCCGGCGTCGTCAATTGTGAGACCATACGCTCTGATGAGTGCGGCCTTCATCATCTCATATGTGAGATAGTCTCCACGAATTCTGTGGAGAATATTGAGGACAGGGCCCTTAAACAAGCTAAGAAACTGGAGCCGCTTAGCTGCCTATGAATGGCTCGATTCGCTCGCCTTCCTTGTATGAAGGAAGCTTGATGTGCGGAGTCACCAGAACATGTGCAGGGAGAGTGCCCGTGGAGCTTTGGTTAGCTGCACCAGATGTGTCTGAAGCCAAGGAGTCTTGCTTGAGTTTCAGCATCTCAAGTTCATGTTTCCCACATGCCTCGCGCTCGGATTGTTCATGTTCTCGTTCTCTCTCTCGTTGTTCTAGCTCAGATTCTTGTTCTCTCTCTCGTTGTTCTCGCTCGTATTCACGTTGTTTTTGCTCGTGTTCACGTTGTTCTCGCTCGTGTTCACGTTTTCTCTCGCGTTCCTCACGCTGAATTCGAAGCTCTTCACGAGCATCATTCTGACGCTGCTGCTCCTAACTAGACCGAGAGAGCACATTTTCTTTTATTTGTAGGGGATCGGTAAGCCCCATGTCTTTGGCTTCCTGTACATATATATTAGTAGCCATGATGCTAACTCAGCTAAGGCTGAGTAGACTAAAGACTGAGTACTGACTGCCATTTTGCAGAGAAATGCCAATAATGAAAATTAAGATTATAGGCACAGGTTGGTGGTGACCAGTTTTATCTAGTTAAACTGGTAAAGAAAGAAAATTAAAAAAAATGAAACTGATTGGGAAAACTATTATGTAAAATGAAAAGAAATGAATCAATAACCACCAGTAAGATTTTGCCTGTAGACTTTATTGATAACAAATACCTAGGTGTGAGTGAGTGAGTATTATCTCGTTAATAACTTTAGAGCTAGGAGTTAACATCCTGGAATGAGGTCGCCAGATGTCACGGGGGAATATGAATTTAAGAATTAAAAATGCTAGATGTTACTTGAAAATAGAGAGGGGAACTGACTTGTGAAAATCAAGCAGTAAGTTTTACTTTATGCTAGCTTACTTCGCCGATTCTCTAAAGACGAGAATTTATAAACTTTCTCAATAGTACACAGCAGAGACTAATTACTCACAAGTGCTGTTTGTAGTACTGTTAGCCTCTCGAGAAATTGACTCAACCCCTGACAATCTATAACTAATGCTAATAATAATGAACAGGTTCTTGCCGGTGCTTAACTCCTGGCTTGCACAAAGGATTTAAATTTGATACAAAACAACTGGCCTAAGTACCAGTTATGAATATTGTAAAGAGTTTGTGCAAACTAGGAGCAGCAACTAAAATAAGCTTAATGTGGAGAAATAAAACACAAGTATAATTACATTAAGCTCAAAGAAAAGAACTGTAAATTTATTGATTACAATAAAATAAATTTACGTTATATGAATCTCAAAATAAATTCAAAAGGGGAATTTCATGGTCATAGGGGACTCATGAATTCAAATAACAAGAGAATGCACTCACTCATTCAAAAGCTAATTAAACTTAAGCCTAGAAAAACGAACAGAAAAACTGGTCAGTGGAGGGGAGCCGAAACGAAAGTCTGGGCGCCTGTGATGAACACCATCGCTGCTATTTGCTCCAAGCCCGCTTCGCCAATCACCGTCTAGGTGGAGATTCAGGAATTCGCTGTACAACAGAGACGCTGCTCTACGCTGGGCACAAAACGATCCTATCCTCGCGACGATCCCGAGCTGACTGACTTCAAACTAGGAAATGGGGCGAGAGATGGCCGTGTTCACCAGAAATAGGAGTGGCCTAATTTCAACGGTCAATGGAAGGAAGGTGAACGATATAGGCTCACAATAAATCACTCTGAGAAAGCACTAATGTCATGGATAAGAATGGTCACTTGTGAAACAGTGACAAATGTTCTGAAAACCATCCCGATCGAAGTGAATACGAGGACGGTTGAACTGAGTGATGCCAAGTAGAAATTCCACTAGAGTTCGTGGTTTTCTCATTAAAGTACAATGTCACGAATTTATATAAATACGCTCGCGTGAATTGGTCAGAATTTTACCATATACATACATATAAATCCTAACTCAGTCAGACAAGATTCACACTGTGGTGTGTCTACTATCTTGCTACAGGAGAAAATCACAATCGCCCATGAGCGAAAAAAAAAAACTCGTATTTACTTTAATAAGAGCAAGCTTGAGGAAAAAAAAAATCCGTGACGACGGTGAAAAATCCTGTACTCATGTCAAACTGAGCAAAAAGTTCGCTACATATACATTAACAACTAACTGTTATATAGTGTGATGTATGTAAAACACGGTGCAGGTGTGACCATTGTGGTGTAACTATCCGTATGTCTATAATTATATAATAAAGATCAATAGTAAATAGAGACGACAGGGCAGAAGAGAAGAGGTAGCAGCATGCGGCAGACGATAGGCTGCTCTGCACGACAAAATTGCTACACCCTCAAGCTGCACTTGTGAAGGGAATCAAGGTGGAGCATCAAAAGTGTCAGTGGGACAATTTTTATTAAATTACAATTTCTCTCTCTGCCTAGTAGTCAGAACTTATACTACAAAAAGTACACTATTATTTTGTTAATGGATACATTATTAATCAGGAAACGTAGTCCTTGGATTGCTCAAATCTCTGAGGACCCCTGTAATTTACTGGTTAAACCTACATTATTAACCAGGAAACGTGCTAGTCCTTGGATTGCTCAAATCTCTGAGAACGGGCAGTTCACTGATTAAACCTACATTATTAATCACAAAACATGCCAGTCCTTCGATTGCTCAAATCTCTGAGAACGGGCAGTTTACTGGTTAAACCTAACACAACACTTACGATTAATAATGGTGAGCTGAGAATCCCTAGTCAATCTTGGGCAGGTCACAGTTTCACAACCAACGTGGGTGTGAACACCCATGTGGATAATATGCATCCTCCAGGAGTCCTCAGAGATGCCCACAGCTCGAGACACCACAAAGTAATTCAAACGCAGCCTCGGATTGTCCTTACGGAGGTCTCGAACTTCCCCTTAACCTATGGTATACATGTATATACAGGTCCTGGACGTAATGTGTACTGTGGGACCAATGGGCGAGACTTCATGTGTTACTGGTACACTAATAACTGGGAACCAAGCTAGTCCTTGGATTGCATAAATCTCTGAGGACGCCTGTCTTACGGAACCCAGCAAACAACAGTTGCCCTTGTTAGTTATCAGTTAGCAGGTGAGACATCAGGTCTGGACATAGCAAGAATAATCTTCTAAAAATTACTTCACTGGAGTGAAGGACTTAACCAAGTGGTGGGGGTGGGGATGGGGGGGCAGAGTTGAAGACGTGAATATCAAGGTCTCCTGAGGCTAGGGCAGACTGGCAGGAAATTACGGCTGTTGGCTGGTTGGCTTAGGAAGGCCCCGGGGAGGTCGCCAGCTCGAGACAGGAAAGTAAGTGGAGGAAAGAACATGGATATTTTTAAAAGCCTGAAAACTGCCTATCCCTCGGGTTCCTGTGACTCCCTGTTACCTTTATAAAACTGTCTGGTTTTGGCTGGAATAAATTAATAGAGTTTTCCCTACCATGGAAGTGTTAGTGGTCCTAGTACTAACACATCGGTTCCTGTACTCATTCTCGGCCGGACAGAATCGTTTAATGTTGTCTGGAATAGAATACTAGAGTTGTCCCTACCATGTGAGGGTTACTAATATCAGTATTAACACTCAGTTTCTATGAATCCCTTCCAGCTAAATAAAATCATTTGGTGCCAGCTGGAATAGAACGAGATGACCACGAGAGGGTAAGCAAATTGATTGGTTGATTAACTGAAAAAAGAAAATGGCTCTGCAACTGTTAGGGTCGTATTCCACCAAACAACGATTAAAAAGCAACCACAAAGAATAATAAAAAACAAGAATATAAAACTTAAATAAGAAAAACACTTAACACACATAAAACGAAGAAAACGTAAAAGCACAAAAGAAAAAAACATTGAACACTAAATTTTATAAAGAAGTCCAGCTGCCTCCAGAAAGGAGAGGGTTCCCCCTCCCATACAGCAGGCGTCTTCCCCAAGCACCAACAAAAAACAATACGAACCATCATCCGCCCGGTACTCAGGGAGGTACTGACGGCATAAATCTCCGAAAAGATAGGCACTCCACCAGCAAGTGCCGAATAGTCAAGGGCACCAAGCAATTTTCACAGAAAGGAAGGGGGAGCACCCTCCATTATATATCCATGAGTGAACCGGGTGTGGCTAATGTGGAGCCAGCATAAAGCCGTCTCCTACTGGCAAGACAAGCATCGGTAACTGAAGAAGCCCACCTTACCACAAACAGCACGCACTTGTTGGCCCCCACTGCATTTCAGCATTCTTGCCAACAACGCTGAATCTGTCCCACAGCAGCAGGATGGCGAGCCAATGCTGCTTCAGCCAGCAGATCAGCCCACTCATTCCCTGGCTGGAACCCAACAAAACCCCACACGACGATTACGACAACCAAGGAGGAAAAAAACAATCTAAAATTTATAAATCCAATGGATGAGATGAATTAAAAGACTCTGTTGCATATACAACATTGCGGAAGTCATTAAAAATCGCAAAAGCGAGCTGTGCGAGAGTGAAAATTATTTGGAGAAGAAATAAAATAGCAGTTTTGCTGTAAAAAAAAAAAAAAAAAAGAAATACCAGGAGGACTATGTTCCAACTGAAGGAGGCGAAGACGATACCAGAGAGAGTCTTCGATCAATCTGTATAGACAGGGACAGAGTCCTTATGAGTAGAAGCATGTTCTAAAGAGATAGAGGGACACCTGAGAGGAAATTGAACTCTTTCTTTTTACCACTAATGGACGTACAGAATGTCACGCGAGAGAGTAGCCAATAATACACCCTCGGGATCTGATGCAGACAAACTGACAGCCTAGGGAGAGAGAAGGCTGACATAACAGATCGGACCTTGTAACCCAAAAAGCTTTAGGAAACTTTGATTGGTCTCGTTAAAAGTCTGGGAATCCTCAGAGATTATGATGCAAGGCACAACAACAACAACAACTGGCGCCACAATTCAAAGGGAGGGCACCAGCATCCACCAGTAAATCAGGGATGACCCGAGTGTCCCAGTTACCAGACGAGCATCAGCATAATGCACCGAATTTATCACCAAAAACAGGCATCTGCAGCAGAAGAGCAAACCTCATGCCCATACTCAGTTTAGAAAGAGTAAGAGATGTATGCAAAAGGAGGAGGATTCAACGGTCAGTGTTAAAAATCTATCTATTGCCAGACGTCTTAATCCCGCAAGGGGTGGCCACAAACAACTAGCCTCCATGCCGCCCAGTCTCCTGCCATTTCACTGCCCTGCTCCCAGCTCACACCCCCTCACTCATATACTTCTCCCCTATATCCATCCATCTCATCCTTGGCCGTACTCTCCCTCTCCCCCCCCTCCACCTCACTCACATACACTCTCCTCGTCAGTCTCTCACTCTCCATCCTCTCCACATGGCCATTCCACCTCAATGTGTTTCTCCTAACGCTTCCTATCACATCCACATCCACACCACAACCCTCCTTTACTTCCTCATTTGTCAGTCTGTTTTTCCATGTGACTCCACATGCTCCTCTCAAATAACTCACTTCCACTGCTCTCACTCTTTACTTCTGTCCCTCCAACAAGGTCCAAGTTTCACTTCCATGCGTTAGAGTTGGTATCACAATACTGTCATAGTAACTTTTTCACTTCCATGCTCACTTCCCTGTTTCTTATCACTGCTTTCAAGGAACCAGCAACCCTTCTTCCATGTTGTACCCTTTCATGCACGTCACCCTCTAAACTTCCATCCTTACTCATCACACTACCCACTTACATTTTCTATTTCCTCCTCATCCAGCCTCACTATACATTCACTGACTTCACCTCTCTCGAAAACCATAATTTTACTCTTCCCTACATTCACCTTTAGATTCCATTTCTTACACACTCTCCCAAACTCGTCCACCAAGCGTTGCAGCTCCCCTTCATCTTCACTTAACAACACAGTATTATCTGCAAACAACAGTACAGGGAGTTTCCAAACACTGCCCTCTCTCACTAGGGCCGCTCCAGCATCCGCTGACCTACCTTGTATCTCTTTTATAGCCCCATCCACATACAGATGAATTATTAATTAATAATTTAACAAGTTCTTACAAACTAGACTGATGTTAGTGTATATATTAGTTTATATACAATATTATATAAATGTAACCCTGTGTGTAGGTATACCCGTTGTTAGCCTATGTGACAAAATGTATGATGTCAGCTGGCGCTGTGAGGAGTTTTCTGATGATTAAGGTCTAGGCAGCCGGGAGGTAGAGAAATACTCCGGTTAGCTGAGTAGCTTTATCGCAGGCCCCAAGCAGGGCACATCTGTAATCATCTGGTCAGGAATAATGCAGTAAAAATCCACAGGACTTTGAGCAAAAATCTTATTGACTTGTAAACTCGTATAAAGTGGTAGCAGTGCTGTGCGTCGCACGAAATATTTCATGTCTCCAACAAACATTGTCAAATAAATTGCTGGAGAGTCACACCCTGTTTTACTCGTATACAAAGCCGACCTGCCACTCCCTGCTTGTACAAGCTGCCCTGGTTTTCTCTCTGCTCTGCCCCGTAGTTAACCAGCAGTTATAACCTAACAATGCCCACCATATCTTGTTCTACATGTCTTCTTCGGTTCTTGCTGTGAGTGTGACGAGCCTCATTTAATTATCTCCGGGGCCTGCACCTGCCTGCTTTCCCAGTACCGCCACCTCTTGCCTTTCGCTGTGTGGAACTGGGTTGTGTGTGTCCTGCATCTTTATCGCCCCTTGATCCTGTACTTGCTCCCCGTGGAAAAATCAATCCATTTCCAACCTCCTCCCACTCACCATCACTGCCCAGCAACCCATCCCACAGGCAAGCATTACGACGCCACCCAACCCCCACAATACGTCACTGCCCAGTACTTGCCACACCCTCAAGCAGTATTCCCCAAGAGTCCTCCACGTAAGTTGCCCTGACGAGCCAATATACTTGACAACACACGCTCCTGTAACGTCAACATTACATCATCATAAACGGCCAGCGTCTCACCACTCATATACTCGTACTTCCACGTCAAGACTTGCTTCATCCAGTTCTCTCCAAACAATGCATTTGCTCTCCTAGATGAGTGGAGTCTCCAGCCTCATTACAGCCACACACTTGACGGAGTGAACAATTATTTACTGTTGCCTTGCCACCTTGTCACCTCCTCTAGAGATTATCTGTCACTTTTCTCTGAAGATTGTGAATAATATCATTATTAATTCCTGATTTCATTCACTGTTTTAGTTCTTTACACTTACTGCTCTCTCTTTTTCCACTCTTCATTAAATTACTAATTTTCTTTAACATTGCGTTCATTGTACATAATTCATTTTCTGTAATATAAAATTCATTGTATATAATTCATTTGTTTAACTGTAGTTGAAAGTATGTACATGTATTTTCTTTTTTTTTTTCTTTGCTCATGTTCAGACTCCCCAGGTGTACGTAAGTTATTTCCCTAGAGTTAACCTCTCTCCTACTTGCCAGTTAGCTAGGGATGATGATGAGGAGGATACATGTGTAACTCTTACACGAAACCAAATTCAACCATTCTTGAGACCTCTGTAACTGATATTGTCTTGTAAGTCTTCCTACTGCTACTACTACTACTATTACTACTACTACTACTACTATTATTGCTACTACTACTACTACTACCATTCTAAATAATCAAGATAACTGTAATCCAGATACTCTTACTCCTTGTCCCCAAAGCGAAACTCTAGAATATTCTTCTCCTCATTTTCATGATAATCTTCCTACAGTTACCAGTACTCCACCAGTAACTCATAATTAACAGTGTGAACATTATTTAGTGGTTATGATCCACAGGTAAACATGGCGATTGATGGTGAGTGGTGAACTGAGTGAAAGGAAGGCAATGATTGATTATGTGTGTGTGGATGAAAGGATGCGAAGATGTGTAATGGATGCAAGAGCTTATAGAGGTTGGGGGAGTGGACTTTCTGACCACTACCTGGTGGTGGCCAGAATCAAGATCCAAGTAAGATGGAGAAATAGAAGAAGGGAAGGACGGGAGGAAGAAGTAGTTGCAAGGAGAGTGGAAAGGTTACAAGAGGATGAGAAAAAGGCAGAATATAAGAGAGAAGTGGAGGAACGATTGGGCAAATATGAATTGGAGCAGATGGGGGACGTGGAAGGTGTGTGCAGAATATTCACAGAAGAAATATGTGCATCATGTGATGTGGTGTATGGGGTGAAGAAAAGACGGATGGGGGTGCAAGGAACAGCGTGGTGGAATGAAGAGGTGAGACAGGCTGTGGCACAAAAAAAGAAAGCATACAGTGAATGGATGAGAAATAGGGGGGTGGAAGAAGTTGAGAGGCGAAAGAGAGAGTTATATGTAGAAAGGAAGAGGGAGGTAAAAAGATTAGTAAGAGAGAGTAAGAAGAGAGTGGAGGAATTTGGATGGAATTTGAGTGTAAAGTGGAGGGATTGTAAGAAAATGTTCTGGAAGGAGGTGAAGAAAGTAAGACAGGGTGGCAGTGAAATTAGCAGAGGAGTGAAAAATAAAAATGGTAGATTACTAGTGGAGAAGGGAGAAAAAGTGAGCAGATGGAGAGAACACTTTAAGGATTTGTTGAACATAGAGGATGGAAGTAGTGTGAGTATAAGTGGCGGGGGAATGGCTGGGAGAAGGAGGGAGGTGAGGAGACAGAAAGAAATCAGTAGGATAGAAGTTGTGGAAGCAATGAAGAAAGTCAAATTGGGGAAAGCCCCAGGAATTGATGGAGTGTGTGGTGAAATGCTGAAGCATGGGGGAGAGATAGTAGTAGAATGGATGTGGAAGACGTGCAGATTGGCCTGGGAGGAAGGTAGAGTCCCGGAGGATTGGAAGTCAGGTATAATTATTCCCTTGTATAAAGGAAAAGGGGAAAAAGAAGTGTGTGGTAATCATAGGGGCATTTGTCTTCTTAATGTAATAGGAAAAGTGTATGGTAGGACACTTATTGACAGAGTTAGGGAAAGAACAGAGGAATTAGTTTGAGAAGAACAAGGAGGCTTTAGGAAGGGAAGAGGTTGTGTAAATCAGATATTCATTCTTAAATCTTTAGTGGAAAAGTTTCTAGAGAAAGGAAAGAAGTTGTATGCGGCTTTCATGGATTTGGAGAAGCATATGACAGGGTGGATAGACAAGGAATGTGGAAAGTATTAAGAATATATGGAGTAGCTGGGAAGTTGTTGAATGCTGTGAAGAGTATGTATGATGGTGCTAAGGCTGCAGTGTGTGTGGATGGTGAACTGAATGAATTTTTCTCTTTGAAGGTTGGGTTGAAATAGGGATGTGTCATATCTCCATGGTTGTTCAATCTGTACATGGATGGGGTAATAAAGGAGGTACAAGGTAGGGCAGTGGATGTTGGAGTGGCCCTGGTGAGTGAGGGTAGTGTTTGGAAACTCTCTGTACTGTTGTTTGCAGATGATACTGTGTTGTTGAGTGAAGACAAAGGGGAGCTGCAAGGCTTGGTGGATGAATTTGGGGAGTGTGTAAGAAACGGAATCTAAAGGTGAATGTAGGGAAGAGTAAAGTGATGGTCTTTGAGAAAGGTGAAGTCAGTGAATGTACAATAAGGTTGGATGGTGAGGAAATGGAAAATGTGAGTACGTTTAAGTACTTGGGTAGTGTGATGAGTAAGGATGGAAGTTTGGAGGGTGAAGTGCTTGAAAGGGTACAACAAGGAAGAAAGGTTGCTGGATCCCTGAAAGCAGTGATAAGAAACAGGGAAGTGGGCATGGAAGTGAAAAAGTTACTACATGACAGAATTGTAATACCAACTCTAACGTATGGAAGTGAAGCATGGACGTTGTCGGAAGGACACAAATCAAGAGAGCAGTGGAAATGAGTTATTTAAGGGGAGCCCGTGGAGTAACATAGAGGGACAGATTGACAAATGAGGATATAAAGGAGCATTGTGGTGTGGATGTGGATGTGATAGGAAGGGTTAGGAGGAACACATTGAAGTGGTTTGGCCACGTGGAGAGGACGGAAGGCGAGAGACTGACGAGGAGAGTGTATGTGAGTGAGGTGGAGGGAGGGGGAGGCCGAGGATGAAATGGTGGGATGGAGTGGAGAGGTATATGAGAGAAGGGGGTGTGAGCTGGGAGCAGGACAGTGAAATGGCGGGGGACAGGGCGACATGGAGGCGATTTGCTTGTGGCCACCCCGTACTGGATTGAGGAGTCTGGCAATAGATAGATAGATAGATAGAGACACTGTCATTGCAGTTCCTGTGTAACCACCTGTTTTGCAATCACTGTCACATGTATCAGTATGATATTCCCAACAGTGCAGTTAGTTGGAAATATTCCCTCAATAATCTTCCTACATGATGGACTTCACATGAAGTGATAATGTAATTTCAAGGATACTGAGCATACTAAGATATTCTTTAATCACTATGTTCGCATCATACCTATATTCTCCTTATTATTATTGTTATTATTATTATTATTATTATTATTATTATTAATATTATTATCCCTTTTATATTACTTGGTTCTCTATGATTTCCATAGAAAGTAATGTGTACTTTTCTCACAAAACCTTTTTAACACTTATGTTGTTAGAACCTTTTGCCATGGTCATGTATTTGTATTATAAATATTTTATTCCCTTATCTTATTTAAGTCAACAACTGTATCTACATAGCATCACTATACCTTTTTATTCTGTAATATTCATTGTTGTACTTATCTATGATTAGGGACTTAGCTACGTCGTTTTTTCCTATCACATTCTCATTTATTTACTCAGTTATTTCTTCATCCTTGATGTAATTAAACTTCTTGTCTGTATATTTCCCCACTGTGTCAGGAGACCCAATTTTAATTAGACGAGGAAAAGTGTTACAAATTATTTAATAATTTCTTGCAAACTAGACTGATGTTAGAGTATATATAGTACTATAAAATAAATATTAAAATATATATACTAACATCAATCTGTTTTGTAAAAACTTATTAAATAATATATAACAATTTTCCCCGAATAATTAAAATTAGGTCTCCTGACACAATGAAATATGCAGACAAGAAGCCTAATTACATCAAGGAGAAAGAAGTAATTGAGTAAAGGAACAAGAATGTGTTAGGAAAAACGATGTAGCAAGGTCCCTAGTCATTATATTGTATTATAATAGTATATAAGTGTAACCCTGTGTAACGGGGGATGTGAATTTATGAAATAAAAATGCTGGATGTTATTTGAAACTAGACAAGGAACTGACTTGTGAAAATCAAGCAGTAAGTTTTACTTTATGCCGGCTTACTTCGTCGATTCTCTAAAGACGAGAATTTATAAACATTCTCAACAGTACACAGCAGAGACTAATTACTCACGAGTGCTGTTTGTAGTACTGTTAGCCTCTCGAGAAAGTGACTCCACCCCTGACAGTCTATAACTAATGCTAATAACAATAAACAGGTTCTTGCCGGTGCTTAACTCCTGGCTGGAACAACAGATTTAAGTCTGATACAAAAGAACTGGCCTAAGTACCAGTTATGAATATTGTAAAGAGTTTATGCAAACAAGGAGCAGCAACTAAAATAAGCTTAATGTTGAGAAATAAAACACGAGTCTAATAACATTAAGCTCAAAGAAAAGAACTGTAAATTTATTGATTACAATAAAATAAATTTACGTTATATGAATCTCAAAATAAATTCAAAAGGGGAATTTCATGGTCGTAGGGGACTCATGAATTCAAATAACAAGAGAATACACTCACTCGTTCATTCAAAAGCTAATTAACCTAAGCCTAAAAAAACGAACAGAAATACTGGTCAGTGGAGGGGAGCCGAAACGAAAGTCTGGGCGCCTGTCATGAGCACCAGCACTGCTATTCACTCCAAGCCCGCTTAGCCAATCACCGTCTAGGTGGAGATTCAGGAATTCGCTGTACAAGAGAGACGCTGCTGTACGCCAGGCACAAATCGACCCTATCCTCGCGACGATCCCTAGCTGACTGACTTCAAACTAGGAAATGGGCGAGAGATGGCCGTGTTTGCCGGAAATAGGCGTGGCCTAACTTAAACGGTCAATGGAAGGAAGGTGAACGATATAGGCTCACAATAAATCACTCAATGAAAGCACTAATGTCGTGGATAAGAATGGTCAATTGTGAAACAGTGACAAATGTTCTGAAAACCATCCCGATCGAAGTGAATAAGAGGACGGTTGAACTGAGTGATGCCCAGTAGGAATTCCACTAGAGTTCGTGGTTTTCTCATTAAAGTACAATGTCACAAATTTATATAAATACGCTCGCGGCGAATTCGTCAGAATTTTACGGTATACATACATATAAATCCTAACTTAGTTACACAAGATTCACAGTGTGGTGTGTCTACTATCTTGCTACAGGAGAAAACCACAACCGCCCATGAACGTAAAAACCTCATATTTACGTTAATAAGAGCAAGCTTGAGGAAAAAAAAACTCTGTGACGACCGTGAAAAATCCTGTACTCAGGTCAAACTGAGCAAAAAGTTCGCTACATATACACTAACAACTAATTGTTATGTAGTGTGATGTATGTAATATACGGTGTAGGTGTGACTGTTCTGGTGTAACTGTGCGTACGTGTAAAATGATATAATACACATCAATAGTAAATAGAGACGATAAAGGCAGAAGAGAAGAGGCAGCAGCATGCGGCAGAGACTATCGGCTTATCTGCACGAAAATATTGCTACACCCTTCAGCTGCACCTGCGAAAGCAATCAAGGTGGAGCATCAAAAGTGTCAGTGGGACAATTTTTATTAAATTACAATTTCTCTCTCTGCCTAGTAGTCAGTACTTATGTTACAAAGAGTACACTATTATTTTGCTAATAGATACATTATTAACCAGGAAACGTAGTCCTTGGATTGCTCAAATCTCTGAGGACCCATGTAGTTTACTGGTTAAACCTACATTATTAACCAGGAAACGTGCCAGTCCTTGGTTTGCTCAAATCTCTGAGAATGGACAGTTTACTAGTTAAACCTAACGCTACACTTACGATTAATAACGGCGAGCTGATAATCCCAAGGCAATCTCGGGCAGGTCACAGTTTAACACCCAATGTGGGTGTGAACACTCATGTGGAAAATGTGCATTCTCCAAGACCCCTTAGAGATGCCCACAGCTCGAGACACCACAAGGTAATTCAAACACAGCCTCGGATTGTCCTTACGGGGGTCTCGAACTTCCCCTTAACCTACGGTATACATGTATATACAGGTCCTGGACGTAATGTGTCCTGTGGGACCAACGGGCGAGACTTCAGGTCTTACTGGTACACTAATAACTGAGAACCAAGCTAGTCATTAGATTGCATAAATCTCTGAGGACGCCTGTCTCAAGGAACCTAGCATACAACAGTTGCCCGTGTTAGTTATCAGTTAGCAGGCAAGACATCAGGTATGACCCTACAATGTCATTTCCCTTGATGAATCTCACAACAAAGTTAAACTGCTGAAAATACAATGTCCAGCACGTCAATCTTGCATTATCCGTCTTAGTCGTGCTGAGACTAGTGAGTGGCAAGTGATCGGTTTCCAGAGTGAATGGTGGTCCATATAAATAATAGTAATATTTATTAATACCATCAACCACGGCCAAGAGTTCCTTCTCAACAGTACCGTAATTCCTCTCAGCGAGTTTAAGCTTACGGCTGTGGTATGCCACTAGGAAAATTCCACTTTCTGTTTTTTGGATTCATACGGCACCTCCTCCATCTTGTGAAGCATCAGTGTGCAGTATGAAAGGTTTGTTGGAATTAGGCAACTGCAAGATGGGCTACTTACACAGCATATTCTTAAGGGCAGCAAAAGATCTCTCTTGCACAGCTCCCCATTCAGTGGCATTTGGAGCATGTTTCCAAAGCATCTCATACAACGTTTGGGCAATGAGAGCAAAGTTGGGGATAAAACTCCTATAATACCTCACTAGGCCAAGGAATGCACTAATCTGTTTCTTGGTCACGGGTCTCGGGGCTTCCCTAACCTTTCTGATCTTGTCTCCCTGACACCTCCAGCGACTCTTGCCAACAATATATCTGAGGAACTCCACCTCACTGTGAGCAATTTTACCCTTGCTAGGCTTCACACTCATGTTGAAACTCTGGAGTCTACTGAAGACAATTTCCAAGAGTCTAAGGTGCTCCTCCAAAGTGGCAGAATGAACGAGGACATTGTCAACAAACATTTCTACTCCTACAATACCATGGAGCACTTGTCTCACGGCACGGTTAAATATTGCTGGGGAATTGGTAAGTCCAGATGGGAGGACTATATACTGATACAACCCCCTAGGAGTAGCAAAGGCAGTGAGCTGACGGCTCTCAGGCTGAAGGGGAATCTGAAAGAATCCCTTCACCAAATCGAGCTTCATGAAATATCGTGAACCTGTCAGCTTGTAGAAGATGGCAATGTGGTCACCCATAGGCTCAGCATCCACTTTGGTGATTCCATATAGCCTCCTATAGTTGCCACAAACCCTGACTCCACCATCCTTCTTGCAGACTACTACCATTGGACTGCAGTAAGGAGATGAGAACTTTTCAGTAATACCTGCAGTCTCCTTGTTGGCAATTTCGTTGTCCACTGCATCCAGTAGTCGCATGGGAATCGGATATGGCTTAACCTTTACAGAAGTATCACTGGTCAACTTAATTTTGTGACAATCAACCACCGTAAATCTACCTTGGTCAGAGAAGACATCAGCATACTGACAGAGCAGTGACCTTATGGCATTCTGGCCACCTAATGCTAAGTCAGTGTTAAGTAAGACATCTCCGACAGTCTCCTTCTGACAGGACTGAACGGTTAAGGGCTCGTCATCATGGTCATCAGCTGGGATCACCGCAGCTGCCCCGGTTTCTTCCAGTGGCTGGTCACTATCATCGGCTACTTGTAGGCCAGCCTCCTCGGGGTTTGACTCATGATAAGCCTTCAACATGTTAACGTGGAACCTTTTACGAAGATTCTCCATCTGAATTATGTAGCTGAGGTCTGGAATGCATTCTACTACATCATATGGATCCTTCCACTGTGCCAACAACTTGGTCTGAGCAGTGGGGAGTAACACCAAGCACTTATTGTCTGGACTGAACTTCTGAA
The DNA here is from genome assembly GCF_032717465.1 of Coenobita brevimanus. Taxonomy (NCBI): domain Eukaryota; kingdom Metazoa; phylum Arthropoda; class Malacostraca; order Decapoda; family Coenobitidae; genus Coenobita; species Coenobita brevimanus. The sequence continues at coordinate 11,650,057 of NC_136994.1, forward strand.
GCTTTGCCTTCTTATCATAATAAGCTTTCTGAACTTCGCGTGCCTTGATCAATTCTTCCTTAGCTATCTCGACATTGACTGGAGGCGGTCAGCTACATGAAGGACGTAGGTGCAGGTGGTCTTGACATCAGGATCGGATTCTTCATCGTCCCATAGCTTGTGAAAGACTTGAAGTGGTCCACAGACCGACCTTCCATACACCAGTTCAAAAGGTGAGAACTTCAAAGAATGCTGTGGGGCTTCTCGATAAGCAAATAGAAGAGGAGCAATGAACCGCGGCCATTCCTTTGGCTGTTCAGTGGCCATGTGCTTTAACATCTTCTCGAGAGTCCCATTGAACCTCACACACAACCATTACACATGGGATGATAGGGCATAGTTCGTAAGCCTCGGAAGGAAAACAATCTGAATGCTTCGTTCATCATTACGGAGGTGATCTGTGAACCCCTGTCACTTAAGACCTCCTTGGGGATACCTACGTGACAGAAACTTCAATCAATGCCTCAGCAACAGTGACAGCCTCTATATTCTTAAGGGCCACGGCTTCAGGCCACCGTGTGCTAAAATTAACAATAGTGAGGATATACTTTGATCCATTACTTGCCCTAGGAGAGATTGGCACAACAATGTCAAACACTACTCTCTCGAACAGTTCAGAGATTATAGGCATTGGTTTCAATGGTGCAGGATGGACACATCCCCGGTCAGTGGTACTCTGACACACATAGCAGGAACACACAAGCCTAGTTATTTCCTGTCCCATTCCTGGTCAGAAAAAGTCAGCACTGATACGGCCCTGGGTTTTCCCTTTGCCCATGTGACCTCCCATCACTGAACGATGACCTAATTCGAACACTGCTCGGCAATACTTCGCGGGAATGACGAACTGCAGTCGATCCTCGCCCTGGGGTGTTTGTGACTCATGGTACAGCTGTCCTCGCTTACGAAGGAACCTGGCTTGACCTCCCTATGAATACTTAATTACATTACCCTCCAGCTTCTTACGCACTGAGGCAAGTGTCAGGCCAGACTGTTGTTCTTGGACAACATCGTGACTATGAATCAGATCTTGCGGCATTGCAACAGTCAACGGGTGATACGGTTCGAAGCCTTGGCCATGGCTTGTGTTATTGCAACAGCCGAAGTCTGAGTAGCAACATCTATGGTGCAAATATTTTTGACGCCTGGTATGTTGCCGATATTGAGGTCAAACAAAGGTTCTGGCATGACAACAGAAGCTGTCCAGCCAGTGTAGAAAGGAGATGTCACCTGGATACGTGCCTTAGGGAACAATCTCACTGATCCATCAATAAGTCTAACTTGGAACTCCTTACCTGTGTACTTGTCGGGCCGAACTAAACTTTGCTTGATGGAGCAACCTGAGGAACCATTATCTCTCAGAATATTTACGGAAACACCTCCCACAAACCCTGGCTGAAAAAGAAAGGCAGTGTTGCTGGTGGAAGGGTCTGAGGAGGTAGCAGCCAGTCATTGATAAGACTGCGGAACGAAATTGCAGCAAATGTGGCGCCCTGAGAACTAGATGCCTGAGGGGTCGTGCTCACCATCTGAGAAGTTGGAGCATTGACCACCTGAGATGGAGAGTTCACTGTCACTGGGGGACTAATGAACTGTGGAGAAGTACCTGGGGTTGGCACCACTGTGTGCTTGTTGTGGAATGAAGACTGCGTTTGCATCCTGCCTCCGATACACTAAAGTCGATTGTCCAGGCAGAGGATTACGTGTTTTGTCGTTGCTCTGCTGCTGCTTGAAATGCCGGTACTGCTGGTGGTTAGGGTTCTACTTGTCGTACCGCTTCCACTCAGGTTTCTGGGTGTTCTGCCCCTGTTCCTTCTACTGTAGTTTGTTTGGACATTGTCCATTATTCTGAGAACGGCCTTGATGCTGGGGTTCAGTCTGAGACAGTTTCCTAGATTTGTCAGCTTTCCTGTTCCAGATGTGTTGCTTACGAATTTGATACCCATACGCAATGAAGGATGCATCAGCCTTCTCCACCATATGGCTGGCATCCTTTACATGGCCTATCTTAGCTGAGCCATAAGCTCAGCAGGCCACGACTTTTCTAGCTGCATGCGCAGCATAAAGTCAATTATCCCCTCTTGCGTGGGAGGAGTTTCATCTTTCTCCATCGACTCATCTGAGTAAGCAGTAAGCCGATCAAGAAACTGAAGAGCAGTCTCCTTTTCTTGTAGACAAGCCCTCATAAACTGACTCCCGGCGTCGTCAATTGTGAGACCATACGCTCTGATGAGTGCGGCCTTCATCATCTCATATGTGAGATAGTCTCCACGAATTCTGTGGAGAATATTGAGGACAGGGCCCTTAAACAAGCTAAGAAACTGGAGCCGCTTAGCTGCCTATGAATGGCTCGATTCGCTCGCCTTCCTTGTATGAAGGAAGCTTGATGCGCGGAGTCACCAGAACATGTGCAGGGAGAGTGCCCGTGGAGCTTTGGTTAGCTGCACCAGATGTGTCTGAAGCCAAGGAGTCTTGCTTGAGTTTCAGCATCTCAAGTTCATGTTTCCCACGTGCCTCGCGCTCGGATTGTTCATGTTCTCGTTCTCTCTCTCGTTGTTCTAGCTCAGATTCTTGTTCTCTCTCTCGTTGTTCTCACTCGTATTCACGTTGTTTTTGCTCGTGTTCACGTTGTTCTCGCTCGTGTTCACGTTTTCTCTCGCGTTCCTCATGCTGAATTCGAAGCTCTTCACGAGCATCATTCTCACGTTGCTGCTCCTAACTAGACCGAGAGAGCACATTTTCTTTTATTTGTTGAGGATCGGTAAGCCCCATGTCTTTGGCTTCCTGTACATATATATAAGTAGCCATGATGCTAACTCAGCTAAGGCTGAGTAGACTAAAGACTAAGTAATGACTGCCATTTTGCAGAGAAATCCCAATAATGAAAATTAAGATTATAGGCACAGGTTGGTGGTGACCAGTTTTATCTAGTTAAACTGGTAAAGAAAGAAACAAAAATGAAACTGATTGGGAAAAATATTATGTAAATTGAAAAGAAATGAATCAATAACCACCAGTAAGATTTTGCCTGTAGACTTTAATGATAACAAATACCTAGGTGTGAGTGAGTGAGTATTATCTCATTAATAACTTTAGAGCTGAGTTAATATCCTGGAATGAGGTCGCCAGATGTCACGGGGGGATGTGAATTTAAGAATTAAGAATGCTAGATGTTACTTGAAAATAGAGAGGGGAACTGACTTGTGAAAATCAAGCAGTAAGTTTTACTTTATGCTAGCTTACTTCGCCGATTCTCTAAAGACGAGAATTTATAAACTTTCTCAATAGTACACAGCAGAGACTAATTACTCACAAGTGCTGTTTGTAGTACTGTTAGCCTCTCGAGAAATTGACTCAACCCCTGACAATCTATAACTAATGCTAATAATAATGAACAGGTTCTTGCCGGTGCTTAACTCCTGGCTTGCACAAAGGATTTAAATTTGATACACAGGAACTGGCCTAAGTACCTGTTATGAATATTGTAAAGAGTTTGTGCAAACTAGGAGCAGCAACTAAAATAAGCTTAATGTGGAGAAATAAAAAACAAGCCTAATTACATTAAGCTCAAAGAAAAGAACTGTAAATTTATTGATTACAATAAAATAAATTTACGTTATATGAATCTCAAAATAAATTCAAAAGGGGAATTTCATGGTCGTAGGGGACTTATGAATTCAAATAACAAGAGAAAGCACTCACTCATTCAAAAGCTAATTAAAAAACTTAAGCCTAGAAAAACGAACAGAAAAACTGGTCAGTGGAGGGGAGCCGAAACGAAAGTCTGGGCGCCTGTGATGAACACCATCGCTGCTATTTGCTTCAAGACCGCTTCGCCAATCACCATCTAGGTGGAGATTCAGGAATTCGCTGTACAACAGAGAAGCTGCTCTACGCTGGACACAAAACAATCCTATCCTCGTGACGATCTCAAGCTGACTGACTTCAAACTAGGAAATGGGGCGAGAGATGGCCGTGTTCACCAGAAATAGGAGTGGCCTAATTTCAACGGTCAATGGAAGGAAGGTGAACAATATAGGCTCACAATAAATCACCCAATGAAAGCACTAATGTCATGGATAAGAATGGTCACTTGTGAAACAGTGACAAATGTTCTGAAAACCATCCCGATTGAAGTGAATACAAGGACGGTTGAACTGAGTGATGCCCAGTAGAAATTCCACTAGAGTTCGTGGTTTTGTCATTAAAGTACAATGTCACGAATTTATATAAACACGCTCACGTGAATTGGTCAGAATTTTACGATATACATACATATAAATCCTAACTCAGTCACACAAGATTCACACTGTGGTGTGTCTACTATCTTGCTACAGGAGAAAATCACAATGGCCCATGAGCGAAAAAAAAATCGTATTTACTTTTATGAGAGCAAGCTTGAGGGAAAAAAAACTCCGTGACGACGGTGAAAAATCCTGTACTCAGGTCAAACTGAGCAAAAAGTTCGCTACATATACATTAACAACTAACTGTTATGTAGTGTGATGTATGTAAAACACGGTGCAGGTGTGACCATTGTGGTGTAACTGTGCGTATGTCTAAAATTATATAATACAGATCAATAGTAAATAGAGACGACAAGGCAGAAGAGAAGAGGTAGCAGCATGCGGCAGACGATAGGCTGCTCTGCACGACAAAATTGCTACACCCTCAAGCTGCACCTTGTGAAGGGAATCAAGGTGGAGCATCAAAAGTGTCAGTGGGACAATTTTTATTAAATTACAATTTCTCTCTCTGCCTAGTAGTCAGAACTTATACTACAAAAAGTACACTATTATTTTGTTAATGGATACATTATTAATCAGGAAACGTAGTCCTTGGATTGCTCAAATCTCTGAGGACCCCTGTAATTTACTGGTTAAACCTACATTATTAACCAGGAAACGTGCTAGTCCTTGGATTGCTCAAATCTCTGAGAACGGGCAGTTCACTGATTAAACCTACATTATTAATCACAAAACATGCCAGTCCTTCGATTGCTCAAATCTCTGAGAACGGGCAGTTTACTGGTTAAACCTAACACAACACTTACGATTAATAATGGTGAGCTGAGAATCCCTAGTCAATCTTGGGCAGGTCACAGTTTCACAACCAACGTGGGTGTGAACACCCATGTGGATAATATGCATCCTCCAGGAGTCCTCAGAGATGCCCACAGCTCGAGACACCACAAAGTAATTCAAACGCAGCCTCGGATTGTCCTTACGGAGGTCTCGAACTTCCCCTTAACCTATGGTATACATGTATATACAGGTCCTGGACGTAATGTGTACTGTGGGACCAATGGGCGAGACTTCATGTGTTACTGGTACACTAATAACTGGGAACCAAGCTAGTCCTTGGATTGCATAAATCTCTGAGGACGCCTGTCTTACGGAACCCAGCAAACAACAGTTGCCCTTGTTAGTTATCAGTTAGCAGGTGAGACATCAGGTCTGTGCCTACATTGTCACTTCCCTTGATGTATCTCACAACAAAGTTTAACCGCTGCAAGTACAATGTCCAGGGTATCAATCTTGCATTAGCCGTCTTAGTCGTGCTGAGACTAGTGAGTGGCAAATGATCGTTTTCCAGAGTGAATGGTGCTCCATATAAATAATAGTAATATTTCTTAACACCATCAATCACGGCCAAGAGTTCCTTCTCAACAGTACTGTAATTCCTCTAAGCGAGTTTTAGCTAATGGCTGTGGTATGCCACTGGGAAAATTCCTCCTTCTGTTTCTTGCATTAATGCGGCACCTACTCCATCTTGTGAAGCATCAGTGCACAGTATGAAAGGTTTGTTGGAATCAGGCAACTGCAAGATAGGCTCCTTACACAGCATATTCTTAAGGGCGGCAAAAGATCTCTCTTGTGCTTCTCCACATTCAGTGGCATTTGGAGAATGTTTTTGAAGCATCTCATACATCGGTTGGGCAATGAGAGCAAAGTTGGGAATAAAACTGCTATAAAACCTCACTAGACCAAGGAATGCCCTAACCTGTTTCTTGGTCACGAGTCCCAGAGCTTCCCTAACCTTTCTGATCTTGTCTCCCTGACACCTCCAGCAATTCTTGCCAACAGTATGTCTGAGAAACTCCACCTCTATCTACCTATCTATCTATTGCCAGACGCCTCAATCCCGTTTGGGGTGGCCACAAACAAATCGCCTCCAAGTCGCCCTGTCCCCCGCCATTTCACTGCCCTGCTTCCAACTCACACCCCCCTCTCTCATATACCTCTCCACTCCATTCCTCCATCTCATCCTCAGCCTCCCCCACCCTCTTTCCCCCTCCACCTCACTCACATACACTCTCTTCGTCAGTCTTTCACCCTCCATCAACTCTAAATGGCCAAACCACCTCAGTGTGTTCCTCATAACGCTTCCTATCACATCGACATCCACACCACAACCCTCCTTTATATCCTCATTCGTCAGCCTGTCTCTCCATATGACTCCACAGGCTCCTCTTAAATACCTCATTTCCACTGCTCTCACTCTTGACTTGTGTCCTTCCAACAATGTCCAAGTTTCACTTCCATACGTTAGAGTTGGTATCACTATACGGTCATGTAGTAACTTTTTCACTTCCATGCTCACATCCCTGTTTCTTATCACTGCTTTCAAAGAACCAGCAACCTTTCTTCCCTGCTGTACCCTTTCAAGCACTTCACCCTCCAAAGCTCCATCCTTACTCATCACACTACCCAAGTACTTAAACGTACTCACATTTTCCAATTCCTCACCATCCAACCTCGCTGTACATTCACTGACTTCACCTCTCTCAAAGACCATCACTTTACTCTTCCCTACATTCACCTATAGATTCCGTTTCTTACACACTCTCCCAAACTCATCCACCAAGCCTTGCAGCTCCCCTTCGTCTTTACTCAACAACACAGTTTCATCTGCAAACAACAGTACAGGGAGTTTCCAAACACAATCCTCTCTCACGAGGGCCACTCAAACATCCACTACCCTACCTTGTACCTCTTTTACCCCATCCATGTACAGATTGAATAACCATGGAGACATGACACATCCTTGTTTCAACCCAACTTTCAAAGAGAAAAATTCACTTAGTTCACCATCTACACGCACTGCAGCCTTCGCACTATCGTACATACTCTTCACAGCATTCAACAATTTCCCATCTACTCCATATATTCTTAACACTTTCCACAATCCTTGTCTATCCACTCTGTCATATGCTTTCTCCAAATCCATGAAAGCCGCATACAACTTCTTTCCCTTCTCTAGAAACTTTTCCACTAAAGATCTAAGAATGAATATCTGATCTACACAACCGCTTCCCTTCCTAAAGCCTCCCTGTTCTTCTCCAACTAATTTCTCTGTTCTTTCTTTAACTCTGTCACTGTGAGCAATTTTACACTTGCTAGGATTCACAGTCATTTTGAAATTCTGGAGCCTACTGAAGACAATTTCCAAGAGTCTGAGGTGCTTCTCCAACGTGGCAGAATGAACGAGGACATTGTCAACAAACACTTCTACTCCTACAATACCATGGGCACTTGTCTCATGGCATGATTGAATACTGCTGGGGAATTGGCATGTCCAAATGGGAGGACTTTACACTAATACAACCCCCTAGGAGTAGCAAAGACAGTGAACTGAAGGCTCTCGGGCTGAAGGGGAATCTGAAAGAATCCCTTCGCCAAATCGAGCTTCGTGAACTATCATGACCCTGCCAGCTTGGAGAAGATGGCAATGTGGTCACCCATTGGCTCAGCATCCACTTTGGTGATTGCATTTAGCGTCCTATAGTCATCACAAACCCTGACTCCACCATCCTTCTTGCGGACTATTACCATTGGACTACAGTAAGGAGATGAGGACTTTTCAGTAATACACACCGTCTCCATGTTGGCAATTTTGTTGTCTACTGCATCCAGTAGTTGCATGGTAATCGGATATGGCTTAACCTTTACGAGAGTATCATTGGTCAACTTAATTTTATGACAATCAACCATTGCGAGTCCAGGTTGGTCAGAGAAGACATCAGCATACTGACAGAGCAGTGACCTTATGGCATTCTGGTCACCTAATGCTAAGTCAGTGTTAAGTAAGACATCTTCGACAGTCTCCTCCTGACAGGACTGAACGGTTATGGGCTCATCATCATGGTCATCAGTTGGGATCACCACAGCTGCCCCGGTTTCTTCCAGTGGCTGGTCAATGTCATCGGCTACCGGTGGGCCAGCCTCCTCAGGGTTTGACTCATGATAAGCCTTCAACATGTTAACGTGGAACCTTTTACGAAGATTCCTCATCTGAATTATGTAGTTGAGGTCTGAAATGCCTTCTACTACATCATATGGACCCTTCCACTGTGCCAACAACTTGGTCTGGGCAGTGGGGAGTAACACCAAGCACTTATCGCCTGGACTGAACTTCTGAAGCTTTGCCTTCTTATCATAATAAGCTTTCTGAACTTCGTGTGCCTTGATCAATTCTTCCTAAGCTAACTCGCACTTCGACTGGAGGCGGTCAGCTTGATGAAGGATGTAGGTGTAGGTGGTCTTGACATCAGGGTCGGGTTCTTCATCGTCCCATAACTCGTGAAGGACTTAAAGTGGTTCATGGACCGACCTTCCATACACCAGTTCAAAAGGTTAGAACTTCAAAGAATGCTGTGGGGCTTCTCGATAAGCAAAATGAAGAGGAGCAATGAACCGTGGCCATTCCTTTGGCTGTTCGGCGGCCATATGCTTTAACATCTTCTTGAGAGTCCCATTGAACCTCTCACACAACTCATTACACATGGGATGATAGGGCATAGTTCACAAGCCTTGGATGGACAACAATCTGAATGCTTCATTCATCATTACACAGGTGAACTACGAATCCCTGTCACTTAAGACCTCCTTGGGGATACCTACACGACATAACATTTCAACCAATGCCTCAGCAACAGTGACGGCCTCTATATTCTTAAGGGCCACGGCTTCAGGCCACCGTGTGCTGAAATCAACGATAGTGAGGATATACGTTGATCCATCACTTCCCCTAGGAGAGATTGGCACAACAATGTCAAGTGCTACTCTCTCGAACGGATCAGAGATTATAGGCATTGGTTTCAATGGCGCAAGACGGACACGTCCCCAGTCAGTGGTACACTGACACACATCACAGGAACACACAAGCCTAGTTATTTCCTGTCCCATTCCTGGCCAGAAAAAGTCAGCACGGATACGGCCCTGGGTTTTCCTTTAGCCTATGTGACCTTCCATCACTGAACGATGACCTAATTTGAACACTGCTTGGCGATACTTTGCGGGAATGACGAACTGCAGTTGAACCTCACCCTGGGGTGTTTGTGACTCATGGTACAGCCATCCTCGCTTACGAAGGAACCTGGCTTGACCTCCCGGTGAATACTTAATAACATTACCCTCCAGCTTCTTACGCACTGAGGCAAGTGTCAGGCCGGACTGTTGTTCTTGGACAACATCTTGACTACGAATCAGATCTTGTGGCGTCGCAATGGTCAACGGGGTGACACGGTTCAGAGCCTTGGCCATGGCTTGTGTTACTGCAACAGCCGAAGTCTGAGTAGCAACATCTACGGTGCAAATATTTTTGACGCCTGATATGTTGCTGATAATGAGGTCAAACAAAGGTTCTGGCATGACAACAGCAGCTGTCAAGCCAGTGTAGAAAGGAGATGCCACCTGGATATGTGCCTCAGGGAACACTCTCACTGATCCATCAATAAGTCTAACTTTGATCTTCTTACCTGTGTACTCGTCGGGCCGAACTAAACTTTGCATGATGGAGCAACCTGAGGAACAATTATCTCTCAGAACATTTATGGAAACACCTCCCACAAACCCTGGCTGAAAAAGAAAGGCAGTGTTGCTGGTGGATGTGTCTGAGGAGGTAGCAGCCAGTCATTGATGAGACTGCAGAATGAATGAAGCAGCAAATGTGGTGCCCTGAGAACTAGAAGCCTGAGGGGTCGTGCTCACCATCTGTGGAGTTGGTGCATTGACCACCTGAGATGGAGAGTTCACTGTTGCTGGGGGACTAATGAACTGTGGAGAAGTACATGTACTGGTGGGGTTGGCACCACTATGCACTTGTTGTGGAATGAAGACTGCACTTACATCCTGCCTCTGATACACTAAAGTCGATTGTCCTGGCTGAGGATTACGTGGTTTGTCCTTGCTCTGCTTTTGCTTGAAATACCGGTACTGGTTCGGGTTCTGCTTGTCGTACTGCTTCCACTCAGGTTTCTTAGTGTTTTGCCCCTGGTCCTCCTTCTGCAGTTTGTTTGGACCTTGGCCATTATTCTGAGAACGGCCTTGATGCTGGGGTTCAGTCTGAGACAGTTTCCCAGATTTGTCAGCTTTCCTGTTCCAGGTGTGTTGCTTACGAGTTTGATACCCGTACACAGTGAAGAATGCATCAGCCTTCTCCACCATTTGGCTGGCATCCGTTACCTGGTAGATCTTAAGCTAAGCCACATGCTCAGCAGGCCACGACTTTTCTAGCTGCTTGTGCAGCATAAGGTCAATTATCCCCTCTCGCGTGGGAAGAGTTTCATCTTTCTCCATCCACTCATCTAAGTATGCAATAAGCTGATCAAGAAACTGAGCAGCAGTCTCCTTTTCTTGTAGACACGCCCTCATAAACTGACTCCTGGCGTCGTCAAATGTGAGACCGTACGCTTTGATGAGTGCGACCTTCATCATCTCATACTTGAGATTGTCTCCACGAATTCTATGGAGAATATCGAGGACAGGGCCCTTAACCCTATTCGGTGCAACCCTTGGCGATTTCCCACACTTACGACCCTAGTATCGAGAAAAGAATCTTGAGTATTATTATTGGTTTGACGAAGTGAAAGGAACGCATTCGGACACGTCGGCGCCGTTGCAAGGCAAGCGCCGCCAAACATATCGTACCGCACCCGCGCGCACTGAAACACACACACACACACACACACACACACACACACACACACGTTTAACTATTAAAAAATTTAAAATTAATGTAAATATCAAATGATAAAATATTTTACCATTCACCAACGCTTATCATGTTTGCCATATATCAAAGCCGTAGGCTATATTTTCAGTCTGAGGGCTGCAGTATCAATAAACCGTTTACTGTTGTCTCACACACACACCGTCCATAACATGGAAGTTGATAGCTTACACATCTTCCTCATCATCATCACCACCCTTCCTCCCTCACACTCACCACCTCCCATCTTCCTCACCACCACCTTCCCTCCCTCCATCACCCTCACACTCACCACTATATTCCCTTCTACCATACTCTCCGTCTCACTACCACCGCTTTTTTCTCACCACCATCTCTCTCACTCACTCGCCACCGCTAATACTCTCTCTTTCTTCCTCACCTTCATAACTCCTAAACCCACTTTCAGTGGATTTACTACTAGGTAGACTAGTTGATGGAGAGGTAGCTATTAGTCAAGGAAATCTAATAATGTAAGCATGTAAATAATACCTGGTTATACATGCGAGTATTTTTTTTTATGCAAGAAAGAAGGAACCAAAGGGCAGGACCTGCAAATTGCTCCCTCCAAGAAAAAAACGACAGCAGAGCCAAATTCAAGATCAGTTCATTTCGAGATGCCTGGACACACTGTGTATGAAAGACTGGAGACCGTAGGCAGTAAAAAAAAACAGAGATGGAGACAATTCCAGAGCTGACCTGTTGCATACATGAATGACTGGAGCAACGGTTAACTCTTGCATTAAAGAGTTGGACAGAAAAGGGCTGAGTTTGTTGCTAAGACGGGTGCTGCGTGCCTGCTGTGGTGGTGGAGGGATGCAAGCAGACAGTTCAGAGGAGCAGTGACCATTGAAGTGGCGATAGAAAAGAGACTGATGCAACAGTGCCGCGAAGAGACAGAGGTTGAAGGGAGCCAGTAAGAGGAAAGTTAATGAGACGAAAAGTCTCCGACTCCATCCTGTTGAGAAGAACTGTGTGGGAAGCCTCCCCACACATGACAGCTGTGCTCTACACAGGAGCGAATAAAACCCGTGTATAAAGTCAACAACTGTGCAGGGCCGTGGGTTAGGGCTTCCTGACTAAAACCTCCCTAAGTGAAGAGTCCAGTCCTGCTGTGGACTAAAAATGGAAAGTACATAATGATGATGATGAGAATACTACCATATATTTCTTTCTAATGACTGAATATAATATTTAGCTACGCGAGTTTCAGCCACACTCAAAAAGTGTGTAACCAGGATACGGGAAGAGGACCCAACTCGCCATGTATCCCACCTACCACTCCCCAACCTCCTCCCTTTAGAAAGTAGTTATTTATTTTTCAAATGTCATTACAACTATATAATAATGAATTTATAGAAGTAAAAGATTATTCTTATTAATTTTACACGTGTGGGGTGAGGACTGAGTTGGTGCGTGAGGACTGTGTTGGTGTGTGAGGACTGTGGTGGTGTGTGAGGATTGTGTTGATGAGTGAGGACAGTGGTGGTGTGAGGACTGGTGGTGTGTGAGGACTGTGTTGGTGTGTGACGATTGCGTTGGTGTGTGAGGACTGGGTTGGTGAGTGAGGACTGTGGTGGTGTGTGAGGACTGTAGTGGTGTGTGAGGACTGTAGTGGTGTGTGAGGTCTGTGGTGGTTTGTGAGGATTGTGTTGGTGTGTGAAATATAATCTATTCGTGAGAACAAAACAGACTCGACCTTCTCATGGACCCACTTCACGTATAACTAAGGAGTGAGAAACAGGTAGACCTTTATCATACAAATGGATGGCGAGTGAGAAAGGGCCGGGGAGTACAGGAGGTAGATAAGGCAGAAGGCGGTAGATGTACGGGAGATAAATGCTTGAAAAGGCATACATATTGCATAATAAATGCAAAATTCCACATCAACAGCCTTGTGCCTTACCTACCTCCTATTCTGCCTGCCCCTCTGTTGTATGATAAAGGTCTACCTGCTTCTCACTCCTTACAGCTGAAGGAGGTCCTTGAGAAGGCTGAATCTGTTGTCACCAATATATTATATAGGTATTTCTAAATCTGAGTACTGCAAATTAAAATTGAAGGGCACAGAGAAATATTTAGTTATAACCAATTATTCAAAGGGCACGGTAGCTCTATCTGCTCATGCTACGCCCCAAGGAGTATTCAGAGCAATGCAATAACAAATATTCAATTATGAATAGTTATACCCAAAACATCATCAGTATACAGTATAAATCAATGGTTAATCAGTGGGGCAGTCAATCCCAAAATACCGACAAATTAGTCAGTAGACTGTCCTTCTGATGTCAGTTTATTAGTAATTTCCCACTGGTCAATCACTAGCCTATCACTGAGACCTTTGTCGGTCAGCCAGTCAGTCTCTCCAGAAGTCAGTCCCTTGATCCTCTGTTAGTAGTCACCACGAGAAAATGCAGCTGCCAGCCAAAGCTCCGTACATGCGGGATCACCATTAAATTCTTCCGAGTAGACTGTTAACCAGGAAACATGCCAGTCTTTGGATTACTGAATCGCTTAGAGCAGCCTGTAACTTCCTGGTTAAACCCTATATCTCTTGTAACCGGAGAACAAGCTGTTCCCTGGGTAATGCACAGGCACAGTGTGGATATGAGGGGTTAGGTCCAGAGCCTTGCCTGGCGCTTTCAAGGGAGACAGCAGTCAATCAGGCCCCAGCTCCTTCTCTACACTGCGAGACCATGCTTCATTTCAGCTGATCCACCCCCTGTTGCATCGACCCCTGGTAAGTTAAAAAGATCCCGGGTGCCAATTAACTAACAGGGCCCTCAGTGACCCACAGCCCGTCACAGGTCGAAAGAGTAGTAACCGTTAACTTGGGGCTATCCATGCCTATGCTCCTATGTATTTTCCGGCGGTATTTGATCCTACGCACTCGAACATCCTTTTTACTCTACACTTACAACTAATATAAGTAAGCCGGAGGATTCTTATGCTGCAAGATCCTCACCTTCCGTATCTCTATTTACATCTATCATATAAGGAAATTTTTAAACAAAAATATAATCCGTATATAACGTAAACTCAGTCATAATCTATATTCACAGATATGCATATTCATTCTTAATTTCCAAAACAAGACTTTCACTGATTGGGCATGTTACTATAGCATTTCATACATACTTTATTTCAATTCTGATCACAGGTGTGCTAGTGACGTACTTGACATTGTTTCGTGGACGATTTTGCTTTGGGGCGATTCTGAGTGTATCCTGGACCATAAAGAGACTCCAGGCATGAATGACACTTGTGCTGCTTGCCTGACCTATTCTCATGTGTTACTTCTGGGACGGCCTCCTCTACATCTCCCTGTCCGAGCATAAGATTCATCTTAGCTATTGTATTCCTGGTCAGGCCACAAGCCTGAACTTTTCTTCTTTCAATTTGCAGATTACACAATGCCTTCACTATCTGCCAGCCATAGGAGATTGAAGCAATTTTTCTTGGGTCCTGATTATTATATAACGAATAAATTGTCTGTGAATTTACTCTGGCAGTGTCGACAATGTAGCCAAGGGCATTCACTGTCCATCTTCTAGATTTAGAGTGTACTGTATGAAAACTTATTCTCTGATCCATGTCAGTGCCTCCTTTAGTGAAATCATACAATTTAAATATATAATATATATATATATATATATATATATATATATATATATATATAATATTATATATATATATATATATATATATATATATATATATATATATAATATATTTTTCAAATCATCTTCCTTGGTAATGCCTAATATAGGGGAAATGTGCTCAGAAGTAACACATCTTTCTTACCTTTGCTTTTGGTGGGTGTTACATAGGATTCAGTGTCATTTCCTCCCCGTGTTTCTTCCAGTAAACTTGGTATGACCTATCTTCCCTTTCTGTGACTATCTCTGGTGGTATGCCTTTCATAGTAGAATCTATAGTACCTAAGGCTGAGATACCTTGTGTTTGAAGCCACTCCAGCAACTCTATACTGGTGTACAATCTATCCAGGCTAATAATCCTACCTCTTAGGTCGACTGAGGCTTGTAACTGACTTACCAGAGCTTCCACTGTTGGGACTGTACCGCGTATGTAGTGTGGTCCTGGCTCTCCAGGTTTACCTGAATATACAGCTGTCCTAAAGGTAAATGGATATCTAACAGCATTAATAGATTTATATTGGAGGCCGTAGAGTACGGGTTTGCTCTTATTGTAGTCTGAACCCTATTTGTGTTCTGCACCCATACAACGTTTCATCAGTGGTCAAGAAGTCACCTGGCTCTAACACTGAGCAACAACAATTACTGAACTGTTCAAAAAGCTCACTGATTGCTGCAAACCGATCGTGTACCCATCTCTGGTGTCTGGTATCAATGTTGATCGTGTACCCATCTCTGGTGTCTGGTATCAATGTTGATCGTGTACCCATCTCTGGTGTCTGGTATCAATGTTGATCGTGTACCCATCTCTGGTGTCTGGTATCAATGTTGTTAAAAGTTATGTCGGCATGTAAGAAACCAAATCGTTTTACTGACATGACGGCTTCAAATATTGGGTGACCAAACCCTTCCATGAAAAGACGATTATAGCAATATTTATTTTGTCCCAACAAACCTCTTGGATAGAGCAGGCCAAAAAAGCTTTTCAATTCTATGGCATCAGTCATCTTGACGTGTGTTGGTATTTCAGCACTGTCAGTATTAGAAATTTCGGTAATTATGCCTTGTGTTAGCATGGGTTACAATACCATCAATCATATTAGATGTTATAAACAACTCCCATGCCATTATTTCTGTATTAGCTGACCTTGCCTCTCCTAACAAAACATCCTTCACTAGGCAATACCTTCTCAACAGGCCTACCTTCTGTATGATTGGTCCATATTATTGACTTACCGATATCTAATTTTCTCTGGGGTTTCTCTAAAATCCAGGTATATTCCCTGAGCTCGTGTGGCAGGACAAATTCGTCATAATTATGTTTGTTCAAGCACTGGTCCAAAGAACTGATTAATCTATTTTTCACCAGTGGCTTTCTGTTTCTGAGTGGTACCCACTCTTCTTCATTTTGTCAACATTCTGATCATCATCTACATCGTCGCCCTCAGCTACTCTATCCAAGGCAAGGTCATCATCATCATCATCGCCAACTACCTCTTCCAAGTAATCTTCGACTGGGTCGTCAACATAGTCGAAAATAAAAGCACTGACTACGTCCGTCGGCACATCCACCCCGTCCCCTAATTAATGCCTAACTAACCGTCGTCCAGCACGCCTACACGAGAGCCGCGAGGTTTGTGTGTGTGTGTGTGTGTGTGTGTGTGTGTGCACATTACAATGCACGTGCGTGTATCTGTGTGCACAATACAATGCACATGTGTGTATCTGTGTGTATGTGTACGAACAACCATTTCATTGGGTATGAGGAGTCATAGAGAAAAAACAATGAATAATACATAGATAATAAAATTAGTGAATGAAATTACTATTTCACTAGGTATGAGGAGTCATAAAGTATGAACAATGAATAATACATAGAAAATAAAGTAGTTTGAATGAAAATAGGAAACGTATCGTACGTCTGGAAGCTGTGTTGATGCCCGTTAGGCTTGCGTAGGCTAAGGTCCCAGATATTTCACTCATCTTCGAGCGTTTTCTTTTTGTTTAGCGCTCTCCACGGGGAAAAATCGTTAATTTTAGAGAAAACGCTCGTTTCAACCCAGTTTTTTCGCTCAGAATCACTATTTTGTTGTGTTTCCAGTAATTTAACAAGAAAACAATCGTGGGACCATGCATTGCTTACAAACTAGAGTTTATTGGCAAAAATTAGTTAGGGCGTATCAAAAATGATACGGGGTGCACCGAATAGGGTTAACCCGTCACGTCCCGAGGTTTTCCGCACCTATGACATCCCCGAGTCCCGAGCCTTTTTGGAATTTTTTTTTTTTTTGCTAAAACTTCCGCTTAGGTCGAGAAACGAAGGAAAATCACAAAGAGAGTGGTTCCCGCGGTCTATAAGTGGTCCGTACAGGTGCGGTTCCCCCCCGCAGGTATGGTGTTCTGTAATGGGCTGGATATGCGTTTACGTTTTCTATGGTAAGGAATAATGGGAGAAACAACACTCAACACCTCTATATTTATTGAATTTGAACTAATAAACAATTACAGTAACAATATAATGGATTTCAGACACATACATATGAAAAATAAGCATTGTACCATCGCGCGAGCATAGCGAGTTTGGTCCGAGTCGCAACATGCTATATGCTAAATTTCTGGTATGAGTCAACCTATCATTTTTTCTACTTGTATACTTCTGTTTCAATGACATTTTACCAATTACAACTGTTTGTAAGTGTTTTCAGATGTTTTCATTCATTATGATGACATGCAGCATAAGTATAGCGCACATCAGCTTAGTAAGCGCACTCGCTATGACTCGTATTTCAACATACCAAATTGTTTTATCACTTTCCAATTATTTTCCCCTTTACATAGAACCTTTCCTCCACCACTGTAAAGGTTTTCAATTATTTTCATTCATTACGAGGGCATTTAGCGATATGCTAGCGCATATTCACGTAGCAACCACGATCTCAAACACTCGTGTTTCATCATCTACTTTATTTATTCACTCCAGTTATAATTTCCCACTTACATTACACACGTTTACACCCCTCCAATGCACTGTACATACTTACTGCCATTATTTATTCAAGTGAGCGTGAGAATATCGCCTGAAAATACCCTCGCAAGGAATGTTTCGACAAACATAATACTCACACACTTATATACTAATTCACTCACACACTTATATACTAATTATTCACTTTATCACTTGCTGACTTTTATTTTGACTAATACGTGCCTTATTCATTCAACTGAGCGTCAGGAAATCTTATCTTTATACACACGCTATGAATATTTGACTTAGAATATATATCATCACATACAATAATTTGAACTTATATTATACCCGTAAGAATGTCCCATAATAATAATTATATAATTACGGGCCGTATTTATTGCACTGAGCGACAGAATATCGCATCATACAACCCTCTCTATGTAAGTTTCAACTTAGGGCAGATTTATATACTTACACACAATGTTTTCACTTATGTTCGACCCGTATGCACTTTATACTAATATTTGGAGATCAACTTGACTGATAATTTCACTGAGCGTCTGTCTGTCGTATTTACCTCATAATTTCAGCGTCCTTTCGCATTCACACCATACTAAAATTGCATCAACGTGTGATATTCACTAAAACATGGGTGAATACACAGACCCACGTCACACTGCACGCACTCATAGCGGGTGTCCTTCCTCTGTGTCGTGAGTCTCACCTGGGAATTACTGCACACGTGACACCTGCGTTGGGGCCTAGGTCTGTTTGGCTGGGGAGGGATAGGAGTGGGGAAATGGCGGCCGGATATTCTCTGGGGAGTTTGGGCAATAGGGGCAGTGCGGGTGCGATGTTGGGGCCTTTCAACAGCATACTTTGCAAAGATTTCTCTTGTGAGCTCCCTCACAAACCCTTCAAATGTTTCCTGAACTCCTGTGGTCATGGCGTGAAGGTGGTGGCAATTCAGAGCAGTGATATCTAGTAAGTGAAAGAACAGTTTTTTATACCACTTCATCGTTGTCCTGGCACACTCTACCGTCGATATCATGGAGTCTGACTGGTCCACGAGGCGCATGTTTATATTGTAATCCATAACACACTCAGGTTTCCAAACACGACGCCTGCTCTCGCTACGGTAATCTACTGAATCAGTACGGTGCATCAAGGGGCGGTGAACCGTGGACAAGAGGCTTACTTCTCTGTTGTGGTTCCACATTGTGGCAAGGATGTTGTTGGCTTTGAAGAAGACAACCTCACTCCTTGCAAGTTTCCGCCCTACCTTGACCATGTGACGCCGGTTCACCTTTACGGTTCCACAGACTCCCGTTTCATGTGTGTGAAGATAACGAGCGAGAAGAGGGCTAGTGTACCAATTGTCGAGGTAGAGAACGTGACCGCGATGAAGGTAGTCTTGTATCATCGTCTTTACCACTGCTCCCGACAGTCCAATACTTCGATTTTCTATTATGTCTGTCTGTGCACCGGTGTACAAGACTATGTCTTGCACGTATCCAGTCCTACAGTCACACATAACAAAGATCTTGAACCCAAAACGGTGCCTTTTGCTGGGTATATACTGTCTGAATGAAATATTGCCTCTCCACAACACGAGACTCTCGTCTATGACGAGATCTCTATAGGGATAGAATGAGGAACGAAAGGTTTGCCTGAGGTGATCAAAGACCAACCGAATTCGCCTCATTTTGTCAGTGTTGTTTGCATTTGCAGGGTCATGAGCATCATAAAAATGGAGGCGACTTAGAATTTGTTGAAACCGATTACGGCTCATCACTTGACCAAAAATGGGGGTAAACATAACAGGGTCCCTAGTCCGGTAAGCAGGAATTCTATTCTTTCTTATAATGCCCATCAAAAGGACCAGGGCAAAAAATAAGAACATTTCTGGAAGGGAGACAGGGTAATCATAAATCATAGAATGCCTACTCCTTGTTCCCAATCTTTCACTCTCTACAGAAGAAAATCACAATCGCCCATGAGCGAAAAAAAAAACTCGTATTAACTTTAATAAGAGCAAGCTTGAGGGAAAAAAAAACTCCGTGACGACGGTGAAAAATCCGGTACTCAGGTCAAACTGAGCGAAAAGTTCGCTACATATACATTAACAACTAATTGTTATGTAGTGTGATGTATGTAATACACGGTGCAGGTGTGACCATTGTGGTGTAACTGTGCGTACGTGTAAAATTATATAATACTGATCAATAGTAAATAGTGACGACAAGGCAGAAGAGAAGAGGTAGCAGCATGCGGCAGACGATAGGCTGCTCTGCACGACAAAATTGCTACACCCTCAAGCTGCACCTTGTGAAGGGAATCAAGGTGGAGCATCAAAAGTGTCAGTGGGACAATTTTTATTAAATTACAATTTCTCTCTCTGCCTAGTAGTCAGAACTTATGTTACAAAAAGTACACTATTATTTTGTTAATGGATACATTATTAATCAGGAAAGTAGTCCTTGGATTGCTCAAATCTCTAAGGACCCCTGTAATTTACTGGTTAAACCTACATTATTAACCAGGAAACGTGCTACCCTTGGATTGCTCAAATCTCCGAGAGCGGACAGTTTACTTGTTAAACCTACATTATTAACCACGAAACACGCCAGTCCTTCGATTGCTCAAATCTCTGAGAAGAGGCAGTTTACTGGTTAAACCTAACACAACACTTACGATTAATAATGGCGAGCTGAGAATCCCTAGTCAATCTTGGGCAGGTCACAGTTTAACAACCAACGTGGGTGTGAACACTCATGTGGATAATATGCATCCTCCAGGAGTCCTCAGAGATGACCACAGCTCGATTCACCACAAGGTAATTCAAATACAGCCTCGGATTGTCCTTACGGGGGTCTCGAACTTCCCCTTAACCTACGGTATACATGTATATATAGGTCCTGGACGTAATGTGTCCTGTGGGAGCAATGGGCGACACTTCATGTCTTACTGGTACATTAATAACTGGGAACCAAGTGTAGTGCCACAAATTTAGTATTCATGTATATGTTTAGAGGTACTGTAATTTCTAAGTTAGATAGGTGTAATCTGAATACTAGTCTATAAGGTACCTGTCCTAAGTAGTAGTACATGTGTTGATGATCGATGTAGGGATAACTTTATTTTTATATGTATACATCTCTGTATCTATGCATAGGTAGTGTAACTTTTCGTGTTGAGCTATGGGAGTTCATCCATCTGGTAGAGTAACGAATAACAGATGTGAGCAACGTCCCCCCCGTGCTTGTGCGTCGTTGCCGGGCGCCAAGTTTAAACCTTAAACAGAATAATTATGGGTATGCAATTCTTTCTGTATCATTGTTGTGAAATGCTTACTAATGAAGCTGCTAGAACCCAAATATATAAAATTAATAGTCAAAAAAGGCCGAAATAATGTAATTTGTGAGGACCAAATAGTCCCGCTTGCCTTAGCCGTCACTAGATGGCATAAGCTACCCGAAACTCAAGGCGCGATGGCAGTAAATTCAGTATTTAAATGTAGTAAGGATTGAATCTCAAATTTTCCCCAATTCAGTCAAAAGTCCTAACGTCATGTGAACACTACTATATAAATAGTGAAAAGAATTAAAACCCACCATTTCGCAAAAACACAGTCTCATTTGATCTAGGAGTGGCGTCCTTACGTGCCCGACAATGCCACATTCGCTACTCAGACATGGTGGATAACAGACGTTGATTCAGGTGAGCTGTACACATTCCTCCTTTTTCCCCCTCTTGCTTGTTTAATCCTTACTTGTCGTGAACAATATGAAGTAATGTTGTTAAAAGCTTAACGTACATTCGCTACTCAGACATGGTGGATAACAGACGTTGATTCAGTTCACAGACACCGTGACGTTGGGGTGTGCACGAGGCCATCATGTGATATTGCCCATAGACTTGTCGTACACACACACTTACACTACCCATGAATAGTTTATAAACTGAATGTAATAGAAATTGTATTATGAATCAATCAGGTGAACCTTTTTTTTATAGTAGATAAGGTACAGAAGTTTGAAAGTTAATGTGATCATGTAACGGAAAGGCGAATTCAAACTCATCAACCGTTTTCTTTCTCTGCTATTAATAGGTTAGGAATATTGGGAGTGATGAAGTGAACTTAGTGGTTGTAAGGAAAAAATGTGATTTTTGAGTTGTTCCTCGAGGCTAAACAAGCCCGAGTGATTATAAATTATTAGTGATTATGAATTATTAGTGACGATGAATTAATAGTGATTATGAATTATGAGTGATTATGAATTATGAGTGATTATGAATTATTAGTGATTATGAATTATGAGTGATGAATTATTAGTGATTATGAATTATTAGTGATTATGAATTATTAGTGATGAATTATTAGTGATGATGAATTATTAGTGATTATGAATTATGAGTGATTATGAATTATGAGTGATTATGAATTATTAGTGATGATGAATTATTAGTGATTATGAATTAATAGTGATTATGAATTATTAGTGATTATGAATTATTAGTGAATTGTGTGATGAGTTTATACTGCCCCGACGAAATGGGACAAGAGTGATTATTTATTTTTGGTTCGAGGCTATGCCAGCCCGAAAAGACAATTCATATCAATAAATGTCCTAGTCTTGAGGCTATTGACGAGCCCAAGAATAACCGATAATAAAGAATGTGGTGTGATGACCTCAGTAGTCACTGTTGAATATTCAAATTGTTTCGCTTGGTAACAGTACTATATGATTTTCGCCCAAACCATGGCTTAATTTACAATCGTTTTACATATGATTAATGGTCATATAATTCAAAATTGTCTGTTAATTAACAAGTATAGAATTATTAATGCAGAGTAAAGTATATGTAATTTTGATACCCAACCAAGGGAATTATGTCCTCTCACGCATAACTCACTCCCCTTCCAGTTCAAGATTCCTCCGCCTTGGGAACGACTAACACACGTGGTACTGACTTATTCTCGACTCGGCCAAAACTACAAACGCTACCAAAACTATCTCTTAAACAATTAACCTTTATCATTCAAAGTGGAAGTGCTAACCCCCCTGTGTTTTACTAAGGTGAATATTTTATCAGTCATTGAGGGGAGACTAAGTTGAGTACCATTTGTATTATCAACGAGTAAGTTAAACAGAACCAACAACGGTGGGAAATCCAATTTCCGACCATTACACTGGTGACAACCGGTGGGATAAAATATCTGGCGTTACACTGGTGGCAATAGCGGTGGGATATTGATCGTTCCCCAATTTGTGGCGTTGGTGAGAAAGTGAAGGGAAGTGACTAGCAAAGAGGGTGAGAATGGTAAGGGTAGCATTGGTTGGTCACTCCCAAATACCTCCGCAACTCTATGCTCAGAACATCCTGGTAGTAAGGAAGTTCTAACAGTGTACTAGTTGGTATTACCCCTGGGGAGGGGGGGAAAGAATACTTCCCCAGCATCCCTGCTTGTCGTAAGAGGCGACTAAAAGGGGCCTTTTTGTCTCCAGTCTGTCCCCTTACTGTCCTCTTCTGCTCTTCTGTCCTACCTCTCGTCTTGATATTTCCATGTTTCCTAAGCTTGGTGCTAATTCTTCACTTTTCCTTCCTTCCAGCTTAGAATGTTAAGGGTTAGGTAATTATGGTTCTCTAGACAAATATTACCCACTCAGAGACAAACATACACCACACATCATACACTGTCTTGGGCAATACTTCACCGACTTTGGGACGCCACGAGGTATCGTCCTGGACAACGGCGGAGAGTTCATGAGTGGAGAGTTCAAGAAATTCTGCCGGAGGAACCAGGTGGACTTGTTCTACGTCACCACTTATCATCCCCAGGGAAATTCCACCACCAAAAGGATGCATAGGACTATGAAAAGTATCCTAGCATCCCTCTGCAACGGGCACCCCTTGCGTTGGCCTCAGCTGCTCCAGTCGTGCCAAATCGTTATAAATCAAGCGGTGCACTCGAGCACGGGACAACAGCCCTATTATGCCTTCTTCTCACGCCATCCCCCTCGCCTCATTGGTACCTTATTGCCTTCCGTGGACGCAGAGGAGGACGACCTAGCAATAGCACACACCCTTATTAAGAACACCCACCAGAAGATGACCAGGCGATACCGGGAGGTGGCCAACAGGCGGAGGAGAGCGCAGAAGCTTGGGGTCAATAGCTTGGTGTGGGCGAAAAAAGAAACCATACAGCTGGGTACCTGTAGGAAACTGAATGCCAAATGGGACGGCCTGTATAAAGTGATCAAAGTGTTGCTAGATGGAAGTGTTTATATCATTGAAAATGTATTTAGTGGCAAGAGAATACAAAGGGCTGCTGAAATGGTAAAACCACATTACGGTACTGAGGAATGGCTCTTAGAACCGTTGCAACAGGAGCTCGCCCTGGAGCCCGAAGATGAGCGATTACCACCGCGAGTGAGGAATGCCTCTTGGAGGCTCATAGAGGAGTGTTAAACGGAGAAGTAGAAATAAGTGCATGAGACGAATGTTGCAAAACATAACTGCTTGAGGTTGTGTTCCGGGTGGACTCATCCCTGAGGAGAGGGTGTAAAAAGGAAAAAAAGAGAGAAAAGTGTTCCGGTTGAAACCGGGAAGTGCCTTACTTCGAGGGGAGTAATTAATCCCCTCACCTTACAGTTAGCACGGTTTGTGAGGTAGTGGAGTCTTCAGGACAGAATGAGTGCTCACCTTCTTGCGGGTGGAATGCTGGAAACAAAAGAACCGAGTGAATGCGAATGGAAGCGTGGAAGGAAGCGTCCCCGTGGTGATCTCACTCTCGAGAGACCCTGTCAAGCTCAGGTGAGCGACAAGCTATCCTCCAAAACCTGAGGCTGACTGAGGCATAAATTCCCTCATAACATCAAATGTAAGGAGTGATCATACCTCCTAATGAAGTGAATAAGCGACCTTCCGAGGTATGCATCAGGTGTTTAAAGTAGACCGACAGGTGCCACCGATTGTGGGAAAAAAATGTTCCAATGCAAAGTGTTAATAGCAGTTATAGGAGTAACAACATTCCATCCATGCATATGTCATAGCTGATTGACTTGGGTAAAATTTGTCTTCTGAACGTGGAAGCCGTGTAGTGTCACAAATTTAGTATTCATGTATATGTTTAGAGGTACTGTAATTTCTAAGTTACATAGGGTGTAATCTGAATACTAGTCTATAAGGTACCTGTCCTAAGTAGTGGTTCATGTGTTGATGATCGATGTAGGGATAACTTTATTTTTATATGTATACATCTCTGTATCTATGCATAGGTAGTGTAACTGTACAGATTGAGCTTTGGGAGTTCATCCATCTGGTAGAGTAACGAATAACAGATGTGAGCAACGTCCCCCCCGTGCTTGTGCGTCGTTGCCGGGCGCCAAGTTTAAACCTTAAACAGAATAATTATGGGTATGCAATTCTTTCTGTATCATTGTTGTGAAATGCTTACTAATGAAGCTGCTAGAACCCAAATATGTAAAATTAAGAGTCAAAAAAGGCCGAAATAATGTAATTTGTGAGGACCAAATAGTCCCGCTTGCCTTAGCCGTCACTAGATGGCATAAGCTACCCGAAACTCAAGGCGGGATGGCAGTAAATTCAGTATTTAAATGTAGTAAGGATTGAATCCCCAAATTTTCCCCAATTCAGTCAAAAGTCCTAACGTCATGTGAACACTACTATATAAATAGTGAAAAGAATTAAAACCCACCATATCGCAAAAAAACAGTCTCATTTGATCTAGGAGTGGCGTCCTTACGTGCCCGACAATGCCACATTCGCTACTCAGACATGGTGGATAACAGACGTTGATTCAGGTGAGCTATACACATTCCTCCTTTCTCCCCCCCTTGCTTGTTTAATCCTTACTTGTCGTGAACACTATGAAGTAATGTTGTTAAAAGCTTCATGTACATTTGCTACTCAGACATGGTGGATAACAGACGTTGATTCAGTTCACAGACACCGTGACGTTGGGGTGTGCACGAGGCCATCATGTGATATTGCCCATAGACTTGTCGTACACACACACTTACACTACCCATAAATAGTTTATAAAATGAATGTAATAGAAATTGTATTATGAATCAATCAGGTGAACCTTTTTTTTTTTTTTATAGTAGATAAGGTACAGAAGTTTGAAAGTTAATGTGATCATGTAACGGAAAGGCGAATTCAAACTCATCAACCGTTGTCTTTCTCTGCTATTAATAGGATAGGAATATTGGCAGTGATGAAGTGAACTTAGTGGTTGTAAGGGAAAAATGTGATTTTTGAGTTGTTCCTCGAGGCTAAACAAGCCCGAGTGATTATAAATTATTAGTGATTATGAATTATTAGTGACGATGAATTAATAGTGATTATGAATTATGAGTGATTATGAATTATTAGTGATTAAGAAATTAGTGATTATGAATTATGAGTGATGAATTATTAGTGATTATGAATTATTAGATGATGAATTATTAGTGATGATGAATTATTAGTGATGATGAATTATTAGTGATGATGAATTAATAGTGATTATGAATTAATAGTGATTATGAATTAATAGTGATTATGAATTAATAGTGATTATGAATTATTAGTGATTATGAATTATTAGTGATTATGAATTATTAGTGATTATGAATTATTAGTGATTATGAATTATTAGTGATTATGAATTATTAGTGATTATGAATTATTAGTGATTATGAATTATTAGTGGATTGTGTGATGAGTTTATACTGCCCCGACGAAATGGGACAAGAGTGATTATTTATTTTTGGTTCGAGGCTATGCCAGCCCGAAAAGACAATTCATATCAATATATGTCCCAGTCTTGAGGCTATTGACGAGCCCAAGAATAACCCATAATAAAGAATGTGGTGTGATGACCTCAGTTGTCACCGTTGAATATTCAAATTGTTTCGCTTGGTAACAGTACTGTATGATTTTCGCCCAAACCATGGCTTAATTTACAACCGTTTTACATATGATTAATGGTCATATAATTCAAAATTGTCTGTTGATTAACAAGTATAGAATTATTAATGCAGAGTAAAGTATAAGTAATTTTGATACCCAACCAAGGGAATTATGTCCTCTCACGCATAACTCACTCCCCTTCCAGTTCAAGATTCCTCCGCTTTGGGAACGACAAACACACGTGGTACTGACTTATTCTCGACTCAGCCAAAACTACAAACGCTACCAAAACTATCTGTTAAACAATTAACCTTTATCATTCAAAGTCGAAGTGCTAACCCCCCTTTGTTTTACTGAGGTGAATATTTTATCAGTCATTGAGGGGAGACTAAGTTGAGTACCATTTGTAATATCAACGAGTCAGTTAAACGGAACCAGCAACGGTGGGAAATCCAATTTCCGACCATTTCACTGGTGTCAACCGGTGGGATAAAGAATAAAAAATCATGCGTTACACAAGCTAGTTATTGGATTGCATAAATCTCTGAGGACGCCTGTCTTACGGAAACCAGCATACAACAGTTGCCCTTGTTAGTTATCAGTTAGCAGGTGAGACATCAGGTCTGTGCCTACATTGTCACTTCCCTTGATGTATCTCACAACAAAGTTAAACCACTGCAAATACAGTGTCCAGCGTGTCAATCTTGCATTAGCCGTCTTAGTCGTGCTGAGACTAGTGAGTGGCAAATGATCGTTTTCCAAAGTGAATGGTGCTCCATATAAATAATAGTAATATTTCTTAACACCATCAACCACGGCCAAGAGTTACTTCTCAACAGTACTGTAATTCCTCTAAGCGAGTTTTAGCTTACGGCTGTGGTATGCCACTGGGAAAATTCCACCTTCCGTTTCTTGCATTATTACAGCACCTACTCCATCTTGTGAGGCATCAGTGCGCAATATGAAAGGTTTGTTGGAGTCAGGCAACTGCAAGATAGGCTCCTTAGACAGCATATTCTTAAGGGCGGCAAAAGATCGCTCTTGTGATCTCCCCATTTAGTGGCATTTGGAGATTGTTCCTGAAGCATCTCATACATCGGTTGGGCAATGAGAGCAAAGTTGGGGATAAAACTCCTATAATACCTCACTAGGCCAAGGAATGCCCTAACCTGTTTCTTGGTCACGAGTCTCGGAGCTTCCCTAACATTTCTGATCTTGTCTCCCTGACACCTCCAGCAATTGTTGCCAACAATATGTCTGAGGAACTCCACCTCTATCTATCTATCTATCTATTGCCAGACGCCTCAATCCCGTTTGGGGTGGCCACAAACAAATCGCCTCCAAGTCGCCCTGTCCCCCGCCATTTCACTGCCCTGCTCCCAACTCACACCCCCCTCTTTCATATACCTCTCCACCCCATCCCTCCATCTCATCCTCGGCCTCCCCCTCCCTCTTCCCCCCTCCACCTCACTCACATAGGCTCTCTTCGTCAGTCTTTCACCCTCCATCCTCTCCACAAGGCCAAACCACCTCAGTGTGTTCCTCATAACGCTTCCTATCACATCGACATCCACACCACAACCCTCCTTTATATCCTCATTCGTCAGCCTGTCTCTCCATGTGACTCCACAGGCTCCTCTTAAATAACTCATTTCCACTGCTCTCACTCTTGACTTGTGTCCTTCCAACAACGTCCAAGCTTCACTTCCATACGTTAGAGTTGGTATCACAATACTGTCGTGTAGTAAATTTTCACTTCCATGCTCACTTCCCTGTTTCTTATCACTGCTTTCAAAGAACCAGCAACCTTTCTTCCCTGCTGTACCCTTTCAAACACTTCACCCTTCAAAACTCCATCCTTACTCATCACACTACCCAAGTACTTAAACGTACTCACATTTTCCAAGTCCTCACCATCCAACCTCGCTGTACATTCACTGACTACACCTCTCTCAAAGACCATCACTTTACTCTTCCCTACATTCACCTTTAGATTCCGTTTCTTACACACACTCCCAAACTCATCCACCAAGCCTTGCAGCTCCCCTTCATCTTCACTCAACAACACAGTATCATCTGCAAACAACAGTACAGGGAGTTTCCAAACACTATCCTCTCTCACCAGGGCCACTCCAACATCCACTATCCTACCTTGTACCTCTTTTATTACCCCATCCATGTACAGATTGAACAACCATGGAGACATGACACATCCCTGTTTCAACCCAACTTTCAAAGAGAAAAATTCACTTAGTTCACCATCCACACGCATTGCAGCCTTCGCACCATCGTACATACTCTTCACAGCATTCAACAATTTCCCATCTACTCCATATATTCTTAACACTTTCCACAATCCTTGTCTATCCGCTCTGTCATATGATTTCTCCAAATCCATGAAAGCCACATACAACTTCTTTCCCTTCTCTAGAAACTTTTCCACTAAAGATCTTAGAATGAATATCTGATCTACACAACCTCTTCCCTTCCGAAAGTCTCCCTGCTCTTCTCCAACTAATTTCTCTGTTCTTTCTTTAACTCTGTCACTGTGAGCAATTATACACTTGCTAGGCTTCACAGTTATGTTGAAACTCTGTAGTCTACTGAAGACAATTTCCAAGAGTCTGAGGTGCTCCTCCAACGTGGCAGAATGAACCAGGACATTGTCAACAAACATTTCTACTCCTGCAATACCATGGGCACTTGTCTCATGGCATGATTGTATACTGCTGGGGAATTGGTATGTCCAAATGGGAGGACTTTACACTAATACAACCCCCTAGGAGTAGCAAAGGCAGTGAACTTTCGGCTCTCGGGGTGAAGGGGAATCTGAAAGAATCCCTTTGCCAAATTGAGCTTCATGAAATATCATGATCCTGCCAGCTTGGAGAAGATGGCAATGTGGTCACCCATTGGTTCAGCATCCACTTTGGTGATTGCATTTAGCGTCCTATAGTCATCACAAACCTTGACTCCACCATCCTTCTTGTGGACTACTACCATTGGACTACAGTAAGGAGATGAAGACTTTTCAGTAATACCCACCATCTCCATGTTGGCAATTTTGTTGTCTACTGCATCCAGTAGTTGCATGGTAATCGGATACGGCTTAACCTTTACGAGAGTATCACTGGTCAACTTAATTTTGTGACAATCAACCATTGCGAGTCCAGGTTGGTCAGAGAAGACGTCAGCATACTGACAAAGCAGTGACCTTATGGCATTCTGGTCACCTAATGCTAAGTCAGTGTTAAGTAAGACATCTTCGACAGTCTCCTCCTGACAGGACTGAACGGTTATGGGCTCATCATCATGGTCATCAGTTGGGATCACCGCAGCTGCCCCGGTTTCTTCCAGTGGGTGGTCACCGTCATCGGCTACTCGTGGGCCAGCCTCCTCAGGGTTTGACTCATGATAAGCCTTCAACATGTTAACGTGGAACCTTTTACGAAGATTCCTCATCTGAATTATGTAGTTGAGGTCTGAAATGCGTTCTACTACATCACATGAACCCTTCCACTGTGCCAACAATTTTTTTTTTTTTTTTTTATGCGAGGAAGAAGGAACCAAAGGCCATGAGCCCGCAGTAACAGTTCCCTCCAAGAGAAAAACAAAATACAATAGAGAGCCAAATTCAAGATCCGATCATTTTGAGATGCCTGGACACACTGCGTTTGAAAGACTGGAGATCATAGGCAGGAGGAAATACAGACAGAGGGAGACAGTTCCAGAGCTGACCTGTTGCATGAATGAAAGACTGGGAGTAACGGTTAACTCTTGCATTAGAGAGTTGGACAGGAAAGGGATGAGAGTTAGCTGCCAGACAGGTGCTACGCGCCCGTCGTAGAGGTGGAGGAATGCAAGCAGACAGTTCAGAGGAGCAGTGACCATTAAAGTAGCGATAGAAAAGAGATAAAGATGCAACAGTGCGGCGAAGAGACAGAGGTTGAAGGGAGTCAGTAAGAGGAGGAGAGTTAATGAGACGAAAAGCCTTTGACTCCACCCTATTGAGAAGAGCTGTATGTGGGGAGCCTCCCCACACATGAGAGTTGTACTCCACACAGGGGCGGATAAAACCCCTGTATAGAGTCAACAATTGTGCAGGGGTAAAGAAAGAGCGGAGTCGGCTTATCACACCCAATCTCTTGGAAGCAGATTTTACAAGAGATGCAATATGATCTTTCCAAGATAAGTCCCGAGTAAATGAAACCCCAAGCATGTTCAAGGATGATGCAGGATTAATCTGAATATTATTAAACATTAGTGGGTATACCTGTGGAAGATTTTGTCGGGTTGATAGGTGTAAGAACTGAGTCTTAGAAGCATTAAAGACAACCATATTATTTTTACCCCAGTCAGAGATATGAGCCAAGTCAGACATTAGGTGTGCCATAGCCTCATCCCTTGTTTCTTGAAGTAACTGTTGAGATGGGCGTTGCGGGAACCGAATGGAAAGGTGAAGGGTGGAGTCATCAGCGTATGAGTGGATAGAGTTAGATGTACAGCTTAGAAGATCATTGATGAATAAAAGGAAGAGAGTTGGTGATAGGACAGAGCCCTGAGGAACACCACTGTTGATAGATCTAGGAGAAGAACGATGGCCGTCTACGACAGCAGCTATAGAACGACCAGAAAGGAAGCTAGCGATGAAGGTACAGATAGAAGAATAGAAACCGTAGGAGGGCAGTTTGGAAATTAAAGATTTATGCCAGACTCGATCGAAAGCCTTTGAGATGTCAAGTGCAATGGCAAAGCTTTCGCCAAAGTCCCGAAAGGAGGATGACCAGGAGTCTGAAAGGTAGGTGAGAAGATCGCCAGTGGAGCGTCCCTGACGGAACCCATACTGACGATCGGAAAGAAGGTTGTGATAGGAAAGATGCCTTAAAATTTTTTATTAAGAATTGACTCAAAAACTTTTTGAAATACAGGACGTTAAAGCAATTGGACGATAGTTGGAGGGTTGGGAGTGGTCACCCTTCTTTGGGACTGGCTGAATGAGAGCAAACTTCCAGCAAGAAGGAAAGGTACAAGTTGACAGACAAAGGCGAAATAGTTTGCCTAGGCAGGGTGTAAGCACAGAAGCACAGTTTTTGAGAACAACAGGAGGGACCCCATCAGGCCCATATGCCTTGTTAGTACTGAGGCCAGTAATGGCAGAAAATACATCAACTGAAGAAATTTTAATGTCAGCCATGAGGAAGTCAGAGGGGGGAAGTGATGGAGGAACAGCACCGGAATCGTCTAAGGTGGAATTGGAGGAGAAAGTCTGTGCAAAGAGATCTGCTTTATCAGTAGAAGAAATAGCTACAGAACCATCAGAGTAGAAAAGAGGAGGGAAGGATGATGAGGTAAAGTTGTTAGAAAGATTTTTGGCAAGGTGCCAGAAGGAGCGGGAAGAATTCGAGTTGGAGAGTTGAGAGCATTTAGTATGGATGAAATTATTTTTAGTAGAGCGAAGAACAGACTTAGCACGATTCCGGGCAGAAAAGTAAAGATTATGTGATTCAGGGGTGGGTTGGCTCCGGTAACTTTTGTAGGCCTTCTCCTTGTTGCGGACAGCATTAGAACAAGCGTGATTAAACCAAGGCTTTCTTGCGTTAGTCAAAGGATATGAGAAAGGAATGTATGCTTCCATGCCCGGGAGAATAACCTCCGTAATGCACAAGGCACACTCAGATGGCTCACGGCCATGGAAGCAATAATCATTCCAGGGAAAATCAAAGAAGTACTGCCTGAGGGCCTCCCAGTCCGCAGCTCCAAAATGCCAGAGACGACGTTTCCCTGGAGGGTCTGCAGGCCGTACTGGAGCGATAGGACAGGTTAAGGTAATAAGGTTGTGATCGGAGGAGCCCAACGGAGAGAAAAGATTAACAGAGTAAGCTGAAGGATTAGTTGTGAGGAAGAGGTCAAGTATGTTGGAGCTCTCTCCAAGGCGGTCAGGGATACGGGTAGGGTGCTGTACAAGCTGCTCTAGGTCATTAAGGATAGAAAAGATGTAGGCTTGTTCACCAGGTGGATCCGTGAAAGGAGAGGAGAGCCAAAGGTGGTGGTGAACATTGAAATCTCCAAGAATGGAGTGGGGAGTAACACCAAGCTCTTATCGCCTGGACTGAACTTCCGAAGCTTTGCCTTCTTATCATAATAAGCTTTCTGAACTTCGTGCACTTTGATCAATTCTTCCTAAGCTAACTCGCACTTCGACTGGAGGCGGTCAGCTTGATGAAGGATGTAGGTGTAGGTGGTCTTGACATCACGGTCGGGTTCTTCATCGTCCCATAACTCGTGAAGGACTTAAAGTGGTTCACGGACCGACCTTCCATACACCAGTTCAAAAGGTTAGAACTTCAAAGAATGCTGTGGGGCTTCTCGATAAGCAAATAGAAGAGGAGCAATGAACCGTGGCCATTCCTTTGGCTGTTCGGTGGCCATATGCTTTAACATCTTCTTGAGAGTCCCATTGAACCTCTCACACAATCCATTACACATATGATGATAGGGCATAGTTCACAAGCCTTGGATGGACAACAATCTGAATGCTTCATTCATCATTACAGAGGTGAACTACGAACCCCTGTCACTTAAGACCTCCTTGGGGATACCTACATGATAGAACATTTCAATCAATGCCTCAGCAACAGTGACGGCCTCTATATTCTTAAGGGCCACGGCTTCAGGCCACTGTGTGGTGAAATCAACGATAGTGAGGATATACTTTGATCCATCACTTGCCCTAGGAGAGATTGGCACAACAATGTCAAGTGCTACTCTCTCGAACGGATCAGAGATTATAGGCATTGATTTCAATGGTGCAAGACGGACACGTCCCCAGACAGTGGTACACTGACACACATCACAGGAATACACAAGCCTAGTTATTTCCTGTCCCATTCCTGCCCAGAAAAAGTCAGCACGGATATGGCTCTGGGTTTTCCTTTAGCCTATGTGACCTCCCATCACTGAACGATAACCTAATTCGAACACTGCTCGGCGATACTTTGAGGGAATGACAAACTGCAGTTGAACCTCACCCTGGGATGTTTGTGACTCATGGTACAGCCATCCTCGCTTTCGAAGGAACCTGGCTTGACCTCCCCGTGAATACTTAATTTCATTACCCTCCAGCTTCTTACGCACTGAGGCAAGTGTCAGGCCGGACTGTTGTTCTTGGACAACATCTTGACTACGAATCAGATCTTGCGGCGTTGCAATGGTCAACGGGGTGACACGGTTCAGAGCCTTGGCCATGGCTTGTGTTACTGCAACAGCCGAAGTCTGAGTAGCAACATCTATGGTGCAAATGTTTTTGACGCCTGATATGTTGCTGATAATGAGGTCAAACAAAGGTTCTGGCATGACAACAGCAGCTGTCAAGCCAGTGTAGAAAGGAGATGCCACCTGGATATGTGCCTCAGGGAACAATCTCACTGATCCATCAATAAGTCTAACTTTGATCTTCTTACCTGTGTACTCGTCGGGCCGAACTAAACTTTGCTTGATGGAGCAACCTGAGGAACCATTATCTTTCAGAACATTTATGGAAACACCTCCCACAAACCCTGGCTGAAAAAGAAAGGCAGTGTTGCTGGTGGATGGGTCTGAGGAGGTAGCAGCCAGTCATTGATGAGACTGCAGAACGAATGAAGCAGCAAATGTGATGCCCTGAGAACTAGATGCCTGAGGGGTCGTGCTCACCATCTGTGGAGTTGGTGCATTGACCACCTGAGATGGAGAGTTCACTGTTGCTGGGGGACTAATGAACTGTGGAGAAGTACCTGTACTGGTGGGGTTGGCACCACTGTGCACTTGTTGTGGAATGAAGACTGCATTTGTATCCTGCCTCTGATGCACTAAAGTCGATCGTCCTTGCTGAGGATTACGTGGTTTGTCCTTGCTCTGCTCCTGCTTGAAATACCGGTACTGATTCGGGTTCTGCTTGTCGTACTGCTTCCACTCAGGTTTCTTAGTGTTTTGCCCCTGGTCCTTCTTCTGCAGTTTGTTTGGACCTTGGCCATTATTCTAAGAACGGCCTTGATGCTGGGGTTCAGTCTGAGACAGTTTCCCAGATTTGTCAGCTTTCCTGGTGTGTTGCTTACGAGTTTGATACCCGTACGTAGTGAAGAATGCATCAGCCTTCTCCACCATTTGGCTGGCATCCGTTACCTGGTAGATCTTAAGCTAAGCCATAAGCTCAGCAGGCCACGACTTTTCTAGCTGCTTGTGCAGCATAAGGTCAATTATCCCCTCTCGCGTGGGAAGAGTTTCATCTTTCTCCATCGACTCATCTAAGTAAGCAGTAAGCCGATCAAGAAACTGAACAGCAGTCTCCTTTTCTTGTAGACACGCCCTCATAAACTGACTCCTGGCGTCGTCAAATTTGAGACCGTGCGCACTGATGAGTGCGGCCTTCATCATCTCATACGTGAGA
This sequence comes from Coenobita brevimanus, assembly GCF_032717465.1. Lineage (NCBI taxonomy): Eukaryota > Metazoa > Arthropoda > Malacostraca > Decapoda > Coenobitidae > Coenobita > Coenobita brevimanus. The sequence goes on from NC_136994.1 coordinate 11,685,077, forward strand.
TTGTCTCCACGAATTCTGTGGAGAATATCGAGGACAGGGCCCTTAAACAAGCTAAGAAACTGGAGCCGCTTAGCTGCCTCATCCAGCTGGTACAGCTGAGCCATGTCTTCGAAACGAGCTATGAATGGCTCAATTCGTTCGCCTTCCTTGTATGAAGGACGCTTAATGCGCGGAATCGCCAGAATTGTGCAGGGAGAGTGCCTGTGGAGCTTGGGTTAGCTGCACCAGATGTGTCTGAAGCCAAGCAGTCTCGCTTGAGCTTCAGCATCGAAAGTTCATGTTTCTCATGTGCATCGCGCTCAGCACGTTCGTGTTCTCGTTCTCTCTCTCGTTGTTCTAGCTCGGATTCACGTTCTCTCTCTCGTTGTTCTAGCTCGGATTCACGTTCTCTCTCTCGTTGTTCTAGCTTGGATTCACGTTCTATCTCTTGTTGTTCTCGCCGTATTCGCGTTGTTTTTCCGCGTGTTCACGTTGTTCTCGCTCGTGTTCACGTTGTTCTCGCTCGTGTTCACGTTCTCTCTCGCGTTCCTGACGCTGAATTCGAAGCTCTTCACGAGCATCATTCTGACGTTGCTGCTCCTAACTAGACCGAGACAGCACATTTTCTTTTATTTGTTGGGGATCGGTAAGCCCCATGTCTTTGGCTTCCTATACATATATATTAGTAGCCATGATGCTAACTCAACTAAGGCTGAATAGACTAAAGACTGGGTAATGACTGCCGTTTGCAGAGAAATGCCAATAATGAAAATTCAGATTATAGGCACAGGTTGGTGGTGACAAGTTTTATCTAGTTAAACTGGTAAAGAAAGAAAAAAAAAAAAAAAAATGAAACTGACTGGGAAAATTATTATGTAAAATGAAAAGAAATAAATCAATAACCACGAGTAAGATTTTGCCTGTAGACTTTAATGATAACAAATACCTAGGTGTGAGTGAGTGAGTATTATCTCGTTAATAACTTCAGAGCTAGGAGTTAATATCCTGGAATGAGGTCGCCAGATCTCACGGGGGATGTGAATTTAAGAATTAAGAATGCTATATGTTACTTGAAAATAGAGAGGGGAACTGACTTGTGAAAATCAAGCAGTAATTTTTCTTTATGCCGCCTTACTTCGCCGATTCTCTTAGGACGAGAATTTATAAACTTTCTCAACAGTACACAGCAGAGACAAATTACTCATGAATGCTGTTTGTAATACTGTTAGCCTCTCGAGAAAGTGACTCAACCCCTGACAATCTATAACTAATGCTAATAATAATAAACAGGTTCTTGCCAGTGCTTAACTCCTGGCTTGCACAAAGGATTTAAATTTGATACAAAAGAACTGGCCTAAGTACCAGTTATGAATATTGTAAAGAGTTTGTGCAAACTAGGAGCATCAACTAAAATAAGCTTAATGTGGAGAAATAAAACACAAGTTTTATTACATTAAGCTCAAAGAAAAGAACTGTAAATTTATTGATTACAATAAAAATAAATTTAGGTTATATGAATCTCAAAATAAATTCAAAAGGGGAATTTCATGGTCGCTAGGGGACTCATGAATTCAAATAACAAGAGAATGCACTCACTCACTCATTCAAATGCTGATTAAACTGAAGCCTAGAAAAACGAACAGAAAAACTGGTCAGTGAAGGGGAGCCGAAACGAAAGTCTGGGCGCCTGTGATGAACACCATCGCTGCTATTTGCTCCAAGCCCGCTTCGCCAATCACCGTCTAGGTGGAGATTCAGGAATTCGCTGTACAACAGAGACGCTGCTCTACGCTGGCCACAAAACGATCCTATCCTCGCGACGATCCCGAGCTGACTGATTTCAAACTAGGAAAGGAGGCGAGAGATGGCCGTGTTCACCAGAAATAGGCGTGGCCTAATTTCAACGGTCAATGGAAGGAAGGTGAACGATTTAGGCGCACAATAAATCACTCAGAGAAAGCACTAATGTCATGCATAAGAATGGTCACTTGTGAAACAGTGACAAATGTTCTGAAAACCATCCCGATCGAAGTGAATACGAGGACGGTTGAACTGAGTGATGCCCAGTAGGAATTCCACTAGAGGTCGTGGTTTTCTCATTAAAGTACAATGTCACGAATTTATATATATACATTCGCGTGAATTCGTCAGAATTTTACGATATACATACATATAAATCCTAACTCAGTCACACAAGATTCATGCTGTGGTGTGTCTACTATCTTGCTACAGGAGAAAATCACAATCGCCCATGAGCGAAAAAAAAACTCGTATTTACTTTAATAAGAGCAAGCTTGAGGAAAAAAAAAACTCCGTGACGACGGTGAGAAATCCTGTACTCAGGTCAAACTGAGCGAAAAGTTTGCTACATATACATTAACAACTAATTGTTATGTAGCGTGATGTATGTAATACACATTGCAGGTGTGACCATTGTGCTGTAACTGTGCGTACATGTAAAATTATATAATACAGATCAATAGTAAATAGAGACGACAAGGCAGAAGAGAAGAGGCAGCAGCATGCGGCAGACTCAGCTGATCTGCACTACAAAATTGCTACACCCTCAAGCTGCACCTGTGAAAGGAATCAAGGTGGAGCATCAAAAGTGTCAGTGGGACAAATTTTATTAAATTACAATTTCTTTCTCTGCCTAGTAGTCAGTACTTATGTTACAAAAAGTACACTGTTATTTTGGTAATGGATACATTATTAACCAGGAAACGTAGTCCTTGGATTGCTCAAATCGCTAAAGACCCCTGTAGTTTACTGGTTAAACCTACATTATTAACCACGAAACATGCCAGTCCTTCGATTGCTCAAATCTCTGAGAACGGGCAGTTTACTGGTTAAACCTAACACAACACTTACGATTAATAATGGCGAGCTGAGAATCTCTATGCAATCTTGGGCAAGTCACATTTTAACACCGAACTTGGGTGTGTACATTCATGTGGATAATATGCATGCTCCAAGAGTCCTCAGAGATGCCCACAGCTCAAGACACCACAAGGTAATTCAAACGCAGCCCCAGATTCTCCTTACGGGGGTCTTGAACTTCCCCTTAACCCGCCCCGTCCCGACGACGTATGGGTACGTTGCAACGATTTGCATTTGCCAGTCCCGGCGACGTACCAGTACGTCGTGCAATTGCAATGTGCATAATTTCGACAATTTTCAAATTTCGCGCTTGATTTGCGGTACATACCCTCGCCTGACCCCCTACCTGCCACCAGGCGGGGACACTTGGCGACCCCGTGCGACCCGCGCTAGCCCGCCACTTGTCCACTCACCTGGTAGCCACGGTCCTGCTCAGACATGGCTAAGAGAGGTCTCTCAGAGAGCGAAATTCAAGTCTCCCTGGACACCTTTACCGGCGACAGTGATTCCCCACTGGATGACGAGGAGATGGACAAGGATTATGTGCAGCCAGAGGAGGAAGAAACCACCAGCAGTGATGAGGAAGTTCCGTCACCAAGGAAGCGGCAGTACGTGACTTACCGTGCTGCTAGAGAGGGGCAGGAGGCAAAGAAGGCACGTGGTATGTCATATCCCTATCCCTAGCGTGCCTTGGAAGCAGAATTCGAGGTTGAGGACGAGGACGAGGACGAGGACGGAGCCGTGGGACGTGCTGCCACGTGGTATGGACGGGAGGTGATTACCCATCGTGGCCCAGAGCGCACACCACGTCGTCTAAGCAGGTATGGGCCTAGCATTCTGTTTGGGGAGGTAGGAAGTGAAGTGGAGGGAGTGGGGAGTGAAATGGAAATTCCTGGGATTAGGGAAAGTGAGGGTGACGTGGGTGAGTCATTGCTCTCCCTAAGCAGTGTGAGGCGGCAGAGTGGATCACGTGGGCCAGTGCAGGTGCGTTCAGTATCACGTGGGGTTGTGAGGGAGGGGGAAGGTGGGGAGGAACCACTCCAAAGCACGTCTTATGCTCCCCAATATCCCCTAACACGTGGTCGAGCAAGGTTGCGTGAAAGAGCACGTGGTGTGGTAATGGAGGGGGAAGGTGGGGAGGAACCATTCCCCAGCACGTCTTCTGCTCCCCAATATTCCCCTATTTCATCCCCACAGCCCCCTAATGTTCCTCAAGGCCGTAAGGGTAAGGGAAAGGGAAAGGGTAAAGGCAGAGGGAAGAGGAGTGACAGTGGGGAAGCCCTCCGTACTCCTTCTCCCCAACCTCCCCAACCAGTATCTCCTCCCCACCCAGACGAAGGCGGTGATGGGGACGAAGGATTTGTGTCGTGGGATTGGGAGGATGGGAGTGATTTTTCTCCCCTCATTCACCCCTTCACTGAGCAAGGGCGATCTGGCTGCATTGCACCAGGTATTCACTGCAATTCAAGCAGGTTGGATTTTTTCCACCTGTTTTTCAGTGAGGCCTTCGTCGATCAGATCGTTTTTCAAACAAACCTGTTTGCAAGCGCCCAGCGCCTAGAAAGTGAAAGATTGGGAACAAGGAGTAGGCATTCTATGATTTATGATTACCCTGTCTCCATTACAGAAATGTTCTTATTTTTTGCCCTGGTCCTTTTGATGGGTATAATAAGAAAAAATAGAATTCCTGCTTACTGGACTAGGGACCCTGTTATGTTTACCCCCATATTTGGACAAGTGATGAGCCGTAATCGGTTTCAACAAATTCTAAGTCGCCTCCATTTTTATGATGCTAATGACCCTGCAAATGCAAACAACACTGACAAAATGAGGTGAATTAGGCTGGTCTTTGATCACCTGAGGCAAACCTTTCGATCCTCATTCTATCCCTATAGAGATCTCGTCATAGACGAGAGTCTCGTGTTGTGGAGAGGCAATATTTCATTCAGACAGTATATACCCAGCAAAAGGCACCGTTTTGGGTTCAAGATCTTTGTTATGTGTGACTGTAGGACTGGATACGTGCAAGACATAGTCTTGTACACCGGTGCACAGACAGACATAATAGAAGATCGAAGTATAGGACTTTCGGAAGCAGTGGTAAAGACGATGATACAAGACTACCTTCATCGTGGTCACGTTCTCTACCTCGACAACTGGTACACTAGCCCTCTTCTCGCTCGTTATCTTCACAGACATGAAACGGGAGTCCGTGGAACCGTAAAGGTGAACCGGCGTCACATGGCCAAGGTAGGGCGGAAACTTGCAAGGAGTGAGGTTGTCTTCTTCAAAGCAAACAACATCCTTGCAACAATGTGGAACCACAACAGAGAAGTAAGCCTCTTGTCCACGGTTCACCGCCCCTTGATGCACCGTACTGATTCTGTTGATTACCATAGCGAGAGCAGGCGTTGTGTTTGGAAACCTGAGTGTGTAATGGATTACAATATAAACATGCGCCTCGTGGACCAGTCTGACTCCATGATATCGACGGTAGAGTGTGCCAGGACCACGATGAAGTGGTATAAAAAACTGTTCTTTCACTTGCTAGATATCACTGCTCTGAATTGCCACCACCTTCACGCCATGACCACAGGAGTTCAGGAAACCTTTGAAGGGTTTGTGAGGGAGCTCACACGAGAAATCTTTGCTAAGTATGCTGTTGAAAGGCCCCAACAGCGCCCCCGCACTGCCCCTATTACCCAGACTCCCCAGAGAATATCCGGCCGCCATTTCCCCACTCCTATCCCTCCCCAGCCCAACAGACCTAGGCCCCAGCGCAGGTGTCACGTGTGCAGTAATTCCCAGGTGAGACTCACGACACAGAGGAAGGACACCCGCTATGAGTGCGTGCAGTGTGACGTGGGTCTGTGTATTCACCCATGTTTTAGTGAATATCACACGTTGCTGCAATTTTAGCATGGTGTGAATGCGAAAGGACGCTGAAATTATGAGGTAAATGCGACAGACAGACGCTCTGTGAAAATATCAGTCATGTGGATCGCCAAATATTAGTATAAAGTGCCTACGGGTAGAACATAAGTGAAAACATTGGGTGTAAGTATATAAATCTGCCCTAAGTTGAAACTTACATAGAGAGGGTTGTATGATGCGATATTTTGTCGCTCAGTGCAATAAATACGGCCCCTTATTATATATTTTCTATTATGTGACATTCTTACGGGTATAATATAAGTTCAAATCATTGTATATGATGATGTATATTCTAAGTCAAATATTCATAGCGTGTCTATAAAGATAAGATTTCCTGACGCTTAGTCGAATGAATAAGGCACGTATTAGTCAAAATAAAAGTCAGCAAATGATAAAGTGAATAATTAGTATATAAGTGTGTGAGTGAATTAGTATATAAGTGTGTGAGTATTATGTATGACGTAACATTCCTTGCGAGGGTATTTTCAGGCGATATTCTCACGCTCACTTGAATAAATAATGGCAGTAAGTATGTACAGTGCATTGGAGGGGTGTAAACGTGTGTAATGTAAGTGGGAAAATATAATTGGAGTGAATAAATAAAGTAGATGATGAAACACGAGTGTTTGAGATCGTGGTTGCTACGTGAATAGGCGCTAGCATATCGCTAAATGCCCTCGTAATGAATGAAAATAATTGAAAACCTTCACAGTGGTGGGGGAAAGGTTCTATATAAATGGGAAAATAATTGGAAAGTGATAAAACAATTTGGTATGTTGAAATACGAGTCATAGCGAGTGCGCTTACTAAGCTGATGTGCGCTAAACTTATGCTGCATGTCATCATAATGAATGAAAACATCTGAAATCACTTACAAACAGTTGTAATTGGTAAAATGTCATTGAAACAGAAGTATACAAGTAGAAAATGATAGGTAGACTCATAACAGAAAATTAGCATATAGCATGATACGACTCGGACCTAACTCGCTATGCTCGCGCGATGGTACAATGCTTATTTTTCCTATATATGTGTCTGAAATCCATTATATTGTTACTGTTATTGTTTATTAGTTCAAATTCAATAAATGTAGAGGTGTTGTGTGTTGTTTGTCCCATTATTCCTTACCATAGAAAACGTTAACGCATATCCAGCCCATTGCAGAATACGATACCTGCGGGGGGAAACCGCACCTGTATAGACCATTTATAGACCGCAGAGACCACTTTCTTCATGATTTTCCATCGTTTCTCGACCTAAGCGGAAGTTTTATCAGAAAAAAATTTTTTCCAAAAAGGCTCGGGACTGGGGGATGTCATAGGTGCGGAAAGGCTCGGGACGTGTCGACCTAAGCGGTAGTTTTATAAGAAATTTTTTTTTTCCAAAAAGGCTCGGGACTGGGGGATGTCATAGGTGCGGAAAGGCTCGGGACGTGACGGGTTAACCTAAGGTATACATGTATATACAGGTCCTGGACATAATGTGTCCTGTGGGACCAATGGGCGAGACTTCATGTCTTACTGGTACACTAATAACTGGCAACCAAGCTAGTCATTGGATTGCATAAATCTCTGAGGACGCCTGTCTTACGGAACCCAGCATACAAGAGTTGCCCTTGTTAGTTATCAGTTAGCAGGTGAGACATCAGGTCTGTACCTACATTGTCACTTCCCTTGATGTATCTCACAACAAAGTTAAACTGCTGCAAATACAGTGTCCAGCGTGTCAATCTTGCATTAGCCGTCTTAGTTGTGATCATACTAGTGAGTGGCAAATGATCGTTTTCCAGAGTGAATGGTGCTCCATATAAATAATAGTAATATTTCTTAACACCATCAACCACGACCAAGAGTTCCTTCTCAACAGTACTGTAATTCCTCTCAGCGAGTTTTAGCTTATGGCTGTGGAATGCCACTGGGAAAATTCCACCTTCTGTTTCTTGCATTAATACGGCACCTACTCCATCTTGTGAAGCATCAGTGCAAAGTATGAAAGGTTTGTTGGAATCAGGCAACTGCAAGATAGGTTCCTTACACAGCATATTCTTAAGGGCGGCAAAAGATCGCTCTTGAGCTTCTCCCTATTCAGTGGCATTTGAAGCATGTTTCCGAAGCATCTCAGACAACGGTTGGGCAATGAGAGCAAAGTTGGGGATAAAACTCCTATAATACCTCACTAAGCCAAGGAATGCCCTAACCTGTTTCTTGGTCACGAGTCTCGGAGCTTCCCTAACCTTTCTGATTTTGTCTCCCTTACACCTCCAGCGATTGTTGCCAACAATATATCTGAGGAACTCCACCTCACTGTGAGCTATTTTACCCTTGCTGGACTTCACAGTCATGTTGAAACTCTGGAGTCTACTGAAGACAATTTCCAAGAGTCTGAGGTGCTCCTCCAACGTGGTAGAATGAACAAGGACATTGTCAACAAACATTTCTACTCCTACAGTACCATGGAGCATTTGTCTCATGGCATGATTGAATACTGCTGGGGAATTAGTATGTCCAAATGGGAGGACTTTACCCTAATACAACCCCCTAGGAGTAGTAGAGGCAGTGAATTGATGGCTCTCGGGGTGAAGGAGAATCTGAAAGAATCCCTTCGCCAAATCGAGCTTCGTGAAATATCGTGACCCTGTTAGCTTGGAGAAGATGGCAATGTGGTCACCCATTGGCTCAGTATTCACTTTGGTGATTGCATTTAGCATCCTATAGTCTCACAAACCCTGACTCCACCATCGTTCTTGCAGACTACTACCATTGGACTACAGTAAGGAGATGAGGACTTTTCAGTAATACCCACCATCTCCATGTTGGCAATTTCGTTGTCTACTGCATCCAGTAGTTGCATGGTAATCGGATGTGGCTTAACCTTTACGAGAGTATCACTGGTCAACTTAATTTTGTGACAATCAACCATTGCGGGTCCAGGTTGGTCAGAGAAGACATCAGCATACTGACAGAGCACTGACCTTATGGCATTCTGGTCACCTAATGCTAAGTCAGTGTTAAGTAAGACATCTTCGACAGTCTCCTCCTGACAGGACTGAACGGTTATGGGCTCATCATCATGGTCATCAGTTGGGATCACTGCAGCTGCCCCGGTTTCTTCCAGTGGGTGGTCACCGTCATCGGCTACTCGTGGGCCAGTTTCCTCAGGGTTTGACTCATGATAAACCTTCAACATGTTATCGTGGAACCTTTTACGAAGATTCCTCGTCTGAATTATGTAGTTGAGGTCTGAAATGCGTTCTACTACATCATATGGACCCTTCCACTGTGCCAACAACTTGTTCTGTGCAGTGGGGAGTAACACCAAGCACTTATCGTCTGGACTGAACTTCCGAAACTTTGTCTTCTTATCATAATAAGCTTTCTGAACTTTGCACACCTTGATCAATTCTTCCTTAGCTATCTCGCACGTTGACTGGAGGCGGTCAGCTAGATGATGGACGTAGGTGCCGGTGGTTTTGACATCATGGTTGGGTTCTTCATCGTCCCATAACTCGTGAAGGACTTGGAGTCGTCCACGGACCGACCTTCCATACACCAGTTCAAAAGGTTAGAACTTCAAAGAATGGTGTGGGGCTTCTCGATAAGGAAATAGAAGAGGAGCAATGAACCATGGCCATTCCTTTGGCTGTTCAGCAACCATGCGCTTTAACATCTTGAGAGTCCCATTGAACCTCTCACACAACCCATTACACATGGAATGATAGGGCATAGTTCACAAGCCTTGGATGGACAACAATCTGAATGCTTCGTTCATCATTACAGGGGTGAACTGCAAACCCCTGTCACTTAAGACCTCCTTGGGGATACCTATGCGACAGAGCACTTCAATCAATGCCTCAGCAACAGTGATGGCCTCTATATTCTTAAGGGCCACGGCTTCAGGCCAGCATATGCTGAAATCAACGATAGTGAGGATATACTTTGATCCATCACTTGCCCTAGGAGAGAGTGGCACAACAATGTCAAGTGCTACTCTCTCGAACGGTTCATAGATCATAGGCATTGGTTTCAGTGGTGCAGAACGGACACGAACTCGGTCAGTGGTACACTGACACACATCACAGCAACACACAAGCCTAGTTATTTCCTGTCCCATTCCTGGCCAGAAAAAGTCAGCACGGATAAGGCCCTGGGACTTCCTTTTGCCCATGTGACCTCCCATCACTGAATGATGACCTAATTCAAAACTGCTCAGTGATACTTCGCTGGAATGACGAACTTCAGTCAAACTTCACTCTGGGGTCTTTGTGACTCATGGTACAGCCGTCCTCGCTTATGAAAGAACCTGGCTTGACGACGCCGTTAATGCTTAATTACATTACCCTCCAGCTTCTTACTCACTGAGGCAAGTGTCAGGTCGGACTGTTGTTCTTGGACAACATCTTGATTACGAATCAGATTTTGCGGCGTTGCACCAGTGAACGGGGTGACATGGTTCGGATCCTTGGCCATGGCTCGTTTTAGTGCAACAGCCGAAGTCTGAGTAGCAACATCTACGGTGCAAATATTTTTGACGCCTGGTATGTTGCCGATATTGAGATCAAACAAAGGTTCTAGCATGACAAGAGAAGTTGTCAAGCCAGTGTAGAAAGGAGATGCCACCTGGATAGGTGCTTCAGGGAACAATCTCACTGATCCATCAATAAGTCTAACTTGGATGTCCTTACCTGTGTACTCATTGGGCCGAACTAAACTTTCCTTGACGGAGCAACCTGAGGAACCATTATCTCTCAGAACATTTATAGAAACACCTCTCACAAACCCTGGCTGAAAAAGAAAGGCAGTGTTGCTGGTGGATGGGTCTGAGGAAATAGCAGCGAGTCATTGATGAGACTGCGGGACGAACCGTGCAGCAAATGTGGCGCCCTGAGAACTAGATGCCTGAGGGGTCGTGCTCACCATCTGAGGAGTTGGAGCATTGACCATCTGAGACAGAGAGTTCACTGTCGCTGGGGGACTAATGAACTGTGGAGAAGTACCTGCGGTTGGCACCACTGTGCACTTGTTGTGGAATGAAGACTGAATTTGCATCCTGCCTCCGATACACTAAAGTCGATTGTCCTGGCTGAGGATTACGTGGTTTGTCCTTGCTCTGCTCCTGCTTGAAATACCGGTACTGCTGCTGGTTGGGGTTCTGCTTTTTGTACCGCTTCCACTCAGGTTTCTGGGTGTTTTGCCCCTGGTCTTTCTTCTGCAGTTTGTTTGGACCTTGGCCATTATTCTGAGAATGGCCTTGATGCTGGGGTTCAGTCTGAGACAGTTTCCCAGATTTGTCAGCTTTCCCGTTCCAGGAGTGTTGCTTACGAGTTTGATACCCGAAGGCACTGAAGAATGCAACAGCCTTCTCCACCATTTGGCTGGCATCCCTTACCTGGCGATCTTAAGCTGAGCCATAAGCTCAGCAGGCCACGACTTTTCTAGCTGTGTGCGCAGCATAAGGTCAATTATCCCCTCTCGCGTGGGAGGAGTTTCATCTTTCTCCATCCACTCATCTAAGTAAGCAGTAAGCCGATCAAGAAACTGAACAGCAGTCTCATTTTCTTGTAGACATGCCCTCATAAACTGACTCCTGGCGTTGTCAACTGTGAGACCGTACGCTTTGATGAGTGCGGCCATCATCATCTCATACGATAGATTGTCTCCACGAATTCTGTGGAGAATATCGAGGACAGGGCCCTTAAACAAGCTAAGAAACTGGAGCCGCTTAGCTGCCTCATCCAGCTGGTACAGCTGAGCCATGTCTTCGAAACGAGCTATGAATGGCTCGATTCGCTCGCCTTCCTTGTATGAAGGAAGCTTGATGCGCGGGGTCGCCAGAACATGTGCAGGGAGAGTGCCCGTGGAGCTTGGGTTAGCTGCACCAGATGTGTCTGAAGCCAAGGAGTCTTGCTTGAGCTTAAGCATCTCAAGTTCATGATTCTCACGTGCCTTGCACTCGGCACGTTCGTGTTCTCGTTCTCCCTCTCGTTGTTCTAGCTCGTATTCACGTTCTCTCTCTCGTTGTTCCCGCTCGTATTCGCGTTGTTTTTGCTCGTGTTCACGTTGTTCTCGCTCGTATTAACGCTCTCTCTCGCGTACCTCACGCTGAATTCGAAGCTCTTCACGAGCATCATCTCACGTTGCTCGTCGTAACTAAACCGAGAGAGCACATTATTTTTTTTTGTTGGGGATCGGTAAGCCCCATGTCTTTGGCTTCCTGTACATATATACTAGTAGCCATGATCCTAACTCAACTAAGGCTGAGTAGACTAAAGACTGACTACTATTTTGCAGAGAAATGTCAATAATCAAAATTAAAGATTATAGGCACAGGTTGGTGGTGACCAGTTTTATCTAGTTAAACTGGTAAAGAAAGAAAATTTAAAAAAAAAATGCAACTGACTGGGAAAACCATTACGTAAAATTAAAAGAAATAACCACCAGTAAGACAGTGCCTATAGACTTTAATGATAACAAATACCTAGGTGTAAGTGAGAGTATTATCTCGTTAATAACTTTAGAGCTAGGAGTTAATATCCTGGAATGAGGTCGCCATATGTCACGGGGGATGTGAATTTAAGAATTAAGAATGCTGGATGTTACTTGAAAATAGAGACAAGGAATTGACATGTGAAAATCAAGTGGTAATTTAATTTATAAACTTTCTCAACAGTACACAGTAGAGACTAATTACTCACGAGTGCTGTTTGTAGTACTGTTAGCCTCTCGAGAAAGTGACTCAACCCCTGACAATCTATAACTAATGCTAATAATAATAAACAGGTTCTTGCCAGTGCTTAACTCCTGGCTAGGACAACGGATTTAAATTTGATACAAAAGAACTGGCCTAAGTACCAGTTATGAATATTGTAAAGAGTTTGTGCAAACTAGGAGCGGCAACTAAAATAAGCTTAATGTGAAGAAATATAACACGAGTCTGATTACATTAAGCTCAAAAAAAGAATTGTAAATTTATTGATTACAGTAAAATAAATTTACGTTTTATGAATCTCAAAATAAATTCAAAAGCGGAATTTCATGGTCCCTAGGGGACTCATGAATTCAAATAAACAAGAGAATACACTCACCTGTTCATTCAAAAGCTAATTAAACCTAAGCCTAGAAAAATGAAGAGAAATACTGGTCAGTGCAGGGGAGCTGAAACGAAAGTCTGGGCGCCTGTAATGTACACCAACGCTGCTATTCGCTCCAAGACCGCTTCCCCAATCACCGTCTAGGTGGAGATTCAGGAATTCGTTGTACAACAGAGACGCTGCTCTACGCCGGGCTGACTGACTTCAAACTAAGAAATGGGGCGAGAGATGGCCGTGTTCGCCGGAAATAGGCGTGGCCTAACTTGAACGGTCAACGAAAGGAAGGTGAACAATATAGGCTCACAACAAATCACTCATTGAAAGCACTAATGTCGTCGATAAGAATGGTCACTTGTGAAACAGTGACAAATGTTCTGAAAACCATCCCGATCGAAGTGAATACGAGGACGGTTGAACTGAGTGATGCCCAGTAGAAATTCCACTAGAGTTCGTGGTTTTGTCATTAAAGTACAATGTCACGAATTTATATAAATACGCTCGCACGAATTCGTCAGAATTTTACGATATACATTCATATAAAATCCTAATTCAGTCACACAAGATTCACACTGTGGTGTGTGTACTATCCTGCCCCAGGAGAAAATCACAATCGCCCATGAGCATAAAAACCACGTATTTAAGTTAATAAGAGCAAGCTTGAGGAAAAAAAGACTCATTCACGACGGTGAAAAATCCTGTACTCAGGTCAAACTGAGCGAAAAGTTCGCTACATATACATTAACAACTGATTGTTATGTAGTGTGATGTATGTAATACACGGTGCAGGTGTGACCATTGTGGTGTAACTGTGCATACGTATAAAAGGATATAAAACACATGAATAGTAAATAGAGACGACAAGGCAGAAGAGAAGAGGCGGCAGCATGCGGCAGAGACAATCAGCTGATCTGCACGACAAAATTGCTACACCCTCAAGCTGCACCTGTGAAAGCAATCAAGGTCAGTGTGACAATTTTTATTAAATTACAATTTCTCTCTCTCCCTAGTAGTTAGTACTTATGTTATAAAAAGTACACTATTATTTTGTTATTGGATACATTATTAACCAGGAAACGTAGTCCTTCGATTGCTCAAATCTCTGAGGACCCATGTAGTTACCTGGTTAAACCTACATTATTAACCAGGAAACGTGCTAGTCCTTGGACTGCAAAAATCTCTGAGAATGGGCAGTTTACTGGTTAAACCTAACACTACACTTACGATTAATAACGGCGCGCTGAGAACCCCTAGGCAATCTCGGGCAGTTCATATTTTAACACCCAACGTGGGTGTGAACACTCATGTGGAAAATGTTCATTCTCCAGGAGTCCTCAAAGATGCCCACAGCTCGAGACACCACAAGGTAATTCAAACACAGCCTCGGACTGTCCTGACGGGGGTCTCAAACTTCCGCTTAACCTACGGTATACATGTATATACAGGTCCTGGACATACAGTAATGTGTCCTGTGGGAACAACGGGCAAGACTTCAGGTCTTACTGGTACACTAATAACTGGGAACCAAGCTAGTCCTTGGATTCCATAAATCTCTGAGGACGCCTGTCTTACGGAACCCAGCATAAAACAGTTGCCAGTGTTAGTTATCAGTTACTAGGTGAGACATCAGGTCTGCGCCTACATTGTCACTTCCCTTGATGTATCTCACAACAAAGTTAAACTGCTGCAAATACAGTGTCCAGCGTGTCAATCTTGCATTAGCCGTCTTAGTTGTGCTGAGACTAGTCAGTAGCATACGATCTGTTTCCAGAGTTAATGGTGCTTCATATAAATAATAGTAATATTTCTTAACACCATCAACCACGGCCAAGAGTTCCTTCTCAACAGTACTGTAATTCCTCTCAGCGAGTTTTAGCTTACGGCTGTGGTATGCCACTGGGAAAATTCCACCTTCTGTTTCTTGCATTAATACGGCACCTACTCCATCTTCAAGCATCAGTGCGCAGTATGAAAGGTTTGTTAGAATCAAGCAACTGTAAGATAGGGTCCTTACACAGCATATTCTTAAGGGTGGCAAAAGATCGCTCTTGTGCTTCTCCCCATTCAGTGGCATTTGGAGCATGTTTCTGAAGCATCTCATACAAAGGTTGGGCAATGAGAGCAAAGTTGGGGATAAAACTCCTATAATACCCCACTAGGCCAAGGAATGCCCTAACCTGTTTCTTGGTCACTGGTCTCGGGGCTTCCCTAACCTTTCTGATCTTGTCTCCCTGACACCTCCAGCGATTGTTGCCAACAATACAATTCTTTCTGTATCATTGTTGTGAAATGCTTACTAATGAAGCTGCTAGAACCCAAATATGTAAAATTAAGAGTCAAAAAAGGCCGAAATAATGTAATTTGTGAGGACCAAATAGTCCCGCTTGCCTTAGCCGTCACTAGATGGCATAAGCTACCCGAAACTCAAGGCGGGATGGCAGTAAATTCAGTATTTAAATGTAGTAAGGATTGAATCCCCAAATTTTCCCCAATTCAGTCAAAAGTCCTAACGTCATGTGAACACTACTATATAAATAGTGAAAAGAATTAAAACCCACCATATCGCAAAAAAACAGTCTCATTTGATCTAGGAGTGGCGTCCTTACGTGCCCGACAATGCCACATTCGCTACTCAGACATGGTGGATAACAGACGTTGATTCAGGTGAGCTATACACATTCCTCCTTTCTCCCCCCCTTGCTTGTTTAATCCTTACTTGTCGTGAACACTATGAAGTAATGTTGTTAAAAGCTTCATGTACATTTACTACTCAGACATGGTGGATAACAGACGTTGATTCAGTTCACAGACACCGTGACGTTGGGGTGTGCACGAGGCCATCATGTGATATTGCCCATAGACTTGTCGTACACACACACTTACACTACCCATAAATAGTTTATAAAATGAATGTAATAGAAATTGTATTATGAATCAATCAGGTGAACCTTTTTTTTTTTTTTATAGTAGATAAGGTACAGAAGTTTGAAAGTTAATGTGATCATGTAACGGAAAGGCGAATTCAAACTCATCAACCGTTGTCTTTCTCTGCTATTAATAGGATAGGAATATTGGCAGTGATGAAGTGAACTTAGTGGTTGTAAGGGAAAAATGTGATTTTTGAGTTGTTCCTCGAGGCTAAACAAGCCCGAGTGATTATAAATTATTAGTGATTATGAATTATTAGTGACGATGAATTAATAGTGATTATGAATTATGAGTGATTATGAATTATTAGTGATTAAGAATTATTAGTGATTATGAATTATGAGTGATGAATTATTAGTGATTATGAATTATTAGATGATGAATTATTAGTGATTATGAATTATTAGTGATGATGAATTATTAGTGATTATGAATTAATAGTGATTATGAATTATTAGTGATTATGAATTAATAGTGATTATGAATTAATAGTGATTATGAATTATTAGTGATTATGAATTATTAGTGATTATGAATTATTAGTGGATTGTGTGATGAGTTTATACTGCCCCGACGAAATGGGACAAGAGTGATTATTTATTTTTGGTTCGAGGCTATGCCAGCCCGAAAAGACAATTCATATCAATATATGTCCCAGTCTTGAGGCTATTGACGAGCCCAAGAATAACCCATAATAAAGAATGTGGTGTGATGACCTCAGTTGTCACCGTTGAATATTCAAATTGTTTCGCTTGGTAACAGTACTGTATGATTTTCGCCCAAACCATGGCTTAATTTACAACCGTTTTACATATGATTAATGGTCATATAATTCAAAATTGTCTGTTGATTAACAAGTATAGAATTATTAATGCAGAGTAAAGTATAAGTAATTTTGATACCCAACCAAGGGAATTATGTCCTCTCACGCATAACTCACTCCCCTTCCAGTTCAAGATTCCTCCGCTTTGGGAACGACAAACACACGTGGTACTGACTTATTCTCGACTCGGCCAAAACTACAAACGCTACCAAAACTATCTGTTAAACAATTAACCTTTATCATTCAAAGTCGAAGTGCTAACCTCCCTTTGTTTTACTGAGGTGAATATTTTATCAGTCATTGAGGGGAGACTAAGTTGAGTACCATTTGTATTATCAACGAGTAAGTCAAACGGAACCAACAACGGTGGGAAATCCAATTTCCGACCATTTCACTGGTGACAACCGGTGGGATAAAGAATAAAAAGTCAGGCGTTACACAAGCTATTCCTTGGATTGCATAAATCTCTGAGGACGCCTGTCTTACGGAAACCAGCATGCAACAGCTGCCCTTGTTAGTTATCAGTTAGCAGGTGAGACATCAGGTCTGTGCCTACATTGTCTCTTCCCTTGATGTAACTCACAACAAAGTTAAACCACTGCAAATACAGTGTCCAGCGTGTCAATCTTGCATTAGCCGTTTTAGTCGTGCTGAGACTAGTGAGTAGCAAATGATCGTTTTCCAGAGTGAATGGTGCTCCATATAAATAATAGTAATATTTCTTAACACCATCAACCACGGCCAAGAGTTACTTCTCAACAGTACTGTAATTCCTCTAAGCGAGTTTTAGCTTACGGCTGTGGTATGCCACTGGGAAAATTCCACCTTCCGTTTCTTGCATTATTACAGCACCTACTCCATCTTGTGAGGCATCAGTGCGCAATATGAAAGGTTTGTTGGAATCAGGCAACTGCAAGATAGGCTCCTTAGACAGCATATTCTTAAGGGCGGCAAAAGATCGCTCTTGTGATCTCCCCATTTAGTGGCATTTGGAGATTGTTCCTGAAGCATCTCATACAACGGTTGGGCAATGAGAGCAAAGTTGGGGATAAAACTCCTATAATACCTCACTAGGCCAAGGAATGCCCTAACCTGTTTCTTGGTCACGAGTCTCGGAGCTTCCCTAACATTTCTGATCTTGTCTCCCTGACACCTCCAGCAATTGTTGCCAACAATATGTCTGAGGAACTCCACCTCTATCTATCTATCTATCTATTGCCAGACGCCTCAATCCCGTTTGGGGTGGCCACAAACAAATCGCCTCCAAGTCGCCCTGTCCCCCGCCATTTCACTGCCCTGCTCCCAACTCACACCCCCCTCTTTCATATACCTCTCCACCCCATCCCTCCATCTCATCCTCGGCCTCCCCCTTCCTCTTCCCCCCTCCACCTCACTCACATAGGCTCTCTTCGTCAGTCTTTCACCCTCCATCCTCTCCACAAGGCCAAACCACCTCAGTGTGTTCCTCATAACGCTTCCTATCACATCGACATCCACACCACAACCCTCCTTTATATCCTCATTCGTCAGCCTGTCTCTCCATGTGACTCCACAGGCTCCTCTTAAATAACTCATTTCCACTGCTCTCACTCTTGACTTGTGTCCTTCCAACAACGTCCAAGCTTCACTTCCATACGTTAGAGTTGGTATCACAATACTGTCATGTAGTAAATTTTCACTTCCATGCTCACTTCCCTGTTTCTTATCACTGCTTTCAAAGAACCAGCAACCTTTCTTCCCTGCTGTACCCTTTCAAACACTTCACCCTTCAAAACTCCATCCTTACTCATCACACTACCCAAGTACTTAAACGTACTCACATTTTCCAAGTCCTCACCATCCAACCTCGCTGTACATTCACTGACTACACCTCTCTCAAAGACCATCACTTTACTCTTCCCTACATTCACCTTTAGATTCCGTTTCTTACACACACTCCCAAACTCATCCACCAAGCCTTGCAGCTCCCCTTCATCTTCACTCAACAACACAGTATCATCTGCAAACAACAGTACAGGGAGTTTCCAAACACTATCCTCTCTCACCAGGGCCACTCCAACATCCACTATCCTACCTTGTACCTCTTTTATTACCCCATCCATGTACAGATTGAACAACCATGGAGACATGACACATCCCTGTTTCAACCCAACTTTCAAAGATAAAAATTCACTTAGTTCACCATCCACACGCATTGCAGCCATCGCACCATCGTACATACTCTTCACAGCATTCAACAATTTCCCATTTACTCCATATATTCTTAACACTTTCCACAATCCTTGTCTATCCGCTCTGTCATATGATTTCTCCAAATCCATGAAAGCCACATACAACTTCTTTCCCTTCTCTAGAAACTTTTCCACTAAAGATCTTAGGATGAATATCTGATCTACACAACCTCTTCCCTTCCTAAGGCCTCCCTGCTATTCTCCAACTAATTTCTCTGTTCTTTCTTTAACTCTGTCACTGTGAGCAATTTTACACTTGCTAGGCTTCACAGTCATGTTGAAACTATGGAGTCTACTGAAGACAATTTCCAAGAGTCTGAGGTGGTCCTCCAACGTGGCAGAATGAACGAGGACATTGTCAACAAACATTTCTACTCCTACAATACCATGGGCACTTGTCTCATGGCATGATTGAATACTGCTGGGGAATTGGTATGTCCAAATGGGAGGACTTTACACTAATACAACCCCCTAGGAGTAGCAAAGGCAGTGAACTGACGGCTCTCGGGGTGAAGGGGAATCTGAAAGAATCCCTTTGCCAAATCGAGCTTCGTGAAATATCATGATCCTGCCAGGTTGGAGAAGATGGCAATGTGGTCACCCATTGGTTCAGCATCCACTTTGGTGATTGCATTTAGCGTCCTATAGTCATCACAAACCTTGACTCCACCATCCTTCTTGTGGACTACTACCATTGGACTACAGTAAGGAGATGAAGACTTTTCAGTAATACCCACCATCTCCATGTTGGCAATTTTGTTGTCTACTGCATCCAGTAGTTGCATGGTAATCGGATACGGCTTAACCTTTACGAGAGTATCACTGGTCAACTTAATTTTGTGACAATCAACCATTGCGAGTCCAGGTTGGTCAGAGAAGACGTCAGCATACTGACAAAGCAGTGACCTTATGGCATTCTGGTCACCTAATGCTAAGTCAGTGTTAAGTAAGACATCTTCGACAGTCTCCTCCTGACAGGACTGAACGGTTATGGGCTCATCATCATGGTCATCAGTTGGGATCACCGCAGCTGCCCCGGTTTCTTCCAGTGGGTGGTCACCGTCATCGGCTACTCGTGGGCCAGCCTCCTCAGGGTTTGACTCATGATAAGCCTTCAACATGTTAACGTGGAACCTTTTACGAAGATTCCTCATCTGAATTATGTAGTTGAGGTCTGAAATGCGTTCTACTACATCACATGAACCCTTCCACTGTGCCAACAACTTTTTTTTTTTTTTTTTTTATGCGAGGAAGAAGGAACCAAAGGCCATGAGCCCGCAGTAACAGTTCCCTCCAAGAGAAAAACAAAATACAATAGAGAGCCAAATTCAAGATCCGATCATTTTGAGATGCCTGGACACACTGCGTTTGAAAGACTGGAGATCATAGGCAGGAGGAAATACAGACAGAGGGAGACAGTTCCAGAGCTGACCTGTTGCATGAATGAAAGACTGGGAGTAACGGTTAACTCTTGCATTAGAGAGTTGGACAGGAAAGGGATGAGAGTTAGCTGCCAGACAGGTGCTACGCGCCCGTCGTAGAGGTGGAGGAATGCAAGCAGACAGTTCAGAGGAGCAGTGACCATTAAAGTAGCGATAGAAAAGAGATAAAGATGCAACAGTGCGGCGAAGAGACAGAGGTTGAAGGGAGTCAGTAAGAGGAGGAGAGTTAATGAGACGAAAAGCCTTTGACTCCACCCTATTGAGAAGAGCTGTATGTGGGGAGCCTCCCCACACATGAGAGTTGTACTCCACACAGGGGCGGATAAAACCCCTGTATAGAGTCAACAATTGTGCAGGGGTAAAGAAAGAGCGGAGTCGGCTTATCACACCCAATCTCTTGGAAGCAGATTTTACAAGAGATGCAATATGATCTTTCCAAGATAAGTCCTGAGTAAATGAAACCCCAAGCATGTTCAAGGATGATGCAGGATTAATCTGAATATTATTAAACATTAGTGGGTATACCTGTGGAAGATTTTGTCGGGTTGATAGGTGTAAGAACTGAGTCTTAGAAGCATTAAAGACAACCATATTATTTTTACCCCAGTCAGAGATATGAGCCAAGTCAGACATTAGGTGTGCCATAGCCTCATCCCTTGTTTCTTGAAGTAACTGTTGAGATGGGCGTTGCGGGAACCGAATGGAAAGGTGAAGGGTGGAGTCATCAGCGTATGAGTGGATAGAGTTAGATGTACAGCTTAGAAGATCATTGATGAATAAAAGGAAGAGAGTTGGTGATAGGACAGAGCCCTGAGGAACACCACTGTTGATAGATCTAGGAGAAGAACGATGGCTGTCTACGACAGCAGCTATAGAACGACCAGAAAGGAAGCTAGCGATGAAGGTACAGATAGAAGAATAGAAACCGTAGGAGGGCAGTTTGGAAATTAAAGATTTATGCCAGACTCGATCGAAAGCCTTTGAGATGTCAAGTGCAATGGCAAAGCTTTCGCCAAAGTCCCGAAAGGAGGATGACCAGGAGTCTGAAAGGTAGGTGAGAAGATCGCCAGTGGAGCGTCCCTGACGGAACCCATACTGACGATCGGAAAGAAGGTTGTGATAGGAAAGATGCCTTAAAATTTTTTTATTAAGAATTGACTCAAAAACTTTTGAAATACAGGACGTTAAAGCAATTGGACGATAGTTGGAGGGTTGGGAGTGGTCACCCTTCTTTGGGACTGGCTGAATGAGAGCAAACTTCCAGCAAGAAGGAAAGGTACAAGTTGACAGACAAAGGCGAAATAGTTTGCCTAGGCAGGGTGTAAGCACAGAAGCACAGTTTTTGAGAACAACAGGAGGGACCCCATCAGGCCCATATGCCTTGTTAGTACTGAGGCCAGTAATGGCAGAAAATACATCAACTGAAGAAATTTTAATGTCAGCCATGAGGAAGTCAGAGGGGGAAGTGATGGAGGAACAGCACCGGAATCGTCTAAGGTGGAATTGGAGGAGAAATTCTGTGCAAAGAGATCTGCTTTATCAGTAGAAGAAATAGCTACAGAACCATCAGAGTAGAAAAAGAGGAGGGAAGGATGATGAGGTAAAGTTGTTAGAAAGATTTTTGGCAAGGTGCCAGAAGGAGCGGGAAGAATTCGAGTTGGAGAGTTGAGAGCATTTAGTATGGATGAAATTATTTTTAGTAGAGCGAAGAACAGACTTAGCACGATTCCGGGCAGAAAAGTAAAGATTATGTGATTCAGGGGTGGGTTGGCTCCGGTAACTTTTGTAGGCCTTCTCCTTGTTGCGGACAGCATTAGAACAAGCGTGATTAAACCAAGGCTTTCTTGCGTTAGTCAAAGGATATGAGAAAGGAATGTATGCTTCCATGCCCGGGAGAATAACCTCCGTAATGCGCAAGGCACACTCAGATGGCTCACGGCCATGGAAGCAATAATCATTCCAGGGAAAATCAAAGAAGTACTGCCTGAGGGCCTCCCAGTCCGCAGCTCCAAAATGCCAGAGACGACGTTTCCCTGGAGGGTCCGCAGGCCGTACTGGAGCGATAGGACAGGTTAAGGTAATAAGGTTGTGATCGGAGGAGCCCAACGGAGAGAAAAGATTAACAGAGTAAGCTGAAGGATTAGTTGTGAGGAAGAGGTCAAGTATGTTGGAGCTCTCTCCAAGGCGGTCAGGGATACGGGTAGGGTGCTGTACAAGCTGCTCTAGGTCATTAAGGATAGAAAAGATGTAGGCTTGTTCACCAGGTGGATCCGTGAAAGGAGAGGAGAGCCAAAGGTGGTGGTGAACATTGAAATCTCCAAGAATGGAGTGGGGAGTAACACCAAGCTCTTATCGCCTGGACTGAACTTCCGAAGCTTTGCCTTCTTATCATAATAAGCTTTCTGAACTTCGTGCACTTTGATCAATTCTTCCTAAGCTAACTCGCACTTCGACTGGAGGCGGTCAGCTTGATGAAGGATGTAGGTGTAGGTGGTCTTGACATCACGGTCGGGTTCTTCATCGTCCCATAACTCGTGAAGGACTTAAAGTGGTTCACGGACCGACCTTCCATACACCAGTTCAAAAGGTTAGAACTTCAAAGAATGCTGTGGGGCTTCTCGATAAGCAAATAGAAGAGGAGCAATGAACCGTGGCCATTCCTTTGGCTGTTCGGTGGCCATATGCTTTAACATCTTCTTGAGAGTCCCATTGAACCTCTCACACAATCCATTACACATATGATGATAGGGCATAGTTCACAAGCCTTGGATGGACAACAATCTGAATGCTTCATTCATCATTACAGAGGTGAACTACGAACCCCTGTCACTTAAGACCTCCTTGGGGATACCTACATGATAGAACATTTCAATCAATGCCTCAGCAACAGTGACGGCCTCTATATTCTTAAGGGCCACGGCTTCAGGCCACTGTGTGGTGAAATCAACGATAGTGAGGATATACTTTGATCCATCACTTGCCCTAGGAGAGATTGGCACAACAATGTCAAGTGCTACTCTCTCGAACGGATCAGAGATTATAGGCATTGATTTCAATGGTGCAAGACGGACACGTCCCCAGACAGTGGTACACTGACACACATCACAGGAATACACAAGCCTAGTTATTTCCTGTCCCATTCCTGCCCAGAAAAAGTCAGCACGGATATGGCTCTGGGTTTTCCTTTAGCCTATGTGACCTCCCATCACTGAACGATAACCTAATTCGAACACTGCTCGGCGATACTTTGAGGGAATGACAAACTGCAGTTGAACCTCACCCTGGGATGTTTGTGACTCATGGTACAGCCATCCTCGCTTTCGAAGGAACCTGGCTTGACCTCCCCGTGAATACTTAATTTCATTACCCTCCAGCTTCTTACGCACTGAGGCAAGTGTCAGGCCGGACTGTTGTTCTTGGACAACATCTTGACTACGAATCAGATCTTGCGGCGTTGCAATGGTCAACGGGGTGACACGGTTCAGAGCCTTGGCCATGGCTTATGTTACTGCAACAGCCGAAGTCTGAGTAGCAACATCTACGGTGCAAATGTTTTTGACGCCTGATATGTTGCTGATAATGAGGTCAAACAAAGGTTCTGGCATGAGAACAGCAGCTGTCAAGCCAGTGTAGAAAGTAGATGCCACCTGGATATGTGCCTCAGGGAACAATCTCACTGATCCATCAATAAGTCTAACTTTGATCTTACCTGTGTACTCGTCGGGCCGAACTAAACTTTGCTTGATGGAGCAAACTGAGGAACCATTATCTTTCAGAACATTTATGGAAACACCTCCCACAAACCCTGGCTGAAAAAGAAAGGCAGTGTTGCTGGTGGATGGGTCTGAGGAGGTAGCAGCCAGTCATTGATGAGACTGCAGAACGAATGAAGCAGCAAATGTGGTGCCCTGAGAACTAGATGCCTGAGGGGTCGTGCTCACCATCTGTGGAGTTGGTGCATTGACCACCTGAGATGGAGAGTTCACTGTCGCTGGGGGACTAATGAACTGTGGAGAAGTACCTGTACTGGTGGGGTTGGCACCACTGTGCACTTGTTGTGGAATGAAGACTGCACTTGTATCCTGCCTCTGATACACTAAAGTCGATCGTCCTGGCTGAGGATTACGTGGTTTGTCCTTCCTCTGCTGTTGCTTGAAAAACCGGTACTGGTTCGGGTTCTGCTTGTCGTACTGCTTCCACTCAGGTTTCTTAGTGTTTTGCCCCTGGTCCTTCTTCTGCAGTTTGTTTGGACCTTGGCCATTATTCTAAGAACGGCCTTGATGCTGGGGTTCAGTCTGAGACAGTTTCCCAGATTTGTCAGCTTTCCTGGTGTGTTGCTTACGAGTTTGATACCCGTACGTAGTGAAGAATGCATCAGCCTTCTCCACCATTTGGCTGGCATCCGTTACCTGGTAGATCTTAAGCTAAGCCATAAGCTCAGCAGGCCACGACTTTTCTAGCTGCTTGTGCAGCATAAGGTCAATTATCCCCTCTCGCGTGGGAAGAGTTTCATCTTTCTCCATCGACTCATCTAAGTAAGCAGTAAGCCGATCAAGAAACTGAACAGCAGTCTCCTTTTCTTGTAGACACGCCCTCATAAACTGACTCCTGGCGTCGTCAAATTTGAGACCGTGCGCACTGATGAGTGCGGCCTTCATCATCTCATACGTGAGATTGTCTCCACGAATTCTGTGGAGAATATCGAGGACAGGGCCCTTAAACAAGCTAAGAAACTGGAGCCGCTTAGCTGCCTCATCCAGCTGGTACAGCTGAGCCATGTCTTCGAAACGAGCTATGAATGGCTCAATTCGTTCGCCTTCCTTGTATGAAGGACGCTTAATGCGCGGAATCGCCAGAATTGTGCAGGGAGAGTGCCCGTGGAGCTTGGGTTAGCTGCACCAGATGTGTCTGAAGCCAAGCAGTCTCGCTTGAGCTTCAGCATCTAAAGTTCATGTTTCTCATGTGCATCGCGCTCAGCACGTTCGTGTTCTCGTTCTGTCTCTCGTTGTTCTAGTTCGAATTCACGTTCTCTCTCTCGTTGTTCTAGCTCGCATTCACGTTCTCTCTCTCGTTGTTCTAGCTTGGATTCACGTTCTATCTCTTGTTGTTCTCGCCGTATTCGCGTTGTTTTTCCGCATGTTCACGTTGTTCTCGCTCGTGTTCACGTTCTCTCTCGCGTTCCTGACGCTGAATTCGAAGCGCTTCACGAGCATCATTCTGACGTTGCTGCTCCTAACGAGACCTAGACAGCACATTTTCTTTTATTTGTTGGGGATCGGTAAGTCCCACGTCTTTGGCTTCCTGTACATATATATTAGTAGCCATGATGCTAACTCAACTAAGACTGAATAGACTAAAGACTGAGTACTGACTGCCGTTTGCAGAGAAATGCCAATATTGAAAATTCAGATTATAGGCACAGGTTGGTGGTGACCAGTTTTATCTAGTTAAACTCGTAAAGAAAGAAAATTAAAAAAAAAATGAAACTGACTGGGAAAACTATTATGTAAAATGAAAAGAAATAAATCAATAACCACCAGTAAGATTTTGCCTCTAGAATTTAATGATAACAAATACCTAGGTGTGAGTGAGTGAGTATTATCTCGTTAATAACTTTAGAGCTAGGAGTTAATATCCTGGAATGAGGTCGCCAGATGTCACGGGGGGATGTGAATTTAAGAATTAAGAATGCTAGATGTTACTTGAAAATAAAGAGGGGAACAGATTTGTGAAAATCAAGCAGTAATTTTTCTTTATGACGGCTTACTTCGCCGATTCTCTTAAGACGAGAATTTATAAACTTTCTCAACAGTACACAGCAGAGACTAATTACTCACGAATGCTGTTTGTAGTACTGTTAGCCTCTCGAGAAAGTGACTCAACCCCTGACAATCTATAACTAATGCTAATAATAATAAACAGGTTCTTGCCAGTGCTTAACTCCTGGCTTGCACAAAGGATTTAAATTTGATACAAAAGAACTGGCCTAAGTACCAGTTATGAATATTGTAAAGAGTTTGTGCAAACTAGGAGCATCAACTAAAATAAGCTTAATGTGGAGAAATAAAACACAAGTTTTATTACATTAAGCTCAAAGAAAAGAACTGTAAATTTATTGATTACAATAAAAATAAATTTAGGTTACATGAATCTCAAAATAAATTCAAAAGGGGAATTTCATGGTCGCTAGGGGACTCATGAATTCAAATAACAAGATAATGCACTCACTCACTCATTCAAATGCTGATTAAACTGAAGCCTAGAAAAACGAACAGAAAAACTGGTCAGTGAAGGGGAGCCGAAACGAAAGTCTGGGCGCCTGTGATGAACACCATCGCTGCTATTTGCTCCAAGCCCGTTTCGCCAATCACGGTCTAGGTGGAGATTCAGGAATTCGCTGTACAACAGAGACGCTGCTCTACGCTGGCCACAAAACGATCCTATCCTCGCGACGATCCTGAGCTGACTGATTTCAAACTAGGAAAGGAGGCGAGAGATGGCTGTGTTCACCAGAAATAGGCGTGGCCTAATTTCAACGGTCAATGGAAGGAAGGTGAACGATTTAGGCGCACAATAAATCACTCAGAGAAAGCACTAATGTCATGCATAAGAATGGTCACTTGTGAAACAGTGACAAATGTTCTGAAAACCATCCCGATCGAAGTGAATACGAGGACGGTTGAACTGAGTGATGCCCAGTAGGAATTCCACTAGAGTCCGTGGTTTTCTCATTAAAGTACAATGTCACGAATTTATATAAATACGCTCGCGTGAATTCGTCAGAATTTTACGATATACATACATATAAATCCTAACTCAGTCACATAAGATTCACACTGTGGTGTGTCTACTATCTTGCTACAGGAGAAAATCACAATCGCCCATGAGCGAAAAAAAACTCGTATTTACTTTAATAAGAGCAAGCTTGAGGAAAAAAAAAACTCCGTGACGACGGTGAGAAACCTTGTACTCAGGTCAAACTGAGCGAAAAGTTCGCTACATATACATTAACAACTAATTGTTATGTAGCGTGATGTATGTAATACACATTGCAGGTGTGACCATTGTGCTGTAACTGTGCGTACATGTAAAATTATATAATACTGATCAATAGTAAATAGAGACGACAAGGCAGAAGAGAAGTGGCAGCAGCATGCGGCAAACTCAGCTGATCTGCACTACAAAATTGCTACACCCTCAAGCTGCACCTGTGAAAGGAATCAAGGTGGAGCATCAAAAGTGTCAGTGGGACAAATTTTATTAAATTACAATTTCTTTCTCTGCCTAGTAGTCAGTACTTATGTTACAAAAAGTACACTGTTATTTTGGTAATGGATACATTATTAACCAGGAAACGTAGTCCTTGGATTGCTCAAATCGCTAAAGACCCCTGTAGTTTACTGGTTAAACCTACATTATTAACCACGAAACATGCCAGTCCTTCGATTGCTCAAATCTCTGAGAACGGGCAGTTTACTGGTTAAACCTAACACAACACTTACGATTAATAATGGCGAGCTGAGAATCTCTATGCAATCTTGGGCAAGTCACATTTTAACACCGAACTTGGGTGTGTACATTCATGTGGATAATATGCATGCTCCAAGAGTCCTCAGAGATGCCCACAGCTCAAGACACCACAAGGTAATTCAAACGCAGCCCCAGATTCTCCTTACGGGGGTCTTGAACTTCCCCTTAACCCGCCCCGTCCCGACGACGTATGGGTACGTTGCAACGATTTGCATTTGCCAGTCCCGGCGACGTACCAGTACGTCGTGCAATTGCAATGTGCATAATTTCGACAATTTTCAAATTTCGCGCTTGATTTGCGGTACATACCCTCACCTGACCCCCTACCTGCCACCAGGCGGGGACACTTGGCGACCCCGTGCGACCCGCGCTAGCCCGCCACTCGTCCACTCACCTGGTAGCCACGGTCCTGCTCAGACATGGCTAAGAGAGGTCTCTCAGAGAGCGAAATTCAAGTCTCCCTGGACACCTTTACCGGCGACAGTGATTCCCCACTGGATGACGAGGAGATGGACAAGGATTATGTGCAGCCAGAGGAGGAAGAAACCACCAGCAGTGATGAGGAAGTTCCGTCACCAAGGAAGCGGCAGTACGTGACTTACCGTGCTGCTAGAGAGGGGCAGGAGGCAAAGAAGGCACGTGGTATGTCATATCCCTATCCCTAGCGTGCCTTGGAAGCAGAATTCGAGGTTGAGGACGAGGACGAGGACGAGGACGGAGCCGTGGGACGTGCTGCCACGTGGTATGGACGGGAGGTGATTACCCATCGTGGCCCAGAGCGCACACCACGTCGTCTAAGCAGGTATGGGCCTAGCATTCTGTTTGGGGAGGTAGGAAGTGAAGTGGAGGGAGTGGGGAGTGAAATGGAAATTCCTGGGATTAGGGAAAGTGAGGGTGACGTGGGTGAGTCATTGCTCTCCC
Source organism: Coenobita brevimanus (assembly GCF_032717465.1). Classification (NCBI taxonomy): domain Eukaryota; kingdom Metazoa; phylum Arthropoda; class Malacostraca; order Decapoda; family Coenobitidae; genus Coenobita; species Coenobita brevimanus. The sequence continues at coordinate 11,713,829 of NC_136994.1, forward strand.
TAAGCAGTGTGAGGCGGCAGAGTGGATCACGTGGGCCAGTGCAGGTGCGTTCAGTATCACGTGGGGTTGTGAGGGAGGGGGAAGGTGGGGAGGAACCACTCCAAAGCACGTCTTATGCTCCCCAATATCCCCTAACACGTGGTCGAGCAAGGTTGCGTGAAAGAGCACGTGGTGTGGTAATGGAGGGGAAGGTGGGGAGGAACCATTCCCCAGCACGTCTTCTGCTCCCCAATATTCCCCTATTTCATCCCCACAGCCCCTAATGTTCCTCAAGGCCGTAAGGGTAAGGGAAAGGGAAAGGGTAAAGGCAGAGGGAAGAGGAGTGACAGTGGGGAAGCCCTCCGTACTCCTTCTCCCCAACCTCCCCAACCAGGATCTCCTCCCCACCCAGACGAAGGCGGTGATGGGGACGAAGGATTTGTGTCGTGGGATTGGGAGGATGGGAGTGATTTTTCTCCCCTCATTCACCCCTTCACTGAGCAAGGGCGATCTGGCTGCATTGCACCAGGTATTCACTGCAATTCAAGCAGGTTGGATTTTTTCCACCTGTTTTTCAGTGAGGCCTTCGTCGATCAGATCGTTTTTCAAACAAACCTGTTTGCAAGCGCCCAGCGCCTAGAAAGTGAAAGATTGGGAACAAGGAGTAGGCATTCTATGATTTATGATTACCCTGTCTCCATTCCAGAAATGTTCTTATTTTTTGCCCTGGTCCTTTTGATGGGTATAATAAGAAAAAATAGAATTCCTGCTTACTGGACTAGGGACCCTGTTATGTTTACCCCCATATTTGGACAAGTGATGAGCCGTAATCGGTTTCAACAAATTCTAAGTCGCCTCCATTTTTATGATGCTAATGACCCTGCAAATGCAAACAACACTGACAAAATGAGGTGAATTAGGCTGGTCTTTGATCACCTGAGGCAAACCTTTCGATCCTCATTCTATCCCTATAGAGATCTCGTCATAGACGAGAGTCTCGTGTTGTGGAGAGGCAATATTTCATTCAGACAGTATATACCCAGCAAAAGGCACCGTTTTGGGTTCAAGATCTTTGTTATGTGTGACTGTAGGACTGGATACGTGCAAGACATAGTCTTGTACACCGGTGCACAGACAGACATAATAGAAGATCGAAGTATAGGACTTTCGGAAGCAGTGGTAAAGACGATGATACAAGACTACCTTCATCGTGGTCACGTTCTCTACCTCGACAACTGGTACACTAGCCCTCTTCTCGCTCGTTATCTTCACAGACATGAAACGGGAGTCCGTGGAACCGTAAAGGTGAACCGGCGTCACATGGCCAAGGTAGGGCGGAAACTTGCAAGGAGTGAGGTTGTCTTCTTCAAAGCAAACAACATCCTTGCAACAATGTGGAACCACAACAGAGAAGTAAGCCTCTTGTCCACGGTTCACCGCCCCTTGATGCACCGTACTGATTCTGTTGATTACCATAGCGAGAGCAGGCGTTGTGTTTGGAAACCTGAGTGTGTAATGGATTACAATATAAACATGCGCCTCGTGGACCAGTCTGACTCCATGATATCGACGGTAGAGTGTGCCAGGACCACGATGAAGTGGTATAAAAAACTGTTCTTTCACTTGCTAGATATCACTGCTCTGAATTGCCACCACCTTCACGCCATGACCACAGGAGTTCAGGAAACCTTTGAAGGGTTTGTGAGGGAGCTCACACGAGAAATCTTTGCTAAGTATGCTGTTGAAAGGCCCCAACAGCGCCCCCGCACTGCCCCTATTACCCAGACTCCCCAGAGAATATCCGGCCGCCATTTCCCCACTCCTATCCCTCCCCAGCCCAACAGACCTAGGCCCCAGCGCAGGTGTCACGTGTGCAGTAATTCCCAGGTGAGACTCACGACACAGAGGAAGGACACCCGCTATGAGTGCGTGCAGTGTGACGTGGGTCTGTGTATTCACCCATGTTTTAGTGAATATCACACGTTGCTGCAATTTTAGCATGGTGTGAATGCGAAAGGACGCTGAAATTATGAGGTAAATGCGACAGACAGACGCTCTGTGAAAATATCAGTCATGTGGATCGCCAAATATTAGTATAAAGTGCCTACGGGTAGAACATAAGTGAAAACATTGGGTGTAAGTATATAAATCTGCCCTAAGTTGAAACTTACATAGAGAGGGTTGTATGATGCGATATTTTGTCGCTCAGTGCAATAAATACGGCCCCTTATTATATATTTTCTATTATGTGACATTCTTACGGGTATAATATAAGTTCAAATCATTGTATATGATGATGTATATTCTAAGTCAAATATTCATAGCGTGTCTATAAAGATAAGATTTCCTGACGCTTAGTCGAATGAATAAGGCACGTATTAGTCAAAATAAAAGTCAGCAAATGATAAAGTGAATAATTAGTATATAAGTGTGTGAGTGAATTAGTATATAAGTGTGTGAGTATTATGTATGACGTAACATTCCTTGCGAGGGTATTTTCAGGCGATATTCTCACGCTCACTTGAATAAATAATGGCAGTAAGTATGTACAGTGCATTGGAGGGGTGTAAACGTGTGTAATGTAAGTGGGAAAATATAACTGGAGTGAATAAATAAAGTAGATGATGAAACACGAGTGTTTGAGATCGTGGTTGCTACGTGAATAGGCGCTAGCATATCGCTAAATGCCCTCGTAATGAATGAAAATAATTGAAAACCTTCACAGTGGTGGGGGAAAGGTTCTATATAAATGGGAAAATAATTGGAAAGTGATAAAACAATTTGGTATGTTGAAATACGAGTCATAGCGAGTGCGCTTACTAAGCTGATGTGCGCTAAACTTATGCTGCATGTCATCATAATGAATGAAAACATCTGAAATCACTTACAAACAGTTGTAATTGGTAAATTGTCATTGAAACAGAAGTATACAAGTAGAAAAAATGATAGGTAGACTCATAACAGAAAATTAGCATATAGCATGATACGACTCGGACCTAACTCGCTATGCTCGCGCGATGGTACAATGCTTATTTTTCCTATATATGTGTCTGAAATCCATTATATTGTTACTGTTATTGTTTATTAGTTCAAATTCAATAAATGTAGAGGTGTTGTGTGTTGTTTGTCCCATTATTCCTTACCATAGAAAACGTTAACGCATATCCAGCCCATTGCAGAATACGATACCTGCGGGGGGAAACCGCACCTGTATAGACCATTTATAGACCGCAGAGACCACTTTCTTCATGATTTTCCATCGTTTCTCGACCTAAGCGGAAGTTTTATCAGAAAAAAATTTTTTCCAAAAAGGCTCGGGACTGGGGGATGTCATAGGTGCGGAAAGGCTCGGGACGTGTCGACCTAAGCGGTAGTTTTATAAGAAAAATTTTTTTTCCAAAAAGGCTCGGGACTGGGGGATGTCATAGGTGCGGAAAGGCTCGGGACGTGACGGGTTAACCTAAGGTATACATGTATATACAGGTCCTGGACATAATGTGTCCTGTGGGACCAATGGGCGAGACTTCATATCTTACTGGTACACTAATAACTGGCAACCAAGCTAGTCATTGGATTGCATAAATCTCTGAGGACGCCTGTCTTACGGAACCCAGCATACAAGAGTTGCCCTTGTTAGTTATCAGTTAGCAGGTGAGACATCAGGTCTGTACCTACATTGTCACTTCCCTTGATGTATCTCACAACAAAGTTAAACTGCTGCAAATACAGTGTCCAGCGTGTCAATCTTGCATTAGCCGTCTTAGTTGTGATCATACTAGTGAGTGGCAAATGATCGTTTTCCAGAGTGAATGGTGCTCCATATAAATAATAGTAATATTTCTTAACACCATCAACCACGACCAAGAGTTCCTTCTCAACAGTACTGTAATTCCTCTCAGCGAGTTTTAGCTTATGGCTATGGAATGCCACTGGGAAAATTCCACCTTCTGTTTCTTGCATTAATACGGCACCTACTCCATCTTGTGAAGCATCAGTGCACAGTACGAAAGGTTTGTTGGAATCAGGCAACTGCAAGATAGGCTCCTTACACAGCATATTCTTAAGGGCGGCAAAAGATCGCTCTTGTGCTTCTCCCCATTCAGTGGCATTTGAAGCATGTTTCTGAACCATCTCAGACAACGGTTGGGCAATGAGAGCAAAGTTGGGGATAAAACTCCTATAATACCTCACTTGGCCAAAGAATGCCCTAACCTGTTTCTTGGTCACGAGTCTCGGAGCTTCCCTAACCTTTCTGATCTTGTCTCCCTTACACCTCCAGCGATTGTTGCCAACAATATATCTGAGGAACTCCATCTCACTGTGAGCAATTTTACACTTGCTAGACTTCACAGTCATGTTGAAACTCTGGAGTCTACTGAAGACAATTTCCAAGAGTCTGAGGTGCTCCTCCAACGTGGTAGAATGAACGAGGACATTGTCAACAAACATTTCTACTCCTACAATACCATGGGCACTTGTCTCATGGCATGACTGAATACTGCTGGGGAATTAGTATGTCCAAATGGGAGGACTTTACCCTAATACAACCCCCTAGGAGTAGCAGAGGCAGTGAATTGACGGCTCTCGGGCTGAAGGGGAATCTGAAAGAATCCCTTCGCCAAATCGAGCTTCATGAAATATTGTGACCCTGTTAGCTTGGAGAAGATGGCAATGTGGTCACCCATTGGCTCAGTATTCACTTTGGTGATTGCATTTAGCATCCTATAGTCATCACAAACCCTGACTCCACCATTGTTCTTGCAGACTACTACCATTGGACTACAGTAAGGAGATGAGGACTTTTCAATAATACCCACCATCTCCATGTTGGCAATTTCGTTGTCTACTGCATCCAGTAGTTCCATGGTAATCGGATAGAGTATCACTGGTCAACTTAATTTTGTGACAATCAACCATTGCGAGTCCAGGTTGGTCAGAGAAGACATCAGCATACTGACAGAGCAGTGACCTTATGGCATTCTGGTCACCTAATGCTAAGTCAGTGTTAAGTAAGACATCTTCGACAGTCTCCTCCTGACAGGACTGAACGGTTATGGGCTCATCATCATGGTCATCAGTTGGGATCACTGCAGCTGCCCCGGTTTCTTCCAGTGGGTGGTCACCGTCATCGGCTACTCGTGGGCCAGTTTCCTCAGGGTTTGACTCATGATAAACCTTCAACATGTTATCGTGGAACCTTTTACGAAGATTCCTCGTCTGAATTATGTAGTTGAGGTGTGAAATGCGTTCTACTACATCATATGGACCCTTCCACTGTGCCAACAACTTGTTCTGGGCAGTGGGGAGTAACACCAAGCACTTATCGCCTGGACTGAACTTCCGAAACTTTGCCTTCTTATCATAATAAGCTTTCTGAACTTTGCACACCTTGATCAATTCTTCCTTAGCTATCTCGCACGTTGACTGGAGGCGGTCAGCTAGATGAAGGACGTAGGTGCAGGTGGTCTTGACATCAGGGTCGGGTTCTTCATCGTCCCATAACTCGTGAAGGACTTGGAGTCGTCCACGAACCGACCTTCCATACACCAGTTCAAAAGGTTAGAACTTCAAAGAATGGTGTGGGGCTTCTCGATAAGGAAATAGAAGAGGAGCAATGAACCATGGCCATTCCTTTGGCTGTTCAGCAACCATGCGCTTTAACATCTTGAGAGTCCCATTGAACCTCTCACACAACCCATTACACATGGAATGATAGGGCATAGTTCACAAGCCTTGGATGGACAACAATCTGAATGCTTCGTTCATCATTACAGGGGTGAACTGCAAATCCCTGTCACTTAAGACCTCCTTGGGGATAACTATGCGACAGAGCACTTCAATCAATGCCTCACCAACAGTGATGGCCTCTATATTCTTAAGGGCCACGGCTTCAGGCCAGCGTATGCTGAAATCAACGATAGTGAGGATATACTTTGATCCAACACTTGCCCTAGGAGAGAGTGACACAACAATGTCAAGTGCTACTCTCTCGAACGGTTCATAGATTATAGGCATTGGTTTCAGTGGTGCAGAACGGACACGAACTCGATCAGTGGTACACTGACACACATCATAAGAACACACAAGCCTAGTTATTTCCTGTCCCATTCCTGGCCAGAAAAAGTCAGCACGGATACGGCCCTGGGATTTCCTTTTGCCCATGTGACCTCCCATCACTGAATGATGACCTAATTCGAAAACTGCTCAGAGATACTTCGCTGGAATGACGAACTTCAGTCAAACTTCTTTCTGGGGTCTTTGTGACTCATGGTACAGCCGTCCTCGCTTATGAAAGAACCTGGCTTGACCACGCCGTTAATGCTTAGTTACATTACCCTCCAGCTTCTTACTCACTGAGGCAAGTGTCAGGTCGGACTGTTGTTCTTGGACAACATCTTGATTACGAATCAGATCTTGCGGCGTTGCAACAGTGAACGGGGTGACATGGTTCGGATCCTTGGCCATGGCTCGTTTTAGTGCAACAGCCGAAGTCTGAGTAGCAACATCTATGGTGCAAATATTTTTGACGCCTGGTATGTTGCCGATATTGAGATCAAACAAAGGTTCTAGCATGACAACAGAAGTTGTCAAGCCAGTGTAGAAAGGAGATGCCACATGGATAGGTGCTTCAGGGAACAATCTCACTGATCCATCAATAAGTCTAACTTGGATCTCCTTACCTGTGTACTCATTGGGCCGAACTAAACTTTCCTTGACGGAGCAACCTGAGGAACCATTATCTCTCAGAACATTAATAGAAACACCTCTCACAAAGCCTGGCTGAAGAAGAAAGGCAGTGTTGCTGGTGGATGGGTGTGAGGAGATAGCAGCCAGTCATTGATGAGACTGCGGGACGAACGGTGCAGCAAATGTGGCACCCTGAGAACTAGATGCTTGAGGGGTCGTGCTCACCATCTGAGGAGATGGAGCATTGACCATCTGAGACAGAGAGTTCACTGTCGCTGGGGGACTAATGAACTGTGGAGAAATACCTGCGGTTGGCACCACTGTGCACTTGTTGTGGAATGAAGACTGAATTTGCATCCTGTCTCCGATACACTAAAGTCGATTGTCCTGGCTGAGGATTACGTGGTTTGTCCTTGCTCTGCTCCTGCTTGAAATACCGGTACTGCTGCTGGTTGGGGTTCTGCTTGTTGTACCGCTTCCACTCAGGTTTCTGGGTGTTTTGCCCCTGGTCCTTCTTCTGCAGTTTGTTTGGACCTTGGCCATTATTCTGAGAATGGCCTTGATGCTGGGGTTCAGTCTGAGACAGTTTCCCAGATTTGTCAGCTTTCCCGTTCCAGGAGTGTTGCTTACGAGTTTGATACCCGAAGGCACTGAAGAATGCAACAGCCTTCTCCACCATTTGGCTGGCATCCCTTACCTGGCGATCTTAAGCTGAGCCATAAGCTCAGCAGGCCACGACTTTTCTAGCTGTGTGCGCAGCATAAGGTCAATTATCCCCTCTCGCGTGGGAGGAGTTTCATCTTTCTCCATCCACTCATCTAAGTAAGCAGTAAGCCGATCAAGAAACTGAACAGCAGTCTCATTTTCTTGTAGACATGCCCTCATAAACTGACTCCTGGCGTTGTCAACTGTGAGACCGTACGCTTTGATGAGTGCGGCCATCATCATCTCATACGATAGATTGTCTCCACGAATTCTGTGGAGAATATCGAGGACAGGGCCCTTAAACAAGCTAAGAAACTGGAGCCGCTTAGCTGCCTCATCCAGCTGGTACAGCTGAGCCATGTCTTCGAAACGAGCTATGAATGGCTCGATTCGCTCGCCTTCCTTGTATGAAGGAAGCTTGATGCGCGGAGTCGCCATAACATGTGCAGGGAGAGTGCCCGTGGAGCTTGGGTTAGCTGCACCAGATGTGTCTGAAGCCAAGGAGTCTCGCTTGAGCTTCAGCATCTGAAGTTCATGTTTCTCACGTGCCTTGCACTCAGCACGTTCATGTTCTCGTTCTCTCTCTCGTTGTTGTAGTTCGGATTCACGTTCTCTCTCTCGTTGTTCTCGCTCGTATTCGCGTTGTTTTTGCTCGTGTTCACGTTGTTCTCGCTCGTATTAACGCTCTCTCTCGCGTTCCTCACACTGAATTCGAAGCTCTTCACGAGCATCATTCTTACGTTGCTCCTCGTAACTAAACCGAGAGAGCGCATAATATTTTTTTTTGTTGGGGATCGGAAAGTCCCATGTCTTTGGCTTCCTGTCCATATATACTAGTAGCCATGATCCTAACTCGATTAAGGCTCAGTAGACTAAAGACTGACTACTATTTTGCAGAGAAATGTCAATAATCAAAATTAAAGATTATAGGCACAGGTTGGTGGTGATCAGTTTTATCTAGTTAAACTGGTAAAGAAAGAAGATTAAAAAAAAAAAATGCAACTGACTGGGAAAACTATTACGTAAAATTAAAAGAAATAACCACCAGTAAGATAATGCCTATAGACTTTAATGATAACAAATACCTAGGTGTAAGTGAGAGAGTATTATCTCGTTAATAACTTTAGAGCTAGGAGTTAATATCCTGGAATGAGGTCGCCAGATGTCACGGAGGATGTGAATTTAAGAATTAAGAATGCTGGATGTTACTTGAAAATAGAGACAAGGAATTGACATGTGAAAATCAAGTGGTAATTTAATTTATAAACTTTCTCAAAAGTGCACAGCAGAGACTAATTACTCACGAGTGCTGTTTGTAGTACTGTTAGCCTCTCGAGAAAGTGACTCAACCCCTGACAATCTATAACTAATGCTAATAATAATAAACAGGTTCTTGCCAGTGCTTAACTCCTGGCTAGGACAACGGATTTAAATTTGATACAAAAGAACTGGCCTAAGTACCAGTTATGAATATTGTAAAGAGTTTGTGCAAACTAGGAGCGGCAACTAAAATAAGCTTAATGTGGAGAAATTACATTAAGCTCAAAAAAAGAACTGTAAATTTATTGATTACAGTTAAATAAATTTACGTTATATGAATCTCAAAATAAATTCAAAAGCGGAATTTCATGGTCGCTAGGGGACTCATGAATTCAAATAACAAGAGAATACACTCACCTGTTCAATCAAAAGCTAATTAAACCTAAGCCTAGAAAAATGAAGAGAAATACTGGTCAGTGCAGGGGAGCTGAAACGAAAGTCTGGGCGCCTGTAATGTACACCAACGCTGCTATTCGCTCCAAGCCCGCTTCCCCAATCACCGTCTAGGTGGAGATTCAGGAATTCGTTGTACAACAGAAACGCTGCTCTACGCCGGGCTGACTGACTTCAAACTAAGAAATGGGGCGAGAGATGGCCGTGTTCGCCGGAAATAGGCGTGGCCTAACTTAAACGGTCAACGAAAGGAAGGTGAACGATATAGGCTCACAACAAATCACTCATTGAAAGCACTAATGTCGTCGATAAGAATGGTCACTTGTGAAACAGTGACAAATGTTCTGAAAACCATCCCGATCGAAGTGAATACGAGGACGGTTGAACTGAGTGATGCCCAGTAGAAATTCCAGTAGAGTTCGTGGTTTTCTCATTAAAGTACAATGTCACGAATTTATATAAACACGCTCGCACGAATTCATCAGAATTTTACGATATACATTCATATAAATCCTAACTCAGTCACACAAGATTCACACTGTGGTGTGTGTACTATCCTGCTACAGGAGAAAATCACAATCACCCATGAGCGAAAAAAAGCTCGTATTTACGTTCATAAGAGCAAGCTTGAGGAAAAAAAAGACTCATTCACGACGGTGAAAAATCCTGTACTCAGGTCAAACTGAGCGAAAAGTTCGCTACATATACATTAACAACTAATTGTTATGTAGTGTGATGTATGTAATACACGGAGTAGGTGTGACCGTTGTGGTGTAACTGTGCATACGTATAAAAGGATATAAAACACATGAATAGTAAATAGAGACGACAAGGCAGAAGAGAAGATGCGGCAGCATGCGGCAGAGACAATCAGCTGATCTGCAGAACAAAATTGCTACACCCTCTAGCTGCACCTGTGAAAGCAATCAAGGTCAGTGTGACAATTTTTATTAAATTACAATTTGTCTCTCTCCCTAGTAGTTAGTACTTATGTTACAAAAAGTACACTATTATTTTGTTAATGGATACATTATTAACCAGGAAACGTACTCCTTCGATTGCTCAAATCTCTGAGGACCCATGTAGTTTACTGGTTAAACCTACATTATTAACCAGGAAACGTGCTAGTCCTTGGATTGCAAAAATCTCTGAGAATGGGCAGTTTACTGGTTAAACCTAACACTACACTTACGATTAATAACGGCGAGCTGAGAATCCCTAGGCAATCTCGGGCAGTTCATATTTTAACACCCAACGTGGGTGTGAACACTCATGTGGAAAATGTTCATTCTCCAGGAGTCCTCAAAGATGCCCACAGCTCGAGACACCACAAGGTAATTTAAACACAGCCTCGGACTGTCCTGACGGGGGTCTCAAACTTCCGCTTAACCTACGGTATACATGTATATACAGGTCCGGGACATACAGCAATGTGTCCTGTGGGAACAACGGGCGAGATTTCAAGTCTTACTGGTACACTAATAACTGGGAACCAAGCTAGTCCTTGGATTGCATAAATCTCTGAGGACGCCTGTCTTACGGAACCCAGCATACAACAGTTGCCAGTGTTAGTTATCAGTTACTAGGTGAGACATCAGGTCTGCACCTACATTGTCACTTCCCTTGATGTATCTCACAACAAAGTTAAACTGCTGCAAATACAGTGTCCAGCGTGTCAATCTTGCATTAGCCGTCTTAGTTGTGCTGAGAGTAGTCAGTAGCATACGATCTGTTTCCAGAGTTAATGGTGCTTCATATAAATAATAGTAATATTTCTTAACACCATCAACCACGGCCAAGAGTTCCTTCTCAACAGTACTGTAATTCCTCTCAGCGAGTTTTAGCTTACGGCTGTGGTATGCCACTGGGAAAATTCCACCTTCTGTTTCTTGCATTAATACGGCACCTACTCCATCTTCAAGCATCAGTGCGCAGTATGAAAGGTTTGTTAGAATCAAGCAACTGTAAGATAGGGTCCTTACACAGCATATTCTTAAGGGTGGCAAAAGATCGCTCTTGTGCTTCTCCCCATTCAGTGGCATTTGGAGCATGTTTCTGAAGAATCTCATACAAAGGTTGGGCAATGAGAGCAAAGTTGGGGATAAAACTCCTATAATACCCCACTAGGCCAAGGAATGCCCTAACCTGTTTCTTGGTCACTGGTCTCGGGGCTTCCCTAACCTTTCTGATCTTATCTCCCTGACACCTCCAGCGATTGTTGCCAACAATATGTCTGAGGAACTCCACCTCACTGTGAGCAATTTTACACGTGCTAGGCTTCACAGTCATGTTGAAACTCTGGAGTCTACTGAAGACAATTGCCAAGAGTCTGAGGTGCTCCTCCAACGTGGCAAAATGAACAAGGACATTGTCAACAAACATTTCTACTCCTACAATACCATGGAGCACTTGTCTCATGGCATGATTGAGTACTGCTGGGGAATTGGTAAGTCCAATTGGGAGGACTTTACACTAATCCATCCCCCTAGGATTAGCAAAGGCAGTGAACTGACGGCTCTCGGGGTGAAGGGGAATCTGAAAGAATCCCTTTACCCAATCGAGCTTCGTGAAATATAGTGACCTGCCAGTTTGGAGAAGATGGCAATGTGGTCACCCATTGGCTCAGCATCCACTTTGGTGAGTGCATTTAGTGTCCTATAGTCGCCACAAACCCTGACTCCACCATCCTTCTTGCGGACTACTACCATTGGACTACAGTAAGGAGATGAAGACTTTTCAGTAATACCCGCAGTCTCCATGTTGGCAATTTCGTTGTCTACTGCATCCAGTAATCGCATGGGAATCGGATATGGCTTAAGCTTTAAAGGAGTATCACTGGTCAACATAATTTTGTGACAATCAACCTGTGAGAGTCTAGGTTGGTCAGAGAAGACATCAGCATACTGACAGAGCAGTGACCTTATGGCTTTCTGGTCATCTAATGCTAAGTCAGTGTTAAATAAGACATCTCCGACAGTCTCCTCCTGACAAAACTGAACGGTTATGGTTCATAAGCCTCGGATGGACAACAATCTGAATGCTTTGACCATCATTACAGAGTTGAACTGTGAACCCCTGTCGCTTAAGACTTCCTTGGGGATACCTTCGCAACAAAACACTTCAATCAATGAATCAGCAACAGTGACGGCCTCTATATTCTTAAGGGCCACGGCTTCAGGCCACCGTGTGCTGAAATCAACAATAGTGAGGATATACTTTGATCCATCACTTGCCCTAGGAGAGATTGGCACAACAATGTCAAGTGCTACTCTCTCGAACAGTTCAGAGATTATAGGCATTAGTTTTAATGGCGCAGGACAAACACGTCCCTGGTCAGTGGTACACTGACACACATCACAGGAACACAGAAGCCTAGTTATTTTCTGTCCCATTCCTGGCCAGAAAAAGTCAGCACGGATACGGCCCTGGGTTTTCCTTTTGCCCATGTGACCTCCCATCACTGAACGATGAACTAATTCGAACACTGCTCGGCAATACTTCGCCGGAATGACGAACTTCAGTCGAACTTCGCCCTGGGGTGTTTATGTCTCACGGTATGGCCGTCCTTGCTTACAAAGAAACCTGGCTTGACCTCCCCTTCAATACTTAATTACATTACCCTCCAGCTTCTTACGCACTGAGGCAAGTGTCAGGTCGGACTATTGTTCTTGGACAACATCTTGATTACGAATCAGATTTTGTGGCATTGGAATGGTCAACGGTGTGACACGGTTCGGAGCCTTGGCCATGGCTTGTGTTACTGCAATAGCCGAAGTCTAAGTAGCAACATCTACGGTGCAAATATTTTTGACGCCTGGTATGTTGCCGATATTGAGGTCAAACAAAGGTTCTGGCATGACAACAGAAGCTGTCAAGTCAGTGTAGAAAGGAGATGCCACCTGGCTAAGTGCCTCAGGGAACAATCTCACTGATCCATCAATAAGTCTAACTTGGATTTGCTTACCTGTGTACTCGTTTGGCTGAACTAAACTTTGCTTGATGGAGCAACCTGAGGAACCATTATCTCTCAGAACATTTACGGAAACACCTCCCACAAACCCTGGCTGAAAAAGAAAGGCAGTGTTGCTGGTGGATGGGTCTGAGGAAATAGCAGTGAGTCATTGATGAGACTTAAGAACGAACGGTGCAGCAAATGTGGCGCCCTGAGAACTAGATGCCTGAGGGGTCGTGCTCACCATCTGAGGCGTTGGAGCATTGACCACCTAAGATGGAGAGTTCACTGTCACTGGGGGACTAATGAACTGTGGAGAAGTACCTGCGGTTGGCACCACTGTGCACTTGTTGTGGAATGAAGACTGCATTTGCATCCTACCTCCGATACACTAAAGTCGATTGTCCTGGCTGAGGATTAAGTGGTTTGTCCTTGCTCTGCTGCTGCTTAAAATACTGGTACTGCTGCTGGTTAGGGTTCTGCTTGTTGTACCGCTTCCACTCAGGTTTCTGGGTGTTTTGTCCCTGGTCCTTCTTCTGCAATTTGTTTGGACCTTGGCCATTATTCTGAGAAAGGCCTTGATGCTGGGGTTCAGTCTGAGACAGTTTCCCAGATTTGTCAACTTTCCTATTCCAGGTGTGTTGCTTACGAGTTTGATACCCGTAGGCAGTGAAGAATGCAACAGCCTTCTCCACCATTTGGCTGGCATCCCTTACCTAGCAGATCTTAAGCTGAGCCATAAGCTCAGCAGGCCACGACTTTTCTAGCTGCATGCGCAGCATAAGGTCAATTATCCCCTCTCACGTTGGAGGAGTTTCATCTTTCTCCATCCACTCATCTAAGTAAGCAGTAAGCCGATCAAGAAACTGAACAGCAGTCTCCTTTTCTTGTAGACACGCCCTCATAAACTGACTCCTGGCGTCGTCAACTGTGAGACCATACGCTTTGATGAGTGCGGCCTTCATCATCTCATACGTGAGATTGTCTCCACGAATTCTGTGGAGAATATCGAGGACAGGGCCCTCAAACAATCTAAAAAACTGGAGTCGCTTAGCTGCCTCATCCAGCTGGTACAGCAGAGCCATGTCTTTGAAACGAGCTATGAATGGCTCGATTCGTTCGCCTTCCTTTTATGAAGGAAGCTTGATGCGCGGAGTCGCCAGAACATGTGCAGGGAGAGTTCCCATGGAGCTTGGGTTAGCTGCACCAGATGTGTCTGAAGCCAAGGAGTCTCACTTGAGCTTCAGCATCTCAAGTTCATGTTTCTCACGTGCCTCGCGCTCGGCACGTTCGTGATCTCGTTCTCTCGTTGTTCTAGCTCGTATTCACGTTCTCTCTCTCGTTGTTCTCGCTCGTATTCGCGTTGTTTTTGCTCGTGTTCACGTTGTTCTCGCTCGTGTTCACGTTCCCTCTTGCCTTCCTCACGCTGAATTCGATGCTCTTCACGAGCATCATTCTGACGTTGCTGCTCCTAACTAGATCGAGAGAGCACATATTCTTTTATTTGCTGGGGATCGGTAAGCCCCATGTCTTTGGCTTCCTGTACATATATATTAGTAGCCATGATGCTAACTCAACGAAGGCTGAGTAGACTAAAGACCGAGTACTGACTGCTATTTTGCAGAGAAATGCCAATAATGAAAATTAAGATTATAGGCACAGGTTGGTGGTGACCAGTTTTATCTAGTTAAATTGATAAAGAAAGAAAATAAAAATATGCAACTGATTGGGATAACTATTATGTAAAATGAAAAGAAATGAATCAATAACCACCAGTAAGACTTTGCCTGTTGACTTGAATGATAACAAATACCTAGGTGTGAGTGAGTGAGTATTATCTCGTTAATAACTTTAGAGCTAGGAGTTAATATCCTGGAATGAGGTCGCCAGATGTCACGGGGGGATGTGAATTTAAGAATTAAGAATGCTGGATTTTACTTGAAAACAGACACAAGGAATTGGCTTGTGAAAATCAACCAGTAAGTTTTACTTTATGCCGGCTTAGTTCGCCGATTCTCTAAAGACGAGAATTTATAAACTTTCTCAACAGTACACAGCAGAGACTAAGTACTCATGAGTGCTGTTTGTAGTACTGTTAGCCTCTTGAGAGAGTGACTCCACCCCTGACAATCTATAACTAATGCTAATAATAATAAACAGGTTCTTGCCAATGCTTAACTCCTGGCTGGAACAAAGGATTTAAATTTGATACCAAAGACCTGGCCTATGTACAGCTTCGATCAGAATTTGGTGATACAGTCAGCACTGCCAACGCCAAAGCGTCTGGGGTTCAGAGTTCGAGAATTTCGACTCACGTGTCTGATACACACACACACACACACACACACACACACACACACACACACACACACACACACACACACACACTGACAGAGAGAGAGAGAGAGAGAGAGAGTATACACCTAAGGCATGGTAACGGACATTGACGGAGCATCTCTCTATCTTATAATCACGACCAGTATTTCTATGAAATATGTAATCCACATACTTCTATTTATGTAAAAGACTAGCGATTTTATTATTACGTTATTCCCATGTCACATGAATTAATGTGGTTAGGCAACACAGTATTATATAAACCCAGAATACGTCCTATGATCATATAATCATAGCTAGGAAACACTGACAGGTAACATTTTATAATATGCCTTGCCCATTGCAATTGACGTTTTAATTTCAGACTACACTTGTGTAGTTGGGGGAGGCGGTGGCTGAATCGGTAGAGAGGCGGCCTGCAGTCCTGATGGACCCAGGTTCGAATCCCGGCTGGGGCAGGGAACAGTTTAAGGATGTGAATTTCATAAAAAGCAGACTTTCCTGATCTACCAGATGACCCGCCGATATGTGGTAAAAATGCCCCCGCTAATACCAATACACCAGTCCTGTATGAGACAGCCCTAGCATGTATTCAGTATGGACGGTGGGTGTTAGCGCCGAAGTGGTGACATGTGGAGGTGTAGAAGGACTACTGGGCCTTGGGATAGGCTACTGCCCCCAAGATATAGGCCCTGAAGCCTTTGCCCTGAGTCGGACACATAAAAAAAATAAATGAAAGTATAGCACACCTGTGTCCCATGAGTAAGCTATGAAACACACGGATGGTCGGGTCTCCTTACATTTTGTCTAAGCTACGAGTTAATCACATAAGTGACGGATGCGACCAGAACGTGGATAAGCGTCTTATTTTAAATCATGATTAGTAAAGTGAAATCAGTATTTTTTTTTCTCTTAATAATAATAAAATCGCATTAATAAAGACTGCAGGGGATGAAAGACTCAGTTGCTCTGATATTTACTATTAACATACATAATATCCAGTCCACCCACCATTTTTCACAATCACTTTCTGCAGCCTCAGCGTTAATGATGCCAGAATCGTTTGCATCAGATCAAGAATTTCGACTCGCGTGTCTGACACTGATAGAGAGGGAAGGAGGGAGGAAATCATCTGAGATTTCTTTGTATCATACGGATCACGGGGTTACCAGTCCCCGGGAAAATACGGTATGAACAGGAAGGAGCAAAACCTGGAGTTGAGAGGCAGCATCATCGCTCTGCGCGATAGTGGGCTTGCTATACGTGCTATAGTTTAGCGACTTGGCCCGGCACCGAGGATCGTCGCCAAGTGGATTACGAGGTGGAACACCAACGGAAACATAAGCGATCTGCGTAAGGTCTTTAAGTTCTGTGTGCATACTTGGATTTGTTATAGTAGGAGTACAGAGGGGCGTCCACAGGATTTTTTGTAAGAGGGGGCAAAATATGATAATTATACATATATGTGCAGTTTTATCAAAATACACACACTCCAAATAGGCAAAGGCATTTACTTACATGAGTTACATGACTTACATCAAATGCAGAGTGACAGATTGCATGAATCGACTCAAATCACTCAATCATCCTTGAACAAGAACTGAAGCCGTCAAATTCCAAGGGTGGGCAACTGTCCTCCCTTGCCACCTCCCCCTCCGGACGCCCTTCCCACCTCCCCCTCCGGACGCCCTTGCCAGTATACATAAGATACAGTGTATGTGAACAGTTATAAATATTTTACCTATAAGGTTACAGTTATTATATTGAAATTTTCAATATATAGATATTCATATTCTACGAAAATACATATTATCTGCGATTACATCTACAACCATCAACAACTGTCTTGTGACCTGCATTACTGGTTGGTGGTGGGGTAGTGTAGGGTATCAGAGGTTTAGTCCTGTCAGTAATGGGGTTGGAGTAAAGATGGGTCTGTGTTAAGCTGTTAAGCGTGCTTTGATGGTTAATTGTTGTTCACGGTAACGTATGACTTACAGTAGCATTATAGTACAGTAGTAGTTCATATTTACATGTTATCTATGTTTATTTAAAGCATCCGAACCTGGCTGTAACGAAGACGTGAGCAAAACGCATTGTAGCTCTGGCTTCCTCTTTAGTCTTCTGATAACCTTATCATCTCTCCCACCCTCCCGTTCTCAAATGACCATGTTATATGAAATGCAAAGGAGATGATTAGTTTTTCCACATACCTTTTGACTACAAATCCATATCATTGTTTTACTTAAGCATAGCTAGTGATTAAACTACCGATTACGTTTAGGATCCATTAACATTACAAAAAGATTCGTACTATGTGACATATGTATGTTACGTGATTCCTCTTCCACCAGTGTTAGCGAAATAGGGGTGAGCATTGATAAAACAGATAAGGGATGAGGAGAAAATATATGGGTGTATAGAGTAATATAAACAGTCCTGTTCACACGTTCCTCTGTCGGTAATATCAATAAGGAAATTGTCCTAACTGGTTAACAGCGTGTTGTCAAATTCTCGTGGATACTATGGAGGAGACAGTGTTAGCACGTGTAGTAACGTAGTCCATTCGTCAAGACTGATACAACCAAGCGACCTGCATATGGCAACATCTCCCCGCTGAGTGGCCCCGTGAAACGATACTGCATATGCTGATCGTTCAGGTTTCACGGAGTCGGACGGATTCACTAAAACCTTACATAGTCATTAGGAAAGACCCACGCAAGCAATAATAGTAACGTTTGAGAACACCTCAGTAAATGCATCACAACCTCGTTGGGTTTACAGCAAACTCCATTTCTTAGAAAGAACAGGAGCCCTAAGGAGGACGACACCAGTAGAGAATGGGAACATTATTGTGGCAGTGGAAACTAACCCCCTTACCAACGCAGCGGCAATAAGGCATGACTTGCAGTTAGAAGTGTCAGCCAGAACTGTAAGGAGAAGGTTACATCGCAATGGGATACACCATCGCAACCCAGCTCAGAAGGAACAGCTGACGGACCAGCACTGTGCAGGAAGACTGGCTTTTGCACAGCTCCATGTTGAGCAGGATAATTACATATAGAGCAGAGCCATCTTTACAGATGAGAAGCATTTCTCCTCTAGTTGCCATGGCAGAGTCTATTGTTGGAGGAGGGATAATACACGGTAAGATATCAACTGTCGACAGTCTTGCAATACAAATGGCTTTATTGTAAATTAATAATCACAGATTTAAATACTGTAAAACGTATTACGTTGTTGAGGGTGTGGATGTGATGCAAATGTGACCAGAGTTTGCATGGTTGTTTTAGATTTTTGGTTTATTGTGACCTCGCCTTGGTGTGATGAGGCGATTAAGGGATCACATGCTCATCACATTTACACTCCAAACACCTTTTACTGTGACCCAACTTTGTGTTCGTTCCAAAGCACATGGAAAAATAAACAAAAATGGCCGTTTCATATGCACAGGGTCTGGGTCACCAGCGTCGCGACACTCCCCATACCACATTGCGCCGTCTTTTTCTCTCCCTTGCACGACTTTATATACGCTGCTCTTGGGTGTCTGCCCTTTCCATTCCTCCATCCTTCTTTCCTTCCATCCTCTTCTGTCTTTCTTTCCTTCGTTCTTTCCTTGCTCTTCTGCCTACGGGTGACAGTACACTCCCTATTCCGTCTTTCTTTCCTTCATTCTTTCCTCTTCCTTCTGCCTGTGAGTGACTCTACGCTGCGTGACAAGCCAAATTGTTTCCTTTACACCAGGAAACCATTTACTACGCTGGAAGGTAACCATGTAACCAGATTTTGGCACCTGGTGGTGTAGTGGGTAATTACGGAACTCCAATCGGATTGAGCCGGTGTAGCCTTATATCCAAGGGGTGGTTGGGGTTTACTGCTCACGTAATGCCACTCAGGGATGAGTGAGGCTGGTCACTCTCATCTTAAATGTCATGACCAACTTGCCTAGCCCCGGGCTCCTACGCTTCTTACGGGGCAACATATGATTGGACGATGGATATATATATATATATATATATACTCTCTCTCTCTCTCTCTCTCTCTCTATATATATATATATATATATATATATACTCTCTCTCTCTCTCTCTCTCTCTCTCTCTATATATATATATATATATATATATATATGTATATATATATATATATATAATATTGAGAAAAATGGTGGGTGGACTGGATATTACGTATGGTAATACTAAATATCAGAGCAACTGAGTCTTTCATCCCCTGGAGTGTTTATTATTGCGATTATATTATTATCAAGAGAAAAAAAAATACTGATTTCACTTTACTAATCATGATTTAAAATAAGACGCTTATCCACGTTCTGGTCGCATCCGTCACTTATGTGATTAACTCGTAGCTTAGACAAAATGTAAGGAGACCCGACCATCCGTGTGTTTCATAGCTTATTCACGGGACACAGGTGTCCTATACTTTCATCATCTATTTAACTACACAAGTGTAGTTTGAAATTAAAACGTTAATTGCAATGGGCAAGGCATATTATAAAATGTTACCTGTCAGTGTTTCCTAGCTATGACTATACAATCATAGGATGTATTCTGGGTTAATATAATACTGTGTTGCCTAACCACATTAATTCATGTGACATGGGAATAACGTAATAATAAAATCGCTAGTCTTTTACATATATAGAAGTATGTGGATTACATATTTCATAGAAATATTGGTCGTGATTGTAATAAGATAGAGAGACGCTCCGTCAATGTCCGTTACCATGCCTTAGGTGTATACTCTCTCTCTCTCTCTCTCTCTCTCTCAGTGTGTGTGTGTGTGTGTGTGTGTGTGTGTGTGTGTGTGTGTGTGTGTGAGACACGCGAGTCGAAATTCTCGAACTCTGAACCCAGATGTTTTTGCGGTGGCAGTGCTGACTGTATCACCAAATTCTGACCGGGGCTGTACCAGTTATGAATATTGTAAAGAGTTTGTGCAAACTACGAGCGGCAACTAAAATAAGCTTAATGTGGAGAAATAAAACACGAGTCTAATTACATTAAGCTCAAAGAAAAGAACTGTAAATTTATTGATTACAATAAAATAAATTTTACGTTATATGAATCTCAAAATAAATTCAAAAGGGGAATTTCATGGTCGCTAGGGGATTCAGATTTCAAATAACAAGAGAATACACTCACTCGCTCATTCAAAAGCTAATTAAACTTAAGCCTAGAAAAACGAACAGGAAATCTGGTCAGTGGATGGGAGCCGAAACGAAAGTCTAGGCGCCTGTAATGAACACCATCGCTGCTATTTGCTCCAAGCCTGCTTCGCAAATCACCGTCTAGGTGGAGATTCAGTAATTCGCTGTACAACAGAGACGCTGCTCTACGCTGGGCACAAAATGATCCTATCCTCGCGACGATCCCGAGCTGACTGGCTTCAAACTAGGAAAGGGGATGAGAGATGGCCATGTTCGCCGGAAATAGGCGTGGCCTAACTTCAACGGTCAACGGAAGGAAGGTGAACGATATAGGCTCACAATAAATCACTCAGTGAAAGCACTGATGTCGTGGATAAAAAAGGTCACTTGAGAAACAGTGACAAACGTTCTGAAAACCATCCTGATCGAAGTGAATACGAGGACGGTCGAACTGAGTGATGCCCAGTGGGAATTCCACTAGAGTTCGTGGTTTTCTCATTAAAGTACAATGTCACGAATTTATATAAATACGCTCGCGCGAATTCGTCAGAATTTTACGAAATACATACATACAAATCCTAACTCAGTCACACAAGATTCACACTGTGGTGTGTGTACTATCCTCCTACAGGAGAAAATCACAATAGCCCATGAGCGTAAAATCCTCGTAAATACGTTAATAAGAGCAAGCTTGAGGGAAAAAAAACTCCGTAACGAAGGTGAAAAATCCTGTACTCAGGTCAAACTGAGCGAAAAGTTTGCTACATATATATTAGCAACTAATTGTTATGTAGCGTGATGTATGTAATACACGGTGTAGGTGTGACCGTTCTGATGTAAATGTGCGTTCGTGTAAAATTATATAATACAGATCAATAGTAAATAGAGACAACAAGGCAGAAGAGAAGAGGCAGCAGCATGCGGCAGAGATGATTAGCTGATCTGCACGACAAAACTGCTACACCCTCCAGCTGCACCTGCGAAAGCAATCAAGGTGGAGCATCAAAAGTGTCAGTGCGACAATTTTTATTAAATTACAATTTCTCTCTCTGCCTAGTAAAAAGTACACTATTATTTTGTTAATGGATACATTATTAACCAGGAAACGTAGTCCTTGGATTGCTCAAATCTCTGAGGACCCCTGTAGTTTACTGGTTAAACCTACATTATTAATCAGGAAACGTGCTAGTCCTTGGATTGCTCAAATCTCTGAGAACGGGCAGTTTACTGGTTAAACCTACATTATTAACCAGGAAGCGTGCCAGTCCTTGGATTGCTCAAATCTTTGAGAACTGGCAGTTTACTGATTAAACCTAACAACACTTACGATTAATAATGGCGAACTGAGAATCCCTAGGCAATCTCAGGCAGGTCACATTTTAACACCCAACGTGGGTGTGAACACTCATGTGGATAATGTACATTCTCCAGGAGTCCTCAGAGAGGCCCACAGCTTGAGACACCACAAGGTAATTCAAACACAGCCTCGGACTGTCCTGACGGGGGTCTCGAACTTCCCCTTAACCTTCCGTATACATATATATACAGGTCCTGCACGTAATGTGTCCTGTGGGACCAACAGGCGAGACTTCATGTCTTACTGGTACACTAATAACTGGGAACCAAGCTAGTCCTTGGATTGCATAAATCTCTGAGGACGCCTGTCTTACGGAACCCAGCATACAACAGTTGCCCGTGTTAGTTATCAGTTAGCAGGCGAGACATCAAGTGTGTGAATACATTGTCACTTCCCTTGATGTATCTCACAACAAAGTTAAAGTGCTGCAAATAGTGTCCAGCGTGTCAATCTTGCATTAGCTGTCTTAGTCGTGCTGAGACTAATCAGTGGCAAATGATTGGTTTCCAGAGTGAATGGTGCTCCATATAAATAATAGTAATATTTCTTAACACCATCAACCACGGCCAAGAGTTCCTTCTCAACAGTACTGTAATTCCTCTCAGCGAGTTTTAGCTTACGGCTGTGGTATGCCACTGAGAAAATTCCACCTTCTGTTTCTTGCATTAATACGGCACCTACTCCATCTTGTGAGGCATCAGTGTGCAGTATAAAAGGTTTGTTGGAATCAGGCAACTTCAAGATAGGCTCCTTACACAGCATATTCTTAAGGGTGGCAAAAGATCTCTATTGTGCTTCTCCCCATTCAGTTGTTTGGAGCATGTTTCCGAAGCATCTCATACAACAGTTGGGCAATGAGAGCAAAGTTGGGGATAAAACTCCTATAATACCCCACTAGGCCAAGGAATGCCCTAACCTGTTTCTTGATCATGGGTCTCAGGGCTTCCCTAACCTTTCTGATCTTGTCTCCCTGACACCTGCAGCGATTGTTGCCAACAATATGTCTGAGGAACTCCACCTCACTGTTAGCAATTTTACACTTGCTAGGCTTCACAGTCATGTTGAAACTCTGGAGTCTACTGAAGACAATTTCTAAGAGTCTGAGGTGCTCCTTCAACATGGCAGAATGAACGAGGACATTGTCAACAAACATTCCTACTCCTACTATACCATGGAGCACTTGTCTCATGACACGATTGAATGCTGCTGGGGAATTGGTAAGTCCAATTGGGAGGACTTTACACTAATACAACCCCCTAGGAGTAGCAAAGGCAGTGAACTGACGGCTCTCGGGGTGATGGGGAATCTGAAAGAATCCCTTCGCCAAATCAAGCTTCATGAAATATCGTGACCCTGCCAGCTTGGAGAAGATGGCAATGTGGTCACCCATTCGCTCAGCATCCACTTTGGTGATTGCATTTAGCCTATTATAGTCGCCACAAACCCTGACTCCACCATCCTTCTTGCAGACTACTATGGTGGTACGATTCTTAACTGGCGGTTTGGGTGGGGCACCAACCTCTGTACAGTGTTGCCACGTTTTCCATACCCACGATGCCTCTCTCTCTCTCTCTCTCTCTCTCTCTCTCTCTCTCTCTCTCTCTCTCTCTCTCTCTCTCCGGGGGGGGGGATGTGCGTCACCCTTGGGAATTTTGTTTCTTTTATGAGTGACATAAACTTGAGATTTTATTTCTTTATTTTGTTTTTATTATATCTAATTATATTTAAAAATATTATTGTTTTACATATGGTGCCAGATGACCTCACTATTGTGGCGCCATGATTTGTTTTGATTCACTCTCTCCCTCCTTCGTTCCCTCCCTTCCTCAATCTCTCACTCAGCTGCACTCAACACTGCCCCTGGTCTGCTTTCCCCCCCCCCACTCTCTCTCTCTCTCTCTCTCTCTCTCTCATCTGTGGTATTTTAGGATACATTTTGGTTATTTTCTTTTACGTTATTATGTACATATTGTAAATTTGACTTTATTTCCACACCACCCAGGAGGTAAAAGTCTTGGCGCGTCTTTTTTTAAGTGTCCCCAAACAGTCCTAGGATACATGAAGCTCTGGCCAGGTGGGACTGGGTGTGTGTGAGTGTTACCTATTACAAGGGTTTAATGTATTTTTTTTTTAAATAAGAAATTGACATATTTTTACTTATATTCCTGCACATTATCTTATAATCATAATTGTGACATTATTACCAAACCCAGAAATACGGTAACAGCCAATAAAAATGACTACTTTTATTTAAATAACACTGTAAAATATTTATGCCACGTTTCTGTATTGTCGTATAAATATTTTACGCATAATAAGTTTACTGTTCTTTCATATATTATAATACACACGTTACCATTATATTCTTATGTGTTTATCTTATTGTGATGCCTATTACATATATCAGAGCCGTTCACATAGCAGGTATGGAACACTTGGCAACACTGTACAGAGGTTCGTGCCCCACCTAAACCGCCACTTAAGATTGGTACCACCATACCATTGGACTACAGTAAGGAGATAAGGACTTTTCAGTAATACTGCAGTCTCCATGTTGGCAATTTCGTTGTCTACTGCATCCAGTAGTCTCATGGGAATCGGATATGGCTTAACCTTTACGGGAGTATCGTTGGTCAACACAATTTTGT
Organism: Coenobita brevimanus; assembly: GCF_032717465.1. NCBI lineage: Eukaryota > Metazoa > Arthropoda > Malacostraca > Decapoda > Coenobitidae > Coenobita > Coenobita brevimanus. Next base: position 11,738,374 of record NC_136994.1, read on the forward strand.
GACAATCAACCTGTACGAGTCTAGGTTGGTTAGAGAAGACATCAGCATACTGACAGAGCAGTGACCTTCTGGCATTCTTGTCACCTAATGCTAAGTCAGTGTTAAGTAAGACATCTCCGACAGGTTCCTCCTGACAGGACTGAAAGGTTAAGGGCTCATCATGGTCATCAGCTGGGATCACTGCAGCTGCCCCGGTTTTTTCCAGTGGGTGGCCACTGTCATCGGCTACTTGTGGGCCAGCCTCCTGTGGGTTTGACTCATGATAAGCCTTCAACATGTTAACGTGGAACCTTTTACGAAGCTTCCCCATCTGAATTATGTAGCTGAGGTCTGAAATGCATTCTACTACATCATATGGACCCTTCCACTGTGCCAACAACTTGGTCTGGGCAGTGGGGAGTAACACCAAGCACTTATCGCCTGGACTGAACTTCCGAAGCTTTGTCTTCATATCATAATAAGGTTTCTGAACTTCACACGCCTTGATCAATTCTTCCTAAGCTAACTCGAACGTCGAAAGGAGGCAGTCACCTAGATGAAGGATGTAGGTGTAGGTGGTCTTGACATCAGGGTCGGGTTCTTCATCGTCCCATAACTAGTGAAGGACTTAAAGTGGTCCACAGACTGACCTTCCATACACCAGTTCAAAAGGTTAGAACTTCAAAGAATGCTGTGGGGCTTCTTGATAAGCAAATAGAAGAGGAGCAATGAACTGCAGCCATTCCTTTGGCTGTTCAGAGGCCATGCGCTTTAACATCTTCTTGAGAGTCCCATTGAACCTCTCACACAACTCATTGCACATGGGATGATAGGGCGTAGTTCGCAAGCCTTGGATAGACAACAATCTGAATGCTTCTTTCATCATTACAGAGGTGAACTACGAACCCTTGTCACTTAAGACCTCCTTGAGGATACCTACGCGACAGAGCACTTCAATCAATGCCTCAGCAACAGTGACAGCCTCTATATTCTTAATGACAACAAATACCTAGGTGTGAGTGAGTATTATCTCATTAATAACTTTATAGCTAGGAGTTAATATCCTGGAATGAGGTCATCAGATGCCACGTGGGGATGTGAATTTAAGAATTAAGAATGCTGGATGTTACTTGAAAACAGAGACAAGGAACTGACTTGTGAAAATCAAGCAGTAAGTTTTACTTTATGCCGATTTAATTCGCCGATTCTCTAAAGACGAGAATTTATAAACTTTCTCAACAGTACACAGTGTCACGGGGTTTTTAAAATAGATACAGTATTAAATGATAATGTTCAATAATACTGAAGAGCAGGGACAATGAATAATTGTCTTGCTAAATCAAGCAATGATTACTTTTTGCCGGCCCGCTTCACCGACTCTCCCAGAACGAGAATTTACAAACTTTCTCAACAGTACACAGCAGAGACTAATTAGTCACAATTGCTGTTTATTAGTATATCCTCTGGAGAAAGTGACTTCACCTCTGACAATAAATTACTAATACTATTAATATCAGGTTCTTGCTGATGCGTTAATTCATAGAAGGCACAATGGATTTTAAGCTTAATACAAGACTGGCCTAAGTACCAGTTATGAATAGCAAAGCGCTAATGCAAGCTAGGAGCTATAAGGGAAATAAGCTTAATTATGGAGAACTGAAACACGAGTTTATATTACATTAAGCTCAAAGAAAAAGAACTGTTAAATTTATTGATTACAAAGAAATAAATTTAACGTTACATTTCAAAATGAATTCAAAATAATGAGATCGCACTCACTCACTCACTCAAAAGCTAAATTCTTACGCCTAGGAAAACAACATGCGGCGCAGCCGGCCGGCATGTGAGGAAACAGCACACTTAACTAAACTCTTAAGTCTAGGAAAACGAAAAGAAAATACTGGTCAATGTAGCGTATCACCAAGGAAGGGTGGAAGCCTGGAGAACTGTAGTCTAGTGGAGTCTGGGTGCTAGATGACCTCTCTCACTCTCACTACTGGAGCACAGAACCTCACTCCGTCGCGACAGACAAAAGACTGAATTCAAATACAATGTATGGGGTAATGCATAGGCCACCCGGATGAAGGCGTAGCCAATGGTTGAGGCAAGCAGGGGTGAACAATATAGAAACAATAACATCGCTCAGTAGAGCACTTAATGACGTGCATTGGAACGGTCACTTTTGAAACAGTGACGAATGTTTTGAAAAAAGTATACTGTCGAAATGGAGAGAGAAACGGTTAACTGAATGATACACAGTGAGTTTTCCACTAATAATTCGTGGTTTTTCAAAAAAGGAAAATGTCGTGAATTTGATTCGTGACATTACACCCCTACAAAATGAAATTTTTTCCTTATGGGAAAAAATTTGTGGATATATATATATATATATATATATATATATATATATATATATATATATATATATATATATATATATATATCCTAATGCAGTCACACAAGATTCACACTGTGGTGTGTGTGTTATCCTGCTACAGGAGAAAATCACTATCGCCAATGAGCGTAAAAACCTCGTATTTACATTAATAGAGGCAAGCTTGAGGGAAAAAACTCCGTGACGACGGTGAAAATCCTGTACTCAGGTCAAACTGAGCGAAAGTTCGTTAAATTTACACTGACAACTAATTGTTGTGTAGCGTGGTGTATGTGATACACGGTGTAGGTGTGACAGTTGTAGTGTAACTGTACCTACGTGTAAAATCATGTAATACAAATTTATAGTAAATATTAATAATATGGCGATGACGAAGGCAGAGGAGAAGGGGCGGCAGCGAGCGGCAGACAATCAGCTGGCCCACACAGCAAAATTGCTACACTCATCGCTGTACCTGCAAAATCAAGGTGGAGCATCAAAAGTGTCAATGAGACAAAAATTCTTATTACATTACAATTACTCTGCCTAGCAATCAGTACATGCTATGGAAGGTACGCTCTACCTGAAAAATACGAGTGACAGCCTAAGCTTCGTACATTCGAGGTCGCCATTAATTTATTAGGTACAGCTCGGTTCAGAAGTTCGTACTACAGCCAGCGTGGAAGGCGCTAGTCTCTGCCCCTCCTTCCCAGACGACAGGTTACAGCTTCGGACCTCCCACGAGCAACCAGACTTTGGCTAGTATCAAATCAGTGTCATTCGCTCACCGACTGTTAAATGAAATGAGAATTTTATTTTCATACTCACAGATATCAGTCAATCTTACTGCTGATTAAATGATGAAAGTATGTTTATTTTCGCCCGCCTTAAAAAAATAATAAAATAACAGCAGAAAAGCACATAACAGAATATTAGAAGCTCGGCTATGAATCAATATGATTATGCGAGTTAGTGAGTTATCGCATGTCTTAATCCCTAGACACGGGCAGTTTTTCAGCTAACCATCTTAGCTCAGTATTTGTGAACAGTTCTACCGTTTCAAGGAAACTCTAAGCAGCCAAAAATAATGTGTATGGTGCCAAGATATTCAAACATTTACGAAGTATCTGAACAGCTAAAATTCATGTTCATACTCAAAACTAGATGAAGACGATTGGTGGAGTCTAAGGAATAATGGAAATCATATGTTTTAAGATGAAGTAGCTAACATGATGTTTCCTTTACGTAACCGTCGGTCTTTCTCTCTCTCTCTCTCTCTCTCTCTCTCTCTCTCTCTCTCTCTCTCTCTCTCTCTCTCTCTTTATCTCTGTCTGTCTGTCTGTCTGTCTGTCTGTCTCTGTCTCTGTCTGTCTGTCTGTCTCTCTCTCTCTCTCTCTCTCTCTCTCTCTCTCTCTCTCTCTCTGTGGGGTGTGGGAGGGGGTGTTTCACCGAGGTATTTTGGCTATCCTCTGCTCAAAGGTGAAATCAGCACCATCACGTGCCCCACTAAGTTGACATAAATCGCCGAGGTCAGAGGTCAATTTTTTCGCGCTACGTGATGATGGCTTTTCCATCAGGGCAACAGCGCATCAACTTGACCTCACTACAAAAACTGTGATGAAGTGGATAAAGAGATGGGAGGAGAGTGCCAACCTTCAGGACCAATGTAAGTCATAAGTCTTTTGTATTACTGTAATGTTATGCTAATAATAAATAATTGTGAACAATAGCTCCCCGTTATATTCCAGTTCTAATAGAAACTAAAACTAGTTTTCGGCCCCTGTGGAAGATGTCAGTGAAAATAACTTTATACAGTGGACTGGCGTAGTAAAGGGATGGGAGTGGGGTTGCAACCTTCTCGAGCATCAGTTTTTGGGAGAGTGGCAAATTACATCCTGAGTGTTATAGTCAACGTTCCCATTTTATTTTTTGACGTGGTGTGGGTGACTAATGTAAAGCATATGCAACAGGTGTAAAAATAGTAATTATTATGCATTATTTTCATGGCCAAATATCCCCTACACTACATCCACAATTATTAGTGGCTGCCAGAGCCAAAGGGCGGAGCCACGCACGGTGGCCGATGTTCACTTCGCCTCTTCTGTTGCTTTTCTCACCTTCACACACCTCACATCCGAATATTCATTATGCCTAGTAAAGTCGTGATTTACATGCAATATATAATGTTCCGTGATACTTTCCCAGCCAATGTTTGCTGAACCTTGTCTTGATCTTTCACAAAATATCAGACTTCGGTTCGGTGATGCATTGTCCACACAGTGTGTGGGGGGGGGGGATGTGGGAGTGGGGAGGAGTGTGGGAGGATAGGGGTGTGGGGGTGTAGGCCTGTGGGTGTGAGGGTATTGGTGAGGTGTGGGGGTGTGGGTATGGGTGTGGGTGTGTGAGTGTGGGTATGGGTGTGGGTTTGTGGGTGTGGGTATGGGTGTTTATGTGTATGTATGTGTTTGTGTCTGGGTGTGAGTGTCTGGCTATGGGTGTGTTTGGGTGTGGGTGTGTTTGGGTGTGGGTGTGTAATCACTTGAAACTCTTTGTATGGCATAAGGACGAAAATTGTGGAGTAATGACACCGGAAATGGGACAGTTTTGGAATGTGTATGGCGTGTGTAAAGTGGGTTAAATAATGAATAATAGGAACTGAGAAATTGATGGTGTGAGGAGCCTTATTGATAACATAAACAGTTGGTGTGGTCATGAAGAGAGAATGGAGAATAATAGGAACTGAAAAATTGTTGGTGTGAGGAGGCTTATTGATAACATATAATGATATACAGTTGGTGTGGTCATGAAGAGAGAATGGATCTTGATAAGGTGGTGAAAAAGTAAAGTCGAGTTTGAAAGTCGGCGGAGGTTTGGATGTTGTAGTTGTTGTTGTTGCAACCCCAGGTTCATCTCGTTGCGATCCCAATGGAAATCAGAAGCTTCTACCCGTCGTTTCCAAAAGTCTTTGGTTGAGGTTATATTGAAAGACTGTGTTGCGATAGCAATGTGCATGTGGTGAATGAATGTGTTGTGGTGTGGGGGGCTGCCTTGCAGTGTGGGCAAAGTAACTTGTTTGTGAGTTGTATTTTGTGTCGGAACCGTAGCAGGGAACAGTGGTGACCACATCGCAGTCTGACTATACTGTTTTTTTTTTTTTTTTTTTTTTTAAGACGAAGATGCACTTGACAGGTTGATGATGACTGGCTGAATGCGACATGTCCGAGTAACATAATTACCAAGTAGTGTGATACTACCTGGTAATTATTTGAAATACGAGGATGTTATTAGGACATGTTGCATTCAGCCAATCATCACCAACCTGTCAAGTGCATCTTCGCCTCAATTAAAAAAAAAAAAGGGTTTAGGTATGTTAGTGCCTTTCTGGGTAGGGTTGATGAGGAGTGTATGTCTGGTGGTGGTTCACGAAGGATGCTGTTTGACTGAAGGGTTTGGATGGCTGTGGTGGCTAATAGCTGTGTTTATGCGCTGTATTTTTGTGATTTGTAGTGTTGGGTGATCTGTGATTTGTATTATTGGGTGGAGAAGGGGGTATGTTGCCGAGATACTCTGTGTAGTGTTGGGCAGTTGTTCGTTTGTTTATTTTTGGATGGCGGTGATGCAACATGAAACTGCAAGGGTGAGATGGGTACTGAGCTACAGCAATTAACTGTCTCACGTATTCATATGATCTTTGGAAATAATTTTGCATCTTGATGAAAGTGATCTATAATAGTGATTTTGATGCATACTGTACTTTTTCTTTAAGCTTTGTTCGTCTCCTTAACTCTGCTGACTCCCTTCGGTCTCTCTCTCTCGCTCTCTCTCCAGGGATGTGTCAGGCCCGACCGGGAGAGGGGGTCCCCCCCCCCAGTGTGTGTTCTGAGTTGGTCAAAGAATTACTGAGTTGGTAAAAAATCGAGAAGTCATTTAGCAGGCTCAAGCTTTTAAAAACATAGGCCTATTTGCGAAACCGAACCAAAGAAAAAACGTTACATTATCTGATGGTTCTAGCTTGTGAAAGTGACCTAACTGATCAGTTGGATCTTCAAAAAAAACTGCAAATTGGTGGAAACTCATGAAAACATGAATCAAATTCTAAAAGCCATTATCATTACACAATCTATATATACAGGTTGTTACACCTGAATCCTTATTAATCCATTATCCACATTCACTTCATGTTGACTCAACATTCGTTTTTCACCTTTTTCCTTATTTGACTTACCAAGTGTGATTTGTGTATGTGTAGGTTATTTTTTTTTTTAAGTAGTCAGTTTAAGCATCTTGTATCTCTCACTGTATGACTGAAAATCGGTGAACAGTAGTGCAATTTTGAATTAAGTTGTGTACATATGCACCAGAAATCCAGAATGAAAGTTTGTTTAAATTTGTCACCAGTAAATAAATTACTTTCCAGGAAATACTGTAAGTCTGTTACAATAAAAATTACTTTCTCATAAATCTGGTTTGTTTCCATCTATTTAGTTGGTCAAACCGTAACGCCAAACGGATCAAACTGGTCAAAATTGTCCTTACCCTCCCCCCAGTCACATACTCCTCGGGCCATCCCTGTCTCTCTCTCTCCCTCTACACACACACACACACACACACACACACACACACACACACACACCACTGTTCCTCTGAATTCTCTGCTTGTATATCTCCCCCATTACGACTGTAACGAGGCACTAGTCTTGACCCATCCTCTCACCCGCTCTGTGATGGATCTGCCTTTCTTGTTTACGACTAGGGGAAAGGTTTTTTTATGATGCGATAGGAAACCTGGGTCCATGTGGAGTCACTACAGGAAAATATTAATAAAAAATAGAAAAAAGTACTTTTATTTAGCCACACAGGTACAAAAGTAAAAAATAGAGTCTCTTCTGTAAAAAAAATAAGGAAAAGTAATGAAATAGAATAATAAAAGAAAACAAAAAATATTAATGAAAAAAAAATGTAGTAAAAATGAGTGCCCCTGGGCATATACCAAAATATGTAGGAAAAAACTGCCGTAGGAAAAAAACACCGCTTGATCAGCATTATTGAAGGGTTACTGGCCACCAGGAACGCCAAAATAACCCCCCACAGCAAAAAAATTCAGGTGCCTGGAACAAATGAAAAAGACCAATTATTGAACCTGCGATTTTGGATATGCTATATATCCAAAATCACAGGTATAGATGGAGCATGTCTATACCCAAAAAATGTATATTTCAGCACTAAGCATTTTCATAATTTATATATCCAGTTGTTGAAGCATTCAAACTTATGTATATACCTGTTACAGAAGGCACCTCAGGCAATGAAGTGGGTCGCCACGGGTCACGCATTTTTCACTTGCCTGGAACAATGGAAATAACCAATTATTTTACCTGTAATTTAGTGTATATGATATTTATACACAGTCATGTATCCCCATAGAATTATGTATTTGTCAAATAAAAATGTAAAACATCAAAAACTGCGTATTTACCTGTTACTCAATGCAATTACGGCAAATGATCGTGTAGTGGCGCTCACACACAGGGTTCTTGCAGGTGTGACACATAGTCCTTATCTTGCTAGCCGTCTTCCAAGGGCACGTCTTGCATCGTTTCTTCGTCTGAAGTCGTTCACGCTCTCCTTGTACTTGAATAGGAACCAGGTCAAAGCAGTTGCAAATCTCCTGCTTCAGTGAAAGACCTATGACTGGTGTGTTCAGTCTCTGCATCGCCCAAGGTTTGGCCATTTCAAAAGCAATCCTGTGCATGAACAAGCGCCGTGTTTTATCAAGAGTTGGTTGTCTTCCTGGATCATAATGATGAAGACAATGGGCATTGCAAACAGCAATGTTCAGCATGCCATAAAAGAAGCACAGAGGCCATCTGCGTGTTTTATGACTGGTCGAATACTTGGCGCACATCTGGTAGAGTACGTCGACCCCACCTTTAGTCTTGTTATAATAGTGGATTATTTCTGGCTTGTGCTGGTTACTGATCTCTGCAGTGTTGTGGTGTGAGGACATTAGCAACACAATCTTATTTACCTTTGGTTTATAAGACACCAGGGTTACATTTTCTTGGAAAAGGAAAGCACTTGTCTGTGTAAGTCGCTTCTTGTTCTTTGCTTCCAGCATGGCTCTTGGGATGTACCCTTTTTTGCGTAATGTACCAACCAGTGTGGTGTAACGTTGGTACAGTTCCTTCAGCAAAGGGAGGGACATAAACCAGTTATCAACCGTCAAACATCGACCAGCATCAAGGTATGGCTCCATCAGTTTCATTGTGAAAAACCGGCCGAGAGTACCTGGACGTGCAGCTGTCTCTGCATTTTTTCCCAGGTAAGGGATGGCATTTAACATGTAGTAATTTTCAGAATCACATGCCATAATGATTTTTAAGCCATATTTGGCTGGCTTATTTCTCATGTACATTCGGAATGCACAGTGCCCTCTGAATGCCAGGAGTTGTTCATCTATGGTTAGCTTGGCTCCTGGTGTATAATTCTTCTTGCAGTTATCTACAAACCTCTCCCAGACCCACCTAAATGGTGCAAACTTGTCTTTTCTAGTCCTTTCTACTCTTGTAGTTTTGTCATCAAACCTTAGACAACGGATGAGGAAAGTGAACCGCTTTTCATTCATAGTACAGTGATACAGTGGGGCCCCACTTTGTTTACTAAACATTTCTGAAATTGTTACATGATTGTCATGTCTAACTCCAGCCTCGATAAGCATACCAATCAAACCTGTGAGTTCTTCCTTGCAAGTTTTAGTAGTTATACTAGGGTTGTCCTGTGCATACTTTGGAGCGAGTATATCTATCATCTGATTGGTGCATGTGACAATTTCATTTAACATAGTGTTATCAATAAACAGCTCCATGAACTCTCTGGGGGTAGATGCCAATGTTGCTGCTCCTGTTGGTCCCTGGGTGTACTGGACTGGTGGGTGTCGTGGTGGTTGTCGTGGCAGTGGTGTTCGTGACCAGTATGTTTTGTCTGGTGAACGACGATCTGCTGCAGATATCACAAACCTGTACCTGGCAGGGTCCTCGGGACGATCAGTGTCAGCATCCGCATCCTGGGTGTCAGAATTCTCATCCTGGGTGTCAGCATGCTCATCCTGGGTGTCAGCATGCTCATCCTGGGTGTCAGCATCCGCATCCTGGGTGTCCCGCATCCTGGGTGCAGCATCCGCATCCTGGGTGTCAGCATCGACTGCATCCTGGGTAGCTTCTTCTGAATCTTCTAATTCAACATTCATTACACGGCATCTTTTTTTCTTAGGGGTTGATGTTGCAGGGAAAAGTCGTTTCCTTGACTGATATGGAGAAGCACGACGTTTGCAGGGGCCTGCTACTGAGGGTGGAGGTCGAGAAGTACGACGTGTGGAGGGGCCTGCTACTGCGGGTGGAGGTGAAGTACGACGTGTAGAGGGGCCTGCTACTGTGGGTGGAGGTCGAGAAGCACGATGTGTGAAGGGGCCTGCTACTGAGGGTGGAGGTGAAGTACGATGTGTGAAGGGGCCTGCTACTGTGGGTGGAGAAGTACGCTGTGTGGAAAGGCCAACAATTCCTGGTTGAACTTTAGGTAGACTCAAGTCTATAGGTAGACTCAAGTCTATTACTGTTTCATCACAAACATGCGGGAATTCCTTTTGTGGCGTAACAGTAACCTTAGGTGAACCGCTAGCATCATCACATTCGATTAGCAGTTCCTGCTCAACTTCAGCAATGGGTGAGGGAGGGAATGAAGGACCAGTATCTCGCTTGGCTTCGACCAAGCCGGACGTGGAGGAAGGGTGGGGGGTGCTGATGGCGGCAGTCTGAGAGGCATGAGTGATAGGGGCCCCAGATGTCGTCTTTTGCTCTCCCTCTTGCTCCCACTCATCATTTTCAGTCACAAATTGACTAAGGTCACCTACTTCAATTGAGTCAAGCACCAAATGGATCTCCTCGTCGGTCAGAGGTTTGTTCCTGGCCATTGTCTACACCTAATGTCTGTCCCTGCAGTAAAAAAAAACGCAATAAAATAATTTCCTTCTTGTAACATGTTATAGCAGTGTTTCATTTATGCATCACACCCTACTCAGCCAGGTAAGTCTTCAAAAGTCACTAAACTATTGTTTATTTACATATAAATGATTTAAATGGCGGACATTTAACTTTTATTTACATGTAACTTCCATAGCATACATTAGCAACATGGGTCCAGGTGGCGTCAGCAGTACTTACAATTCATCCATAAGCAACAGGAGCAACAATGTGCGACCTCCCCCGACGAAAGACAGATGTTCACTGACTCCAAACACCCCTACACTGCTCTAATGCTATTTTCTGGCAATTCAGAGCGGGAAATTCGAAGCGCCAGACATCCATGACTCCACGTGGACCCTGTTTTTCCTAACTAGGGTTTGTTGAAATGTCTGAGGATGTCTTTTTCCAGTACATAGTGCCACATTATTTCGAACGCTGTGCGTCCAGGCATCTCAATGAAATGGATATTTGTGTTTACGTTTCTTTGGATGGAACTGACAGGGTTTTGATTTATGATGGTCACACACATATCAGTCCTAGCCATTCTAAGAACGAGACTTCAATTCCCATCTCCTGATGTAGCTGTTGTTGTTGTTGTTGTTGTTGTTGTGTAACCCTGGTCTGTCTGGCCAAGCAGAGCCTTGAACCACGGTCAAGCAATTGCCTTTGCAGGGCTGTCCCGTGCAGTGATGGGGTGAAACTAGGATATCCGGCCTTGAGCTGCATTTAGTCTCGCTACGCCACTATCTTTATAGGCAGCAGTTTGTTTAGGACAACTGTTGCCCTTGTAACAATATTTTCATATCATACAATATATTTCAGCACAAGTATACATACTCAAAATGTTTTCCCAAACTAGACTTTCGGCGTTGATTTATATTAGTGCCATATTTACTAATAGCGAATACTTTCATATTAGAAAGGACGGGAGCCTCTCGAAGAACCACCCAGGCTGGAGATGCTGCTATTGTCCCAGCAGCAGGAGCAACATCTCTTACGATCGCGATGGCCATAAGGGACAGTCTTCAGTTAGAGGTGTCTGTGCTGACTGTCAGGCGAAGGCTGCATGACGCTGGTATACACTATAGAATTCCAGCAATGATGGAAAGCCTGATACAACAACACAGAGAGGGGAGGTTAGCCTTTGCTCAACGCTATTTTCAGAAGAATCTAGACTTTTGGTCGCGAGTCATCTTCATGGATGAGAAGTGTTTCTCCTCCACCTCGCATGGTAGGGTTCACTGCTGGAGAAGAAACAACGCCAGGTATATGATATTACCATTTTTATTACTGATAAAATTCCGTACTGTTATTCCCCCCCCCCCTTCAAGGCTTCGTCTTCGTTGCAGTCATCTGTTTTCTGTTCACCTCGCTGTTACAATAATTAACCGATATTCAGACTTTCACCTATGGAATAGGTCAATAATGAAGCTGTCTTCCGCAGTCTGCATACCCCTCCGTCCTTGATTTCCAGTCTTTTAAAGGCAATATGACCAGGCATCTAAAATAATCAGGATCCCTTGTTTTGGTCTTATTCTGTTCATATTGTCCTGGAAAAAGAAATGATTCCTTCTACTCTTTGCCTCTATTTTCTTTGTATAAAGACATTAGTGCCGAGAAAAACTGTGATCAGTTCTAAATAATATAAGGTTGGGGGGGCATGTCATCAACTAGTATTCTGTCTAATGGCTGCAACGATACAAAAAAAATATATATATATATTTCGCATGCAGATGCGAGAGGGTCGACATTTGTGAGTAGGCACGATCGGGTCCCTTTACCTGTAACATCTGGGGATACCTGACTCTACATGGCCTGGGTGACGTGTTCAGCATCGAGGGGCGTCTTACTGCTGACCAGTGTGTCCATATCTTGGAGGAACGTTCCCTGCCATCTTTACGTGCAAAGGTTTCCCGTTCCAAGATGGACTTGTAATTTCCATGCATGAAAGGTGCCCCATCCACACCGCACGTGTAGTACGGCAGTGATTTCTGAGACAAGACATACTTCACCTCTCAACTGGCCCGCCAAAGGGACCAATCTAAATGTAACAAACATGTTTGGGCTGACAAGATTAATAGGCTACCTGGCAGCCAGGAGACGAGAGGACAAGAAATGATCTCCTCGACCACTTAAACGCCCAGCAGGAACTTTGCCGGCGCAAACACGACTTCATCCGGGGCCTTGTAAGCTCCATGCCTGATGGGTTGCAAGCAGTGATTGAGAAAGAGGAGGCTGGACCCGATAATGATGTGAAAAGTTAAGCAACAGTTATCATTATATTAAGGATATGTATGCATATTATATATATGTATATATATTGTTACATAGCCTATGATTTCATCATCCTTTGTGTAATTTTAACGCACAGTATGCTGCATGTTTGATCACGAGCGTGTTCTGCCTCAGTTCCCCCCTTCTACCGTTATAGTAGAGTAAGTCGTCATTTCTGTTGTTTCAGTGCGGGATTTTCATCTCTTTGTCCCCATGGCTTCATTTGCGCGTCCTTCTTACAAGTTGTATCAAGCTCTGCTGGCCCCTATATAATGAGCTCAGTCTCTGCATCATGGCCACTTAGATCTGCTCCTCATTTTGCTCACATCTCTGTCCTCCCCTGTACAGTTATTATTATTGTGAGTGCTCAAGAAATCTCCAAACATCTAGCAGCTGTGTGTAATTTGAGTATAACTGTTGTTGCATTTTTCTTGTACTGTGTAGCATGGGGTTGATTCTTGGGCCTAGTGAAGTTTTTGATTGATGTTGGGTTGTGTCAGTCATTTTTGATAATAGTTTGTATCTGTAATAATTTATCTGGCATTCACTGAGTATTTTCTGGTATCTCATTTTATCAGGGCTGACTTAGATAAATTTACTCTTGCTAATTTCGTGTTAATAGAGGCTATTGCAGTTAACCATATATTTAACCTGTTTATTTGCCATTACATTATCCTTATGAGTCCTGAATGTTTTGTTGTTAGTTTGAGCATTAAACTTTAACTTGTAATTTTACCTAACTCTTTTGTTTTGAACCTGAAACCTGACTCTTAGTATTCTCACTTAAAGTGTACGTAATCTTTCTCTGTTCCGTAACATAAATTTGGCGACCTCATATCAGGATATTCAGGATATTATCATAAGGATATTGCTTGATATTTTGTGACTGTTACTTATTAATTATGTCTACTATTACTACACTTGATGAAGCCAAAGAGTTTTTGTCAAATGTGCAAACAGTGTGTGATATAGTAGGCAGGATATAGGATTTTCTTATGTGTTGACCATGATTGATAAAGCCATTCCACTGAGCGTTGGAGAGATATCATCAAACACTCAAATCGATGCTCAAGAAATACTGTTTGAAACATCAGAAAGACTGGGATAAAGGTCTTCCATTCGTTGTGCCAAGTTTAGTGGTCCTTATTTCGTGGAGAAGACAGTGATGTCAACTATGTCATCGCCACACCAGATCGTAGAAAGAACAAGCAACTATGTCACATCCAAATTTTGCTAAGCCTTTTAAGATGGCATTTTATTTGTGTTCTGGTTTTGACCCCATAGTCATTTATACCGATGATAACCCACTGAAATTCCTTAGTAAGTTTAAAGATAAAAATCAGAGATTGACAAGATGGAGTCTACTTCTTCAGGAGTATTCATTAGACATACAAGTGTACAGTTATTATTATTGTGAGTGCTCACAAACATCTAGCAGCAGTATATATATATATATATATATATATATATATATATATATATATATATATATATATATATATGTGTATATATATATATATATATATATATATATATATATATATATATATATTGTTACGGAACAGGGAAAGATAATGTACACATTAAGTGAGAATACTAAGAGTCACTACTGTCCCGTAAAGTTCCAGGTTCAAAACAAAAGAGTTAGGTAAAATTACAAGTTAAAGTTTAATGCTCAAACTAACAACAAAACATTCAGGACTCATAAGGATAATGTAATGGCAAAAACAGGTTAAATATATGGTTAACTGCAATAGCCTCTATTAACACGAAATTAGCAAGAGTAAATTTACCTAAGTCAGCCCTGATAAAATGAAAATACACTGGGTAATGCTCAGTTAATGCAAGATAAATTATTACAGGTACAAAATATTATCAAAAATGACTGACAAAAAGAACCTTACATGAATTACAAAAACCTCACTAAGCCCACAAATTAACACCTTACGCTATACAGTACAAGGAAAAATGCAATAACAGTTATACTCAAATTACACAGCTGCTAGATGGTTGGAGACTTCCTGAGCACTCACAATAATAACTGTACAGGGGAGGACAGAGATGTGAACAAAATGAGGAGTAGATCTAAGTGGCAATAATGCAGAGACTGAGCTCATTATACAGGGGCCAGCAGAGCTTGATACAACTTGTAAGAAGGACGCGCAAATGAAGCCATGGGGACAAAGAGTTGACAATCCCGCTCTGAACAACAGAAAGAACGACTTACTCTACTATAACGGTACAAGGGGGGAACTGAGGCAGAACACGCTCGTGATCAAACATGCAGCATACTGTGCGTTAAAATTACACAAAGGATGATGAAATCATAGGCTATGTAACACCTCCCCACAAAGAAAAAGAAATTTACAAAGGAAATTTCTTATCACTCTAAAACAATCTGTCTAAAGTCTAGATAAGCAATCTGCAATAACATTTTCTTTCCCCTTGACATGTTGTATGTCTAATGAATACTCCTGAAAAAGTAGACTCCATCTTGTCAATCTCTAATTTTTATCTTTAAACTTACTAAGGAATTTCAGTGGGTTATGATCGGTATAAATGACTATGGGGTCAAAACCAGAACACAAATAAAATGAAAAATGCTGTAAACCCAAAATCAAGGTCAAAAGCTCTTTCTCAATAGTTGAGTAGTTCTTTTGAGGTGGAGTGAACTTCTTACTGTAATAAGATACAGGGTGTTCAATACCCTGATCATCCTCTTGCAGCAAAACAGCCCCAGCTCCTGTATCACTTGCATCAACAGCCATCTTAAAAGGCTTAGCAAAATTTGGAGTAGCGAGCACTGGCTGACTTAATAGGATAGCTTTAAGTTTGTTGAAAGAGGATTCACAGTTATCGGTCCAGACAAATTTAACTCCCTTTTTCAGTAGGTCTGTAAGTGGTGATACAAGAATTGAAAAGTTAAGAACAAATCTCCGGTAATAACCTACCATTCCCAAAAATCTTTGTAGCTCTTTCCTACTTTTAGGTCTGGGAAGATCACTTATAACCTGAACCTTAGCTGGTGGTGGTGCAACATGTCCATCACCAATTACGTACCCAAGGTACTGAACTTTAGCTTGACCAAACTCACACTTTGATAATTAGCTACAAGATTAGCCTGAACTAAACGCTCAAGAAATTTACTGACATGGCATAGGTGATCTTTCCAGTTGTCACTGAAGATTAATACATCATCAATATAAACAACACACCCTGCCAAACCCTCTGTTACAACATTCATGAGCTTCTGAAATGTGGCTGGTGCATTCTTCATACCATATGGCATTACAGAACATGCAAAAGTCTTTCCTAGTGTTACAAAACATGAGATCTCCCTAGCACGTTCAGTCATAGGTACTTGCCAGTATCCCTTTAACAAATCAAACTTACTTATGTACCTAGCCTTTCCGATCTTGTCTATGCAATCTTCCACACGAGGGAGAGGGTAAGTGTCTGTTTTGGTTATCTGATTAACACGTCTGTAGTCAATGCAAAGCCGCTGTGACACACCTGGCTTAGGGACCAGAGTGACAAGAGAACTCCACTCTCTCTGACAGGGCTCAATCATCTTGTGGTCCAACAGGTAGCCAAGCTCCTTCTGGATGAGAGGAACTTTCACTGGGTTCACACGGTAAGGAGGCAATTTAATTGGCTTTGCGTCTCCAACATCGACATCATGCATCAACACAGTGGTTCTTCCTGGAGTGGCACGGAACACTTGCGGGTACTCCTGCAGTAATGCCGAAAACTCCTGCCTTTCCTCGGGAGGTAGATGAGAAAGCTTAGTCTGGAGATCATTCATGATATCAGGATTCTTCCCCAAACTATCACTCAGACTCATACTGCATGGGAGAACTTCACTTGCAGACTCGGGAGGAACAGCTACATTGCAGACTGGGTTATTTTCGTCCCGCCTGTGATATAACTTTAGCATGTTGATGTGACATAGTTGCTTGCTCTTTCTACGATCTGGTGTGGTGATGACATAGTTGACATCACTGAGTTTCTTCTCCACGAAATAAGGACCACTAAACTTGGCTTGAAGAGGTTGCCCATGAACCGGTAGCAGAATCAAAACCTGATCTCCTGGCTGAAAGTGGCATAACCTGGACTTCTTATCATACCAAGTCTTCATCTTCTCCTGAGCAGCTCCTAAATTCTCTCTCGCCAGTTGTAAAACAGTGGACAGCCGTTCTTTGAACTTCATCACATACTCCAGAAGGTTGACGTCATCTTCCTCCGACAGCCAGCATTCCTTGAGTAGCTTAAGGGGTCCTCTTACTTCATGGCCAAACAGTAGTTCAAAAGGTGAGAAGCCCAGTGATTCATTTGGAGATTCTCTTGCAGCAAACACAACAAATAGAAGACCTTTATCCCAGTCTTTCTGATGTTCTAAACAGTATTTCTTGAGCATCGATTTGAGTGTTTGATGATATCTCTCCAACGCTCCTTGGGTCTGGGGATGGTAAGCTGAAGACGTGATCTGGGTGATGCCCAACTCTTTCAGAGACTGCTTGAAAACGTTTGACATGAAATTACTTCCCCGGTCTGACTGTACCTCCTTGGGCAGACCAACCTTTGTGAAGAACCCTAGCATTTCCTTAACCACGTTCTTTGCTGAGATACGAGTATGTCTAAGTGGAATGGCTTCAGGATAACGAGTAGCCATATCAATCAGGGTCAATACATAAGAAAATCCTGAAGAAGTCTTAGGAAGAGGGACCACAATATCCACTAACACACGGGTGAATGGCGCCTGAAAAGGAGGAATGGGAACTAGAGGTGCAAACTTTTCGGTCTGATTACACTTCCCCACAACTTGACAGGTGTGACAAGACTTACAATACCAGGAAACATCCCTGAAGATACCTGGCCAGTAGAAGTGTTTCAAAATGCGTGCCACAGTCTTCCTCACTCCAAGGTGTCCTGCCAAACTGGAATCATGAGCCACTCTAATGATATCCTGCCTACAAACACGAGGGATGACAACTTGATGTACAACCTCCCATTCACAGTCGGCTGATGCTGTTGGGGGTCTCCACTTCCTCATAAGTACTCCTGACTTTATATAATAACAAGTAGAAGCACCAGCTGACTCTTCCTCACTGCAAGCAGAGTTAGCTAGACCTTTCAACTCAGGGTCAGCAACCTGCAACTCAACCAACTCTTGACGAGACAAATTATCAACACTACGGGGTACTGCCTCATCTGGTGAGTGGTCCAAATTAGCAAGAAAAGTGTCAGCTAGGATAACATCATCATCATCATTATACTTTAAATAACCAGTAACTTTAGACTTAGCCCTAGTGACAGCACATGCAAGGAACACATCAGGGACATCACAATCCCGGGACGCAGCCACTGGCTCACCAGACAACTGAGGAGCTGGACACACCTGACTTCCACCAATATCATTTCCAAGTAAGAAAGTTACACCTGACATTGGGAGTGTCTCAACCAACCCAACCATAACGGAACCATATATCAAAACCAGACTCTAAATTCACTCTGCACAGAGGGACAGAGAAATAATTATTCCCTACACCTTGTAAGATTACAATTTCATCAGAGGAATTAACATTAGAGCCTAGAACACTGGTCAGCATAAGGGATTGGCAAGCACCTGTATCACGATATATTTTAACTGATTTCCTGTCATTATTGTCCAGAGGACTGACAAAACCATCAGACAGGAAATTAGCACATGAACTCTTGAGAGTGTCACCCACGTTACTGCTCAAAAGAGGAGCTTCATCATGAGAATTTAATTTACCCCTCAAAGCAGGTTCAGTTAAAGAAATCTGGGAACTCTCAAGAGTGGACACTAGACCAATTGACTGAATATTTAAGGACTCCTTTTTGTTCACATCACGCTGTCTCCTGAAACATTTCTCCGTAGTATGACCAAGCTTACTACAATAAGTACATTTACTTTTCTGAAATCTAGAGGTGAAGCTGGTATTTACTTCCTGAGAAACATCATCTTTATTCTCTTTCCTGTTACCTGTACTCTAAGTAGAGGCAACGTACTTACTCTCAGCTTTCCCTTTTTCTCTAGAATATCTCTTGTGAGTGAGAACATATTCATCAGCTAAAACTGCAGCATCAGACAAATTATCTATTCTTTTCTCATCAAGATATAGGCTTACATCTTTACTAATACACCTTTTGAAGTCCTCCAGCAAAATCATCTGCTTAAATTTGTCAAAATCAGAATCCACATTCTTTGAATTTAACCACTGCTCTAACAGATCTTCTTTGATTTTTGCATACTCAACATGGGATTACTTATCTTGCTTATAAGTTGTCCTAAATTTTACTCTATAAGCTTCAGGAACAAGCTCATAGGCCTTAAGAATCAAGCTCTTAACTACATCATAATTATCAGATTGATCCTGAGGCAAAGATGCATAAGTTACTTGAGCTTTACCGGTGAGAACAGTTTGAAGGAGTACTGGCCAATACTTTTTGGGTCAATTAAAACCTGTAGCTACCCTCTCAAGCAACTGAAAATACTTGCTTAAATCAGATTCATTAAAAGGAGGGACAAGTTTAACATTTTTAGCCACATCAAAATCATCAGAGCTAGATGATCCAGTTCCACCTTGTTTCATGCGATACTCATGATCTGCCTGAATCCTAGCTAGTTCAATTTGTGCCTGAGCCTGTATCTGTGCCTCCTGAATCAGAGCCTGAGATTCAGCCTCCTTAGCATTTGCTTGAAATTCAGCCTCCTTAACACAAGCCTCCTTAGCCTGAGACTCAGCCTCCTTAGCATGTGCTTGAAATTCAGCTTCCTTCACATAAGCCTCCTGCAGGGCTAGCTGTAACTTAGCTAATTCAATCTGCTTTTGCTCATTTGGAGGAGTTACATTAAACAAGCTTTCATTAATCATGTCAACAATTTGATCTTTAGAATGATTAGAGTAAACTGCAATTCCCAATTGTTGAGCAACAAGCTTAAGTTCATTCTTTGTTCTGTTTGCTACGTCACACACTGTTTGCACATTTGACAAAAAATCTTTGGCTTCATCAAGTGTAGTAATAGTAGACATCATGAATAAATCACAGTCACAAAATATCAAGCAATATCCTTATGATAATATCCTGAATATCCTGATAAGAGGTCGCCAAATTTATGTTACGGAACAGGGAAAGATAATGTACACATTAAGTGAGAATACTAAGAGTCACTACTGTCCGTAAAGTTCCAGGTTCAAAACAAAAGAGTTAGGTAAAATTACAAGTTAAAGTTTAATGCTCAAACTAACAACAAAACATTCAGGACTCATAAGGATAATGTAATGGCAAAAAACAGGTTAAATATATGGTTAACTGCAATAGCCTCTATTAACACGAAATTAGCAAGAGTAAATTTACCTAAGTCAGCCCTGATAAAATGAAAATACACTGGGTAATGCTCAGTTAATGCAAGATAAATTATTACAGGTACAAAATATTATCAAAAATGACTGACAAAAAGAACCTTACATGAATTACAAAAACCTCACTAAGCCCACAAATTAACACCTTACGCTACACAGTACAAGGAAAAATGCAATAACAGTTATACTCAAATTACACAGCTGCTAGATGGTTGGAGACTTCCTGAGCACTCACAATAATAACTGTACAGGGGAGGACAGAGATGTGAACAAAATGAGGAGTAGATCTAAGTGGCAATAATGCAGAGACTGAGCTCATTATATAGGGGCCAGCAGAGTTTGATACAACTTGTAAGAAGGATGCGCAAATGAAGCCGTGGGGACAAAGAGTTGACAATCCCGCTCTGAACAACAGAAAGAACGACTTACTCTACTATAACGGTAGAATGGGAGGAACTGAGGCAGAACACGCTCGTGATCAAACATGCAGCATACTGTGCGTTAAAATTACACAAAGGATGATGAAATCATAGGCTATGTAGCAATATATATACATATAGATAGAGGGATAGATAGGTAGATAGATAAATAGATTGATAGATACTGTAGATAGATACATAGATAGATATAATAGACACAATAGATAGATATAATAGTTACAATAGACATATATTATAGATAGATAGATAGATATAATAAAGATGTAGATATAGCTATGATATAGATAATTAGATATGGTATAAAGACAGATATAGAAATAATATAGATAGATATAGATATAATACAGATTATACTCGTGTGTATATATATATATATATATATATATATATATATATATATATATATATGTATATGTATATATATATATTGTTGACTATAAAATAGAAATACAAATAAAATTGTTTATTTTTTGTCTGAAAACTTCCGTATAATTATGCTTAAATATTATCCACCTCCTATTAGATGCAAGATTACTCACACGTAATAAATATAAGGTGTTCCTTGGCCTTCCCATACAAACAGGACGGATGAAGTAAACTATTGCAATGTCTTTTCCTCCACAATTATGCGATTTGTTAATGCGTCGGTAGCGGTGGACGGTGGTCGCGACGGCGGCGGTGATGGTGGATTGTGGGTGTTGGTGGGTGGCGGCGGTGGTGGTGGGCGGTGGGTGTTATTGTTGTTGTTCTTACGAGTTTGTGTTTGTGTTTGTGTTTGTGCGTGTGTTTGTGTGTGTGTGTGTTTGTTTGTGCGTGTATGTGTGTTTGTGTGTGCATGTGTTTGTTTGTGTGTGAATGTGTGTGTGTGTGTTCTTACCTTACCTAATTGTTCTTACCTAATTGTATCTTTACAGGAATGAGTCAAGCTCGTACTGTCCCGTGTCTTAAACCATATTTATCGTACATATCTTTAAATTTCTGAATTGTTTTGGCACACACTATTTCATTCGGTAGTGCATTCCATTCATCAATTGCTCTGTTTGGGAAACTGAATTTCCTTACGTCTTTATCACCTCCCATCTTATGCAGTTTTTTGCAGTGTACTCTTGCTGATGCTTCTCCATATGTTAAGTAATCGTTTATGTCTATTTTCTCCTTCCCTGATATGCACTTATATAATATTATCATGTCACCTCTTTTCCTTCTCTCCTGTAGTGTTGGTAGATTCGGTTTATTTAGTTTTTCTTCGTAGCATAGGTCCCTTAAGCTTGGTATCCATCTTGTAGCGGCCCTTTGAGCTTTTTCAATCTTGTCTATATGCTTTTTCAGATGAGGACTCCAGACTACTGATGCATATTCCAGGGTTGGTCTAATGAATGATGTTATTATCCTTCTTAGCATGTCTTCATTTATGTATGTGAATGCTATTCACATATTTGGAAGCAGTGTATACATGTTCCGTACCTTCTCGCTGATGTGGTCAGCCGGAGATAGTCTGTTATTGATACTCACACCTAGGTCCTTCTCTCTTTCTGATGTGTATAGAGTTTTATTTCCTAACTTATAATCCCAATCAGGTCTTTTTCCACTTTTACCAAACTTGATACATGACACTTGTCCACATTGAATTCCATTTGCCATGTACTACTCCATTCATGAAGTTTACTTAATTCTTCTTGTAGCTCTTTACAAGAGTCTGTGATAGTAATTCTCCTTTGTATTTTTGCATCATCTGCAAACATATTCAGATAGCTCTCATTTCCAGTGTTACTGTTTACATCATTTATATACACTAAAAACATGATTGGTGCCAGCACTGAACCCTGTGGTACTCCACTAGTCACTTCTTTCCATGATGAGTAGTTTCCTCTTAGCACTGTCCTCATTTCTCTTTTTATGAGAAAGTCTTGCATCCAACAAAACAGTTTGCCTCGAATTCCTCCTTGATGGTACAGTTTCCATAAAAGTCTTTGGTGTGGTACTGTGTCAAAAGCTTTCTTGAAATCTAAATAGATACTGTCCACCCATCATTCCCTTTCCTGTATTGTGTTTGTTACTCTGTCATAGTAGCTCAACAGATTAGTAACACATGGTTTTCCTTTTCTGAAATCAAACTGTCTTTCTGTTATCATACTGTGTTCTTCTAGATGATTTACCCAAGCTTTTCTTATAAGCTTTTCTAATACCTTGCTTACAACACTGGTCAGTGATACTGGTCGGTAGTTGTGTGGATTTTGTCTATTTCCTTTCTTGAATAAGTGGACAATATTTGCTTTTTTCCAAATATCAGGTAGTTTACCTTGACTCAAGGATTTCTTGAAAATTAAAAATAATGGTTTACTTAGCTCCTTTGCACATTCTCGTAATACCCAACATGAAATTTCATCAGGACCACTTGCTTTTTCTCTGTCTAATCTACTTAACTCCTCCTGTATTACTTTTTCTGCTATTTGTATATCTGGTAGTATGTGTGGACATGCGTGTTCCACATAGTCCCCCCTCAAAATTTTTTTCTTCTATAAAAACTAATTGGAAATTCTTATTTAGTGCTTCACAAATATCTTTCTCTTGTGTATAAGTGATTCCCTCGTTCGTAATGGATTGTATTATATCTTTTACTTTGGTTTTGCTTCTGATATAACTGTAAAACAGCTTTGGTTGATCAATACTTTTATTTATTATATCCTCCTCAAACTGTTTTTGGGCTTCCCTCCTTATTCTTAAATAGTCGTTTCTTGCCTGTTTGTAATTATTATACGCCCTTTCACTATTGTGTCTTCTGTATCTATTCCACAACAAATCTCTTCTTTCTTTTGATTTTTTACATTCTGTATTGAACCATTTCTGTATTTTCTTATCTGCTTCTTTGTGCTGTGGGATTTACTTCTGGACTCCTATTTCATAATTTTTATATACAGCATTTAAATCTTGTCCTCTAAGCTCATTTTCCCAATCAACTTCTAAGAAATACTTCTTTAGGTCTTGATAATTTCCCTTTTTATAGTTTAGGCTCTTTTTGTAACTGTCATTGCTGTTTACTATGTCATATGCTATCCTGAAGTTATAATTTATTACTGCATGATCGCTTTTGCCGAGTGGAGGGTGATATATTAAACTGTCAATATCATTTTCTTGCCTAGTAAATATTAAATCTAGCACTGAAGGTACATCAAGTCCTCTTTTTCTGGTGGTTTCCCTCACATGTTGCGTTAGGAAAAACTCTTGTACGAGATCCAGGAGCTTTTGGTCCCAACAGCTTTCTTGGCTAATTATATCTAGAGTATTCCAATTTATATTTGTATTGAAATCCCCAGTTAGTATAATTCTTTCCGATTTCTCTTCCATTTTATGTAGTAATGATCTTATACTCTGAATTGTACTCTCTGCCAGGTCCTCATATTCGTCTCTTTCCCATGTGTTTGATCTGGGTGGCATGTACAAATTGGCTACAATTACTTTACCTTCAGATGTGTTGATCTCTACTGCAATCAGTTCTACTTGTGATGGTATATCTAGTTTTATTTCCTTGACTTTTAAATTTTTCTTAGTTAATATTGTAATTCCTCCTCCTTTTTTTAAATTTCTGTCTCTTCTCCATATATTGTATTCCTCTAAGTTTAGTATGTCATTGGATATCCTTGGTGTTAATTTTGTTTCAGTTAGGCATATTATTTGTGGTTCATTTTTTCTGACATAATCATTTATCTCTAGTAATTTAGATACCATTCCATCCACATTTGAGTACATCAACTTTATCATCTTGTTTATATACTTGTCATGAAATGGTTCTACTACCTTCCTCCTTTTTCTTCCATCCTGTTTGTGTACCCCTTTCGTACCTGCAATCCTATTACTTTGTAAAAAAAATTTCTTCTCCTCTTCTGATCTTCCCTCATTTTTTGTTTTTGCTTCCTCCCTTTTCTCTTTCAGTAATTCCAGTTCCTCTTGTGTTAGGCATCTTTTTATCCATACATTTTTGAACTCCTCTTTTTCCATAAGATTCTTTGCATTTTTTAGTATCTCGTCCACAGTGTTTACACTCTGGAAAGTAACCTTTAGAGATTTTGTCTTGCTTTTCTCGTATTTCCCTAACTTTTTGTGTTCCTCTATGTCTTTACTTCTGATTTCCTCTGATACTTCTTTCAGTAAGTTCATTACATTTGCCATCTCCTCTTTGTCTCTTGTGATCTTGTTTTTTAGTTCTTCCTCTTCTATACCAGTGATTACTATAGATTTGTTTATCTCTACTGAGTCTCTGACTAACTTTGGATTGTTTTGGATTATTCTTTTGACTTCCTTTTTAATGCTTTTTTCCTCCACCCTTGTTTCTAAGTCTTTCTTTACTTTCACCATTTCAGCATACATGGTTTCTACATAATTTTTGTAGCTTTGCACTGCTTCATTCATCTGTGTTATCTTCTCCTCAATATCATTGCTCTGGTCCATAAGACTGCTTGCTTGCCTAATTGTCTCTGTGTCATTTTTGAACTCTTCCATAACACTCTCGTGATTGACTACTGTACTTGCCATTTCACTCACTTTCTTCCTAAGCGTACTCAATTCCACTGTTAGTTCACTGATGGTTGTGTCTTTCTTATTGGCCTCCCTTCCTAGTTTTTCTATGTCTTCCTTTTGCAAGTGCATTTGCTTCTTTATTTCATCAATTTCATTTTTGAAAGCCATTTCTAGTTTGTGTACACGTTCAACCAGTCTATTGTGAGTCTCCACTTCAACCAGTTCTTGGTAGAAATCATCATTTTGCTTTTTACTTTTATCCCTTTTCTTTTCCAAATTTGTTTTACTGAAGTATGTATCCATTTTGCAATACTAAAAGAACAGAGTATGTACACTTTCCCCGTGTTGCTGATGTCTAAACTAACCCAGCTGACAGCGCATTTTTTCCTCGTGGTTCTTTCTTCTGTTTGAACAAGTCTTGTTTAAACTTATTATTATTTTTTTTCCTTTTAATAATGAAAAATCATTTAGTCTAACCTGGTACAGAGCTTGACTCATACAAAGATACTAATTTAGGTAATGCCACTGGCCGTGTTGGTTTGGTACGGAGCGCCGATGTCGGACGTCTGCCTCTGATCAGTGTGTGTGTGTGTGTGTGTGTGTATGTATGTGTGTGTGTGTGTGTGTGTGTGTGTGTGTGTGTGTGTTTCAGTCGGAGAATAGTCAGCTCACAGATCACTTATTGATTCATATCAGACTTCATTTCCCTCTATTTGTGTATTGTAACTTATTACTTGTATACATATTTTCATCACAATCGCATAATGTCCACGTATTTCCTTCATTAATATGTAATAATACTTGCCAATATCTGTATAAATATCCGTTTCATCTCAAATTTCGCATTCGTCGTGTGACTGAAACTGTTCCGGTATTTGCTGCTCTGTCTGTGGTGGCGAGCGGTTCGGTGTATTAACATGTCGTCCAGAAAGAGCGGACCGAGGCTTGTGCCTTCCACTTTGGGTGTAGTACGAACTTCTGAACGGAGCTGTACATTATTAACCAGGAAACGTAGTAAGGGTTCTTAGCGGGGAAGCTCTAACCTGGCATGCACCTCGCTCAACATGCGGCGCACCCAGCCAGCATGTGAGGGTACAGCACCATAACAACATCCCATCACCCAGTTTAGGGGGAGCTCTAACCTGGCGTCCATCTCGCTCAACATGCGACGCAGCCGTCCAGCATGTGAGGGAACAGCACCTTAACTAACTCTACGTTTACGATTAATGACAGGAAGCTGAGAATTGCTACGCAATCTCGGGCAGGTCACGTTTTAACACCCACCATGGGTGTGAACACTCGTGTGGATATTGTGCAACATTCCACATGATAATTCATACACAGCCTCGGACTGTCTCTGCAGGATTCTCAAACTTCCCCCTTAACTTATGGTATACATTTATGTACAGGCCCTGGACATACTGTGTCGCGTGGGGCCAACGGGCGAGACGTCAGGTCTGCACCCACTTCACCACTACGCTGTCTCTCAACTGACTCAGAGATTGCAGGTGTGGTTACAAACGGCACAGGAAGGACATGTCCCCGATTGGTGTTACATGGACACACATTGCAGGAACGCACAAAACTATCTATGTCTCGTCCCATCCCTGGCCAGAAAAAGTCAGCTCGGATACGGCCCTGGGTCTTCCTTTTGCCCAAGTGACCCCCTGAGGCTGAACAATGACCCCATTCTAACACTGCTTGGCGGTACTTGGCGGGAACGACAAACTGCAGTCGAACCTCGCCCTCGGGTGTTCGTGACTCAAGGTAGAGCCGTCCTTGTTTACGAAGGAACTTGGCTCGACCTCCCCGTGAATACTTAATCACTCGACCCCTTTTTTTCTTTCGCACAGCAGCAAGTGTTCGGTCAGAATGTTGTTCTTGAACAACAAGTTGACTACACATCAGATCTTGCGGCAATTCAATGGTCACAGGGGTGACACAATCTGGAGCCTCAGTCATGGCTCGTGTTTCTGTAGCAGAAGTCTGAGTAACGTCATCTTCGGTGCAACTATCCTTGACACCGGAAATATTGCCTACGATTAGGTCAAATAAAGGTTCTGGCATGACAACTGCGAGTGTCATACCAGTATAAAATGGAGATGCCACCTGGATACATGCCTCAGGGAACAATCTCACTGATCCATCAATAAGGTTTGCATGGATCTGTCGACCTGTGTACTGCTCAGGCCGAACTAGACTCTACTTGACAGAGCAACCTGAGGATCCATTATCTCTCAGGACCTTCACAGGAATGCCTCCCACAAACCCTGGCTGAACAAGGAAGGTCCTGTCACCTGTGGGAGGGCCTGTGGAGGAAGCAGCTAGCCACTCATGAGGCTCCTGAATAAATGATGCGGCAAACATTGTGCCCTGTGAACTAGATACTTGAGGGGGCGTACTCACTGCCTGTGGAGATGGAACATTGGCCGTCTGTGGAGGGGGGTTCACTGTCACTGTGGGACTAGTGAACTGTGGGGGAGTACCCGTACTGGTAGGGACGTGACCACCGTGCTGCTGCTGAGGAATGAAGGCTGCATTTGCTTCCTGCCTCCTATTCACTTGAGCTGGTGGTGAAAAGGACGGTCCCGACGGTCAGTTGCGTGGCTGATACTGCTGCTGGTTAGGGTACCTGTTGTACCTTTTCCACTTAGATTTCTGAGTGTTTTGCCCCTGGTCCTTCCTCTGCAGTTTTGGACCTTGGCCATTATTCTGAGAATGGCCTTGTTGGTGGGGTTCAATCTGAGACGGTTTTCCAGATTTATCAGCTTTTCTGTTCCAGGTATGCTGCCTGCGAGTTTGATACCCGTATGCAGTGAAATATGCGTGTAGCCTTTTCCACCATTTGGCTGGCATCTTTCACCTGGCAGATCTTAAGCTGTGCTATGAGCTTAGCAGGCCACGACCTCTCTAGCTGTGTACACAGCACAAGGTCAATTATCCCCTCATGCGTGGAAGGAGTTTCATCTTTCTCCATCCACTCACCTAAGTAAGCAGTGAGACGGTCGAGGAACTGAACAGCTGTCTCCTTGTCTTGGAGACGAGCTCGCATGAACTGAACTTTGGCGTCGTCTACTGTGAGACCATACGCCTTGACGAGTGCGGCCTTCATCATCTCATACGTGAGATTGTCTCCACGAATTCTGTGGAGAATATCGAGGGCAGGGCCCTCAAACAGGCTAAGAAACTGAAGCCGCTTAGCTGCATCATCCAGCTGGTACATGTCTGCCATGTCCTCAAAACGAGCTATGTACGGCTCGATTCGCTCGCCTTCCTTGTATGAAGGAAGCTTGATGCATGGGGTCGCCAGGACATGTGTAAGAAGAGCGCTAGTGGAGCTTGGGTTGGCTGCAGCAGATGTGCCTGAAGCCAAGGAATCTCGCTTGAGCTTCAAAACCTCAAGCTCATGTTTTTCTCGTGCCTCACGTTCAGCAGGTTCATATTCACGTTGTTCCCGCTCGTATTCGCGTTGTTCTTGCACATGTTCTAACTCGAGTTCGCGTTGTTTTTGTTCGTGTTCTCGCTGTTCTCGCTCGTGCTGTATCTTACGCTCTTCACGGGCATCATTCTTGCGCTGCTGCTCCTGATTATGCCGTGAGAGTATGTACTCTTTAATTTCCTGGGGCTCGGTAAGCCCCATGTCTTTGGCATCCTGTAAAAATACAGCGGTAGCCATGACTCTAATTTACTTAGCAAACGAATGCTAATAAATATAAGTAAAGAATACAGACACAAGCTAGTGGTGACCAGTCTTATCTAGTTAAATGGAAAAGAATAAAGCAAAAATGCAAATGACTGGGAAGACTCAATAATTAACGCAATGGGTATGGCGACTTCCCAGGAGCGAATAAAATCGTCGTGCGTTACAAAAATAAAGTACTAAATAGTTAAATACTCTATGGATTAATAAAGCAGAAATTCACTTGCTAAACTAACGGTAAACACCAGTAAGCTTGTGCCTATAATCTTTAATGATAAATACCTAAATATGAACGAGTGAGTATTATCTGTGTGAATAGCTTTAGAGCTAGGAGTTAATATCCTGGAATGAGGTCGCCAATTGTCACGGGGTTTTTAAAATAGATACAATATTAAATGATAATGTTCAATAATACTGAAGAGCAGGGACAATGAATTGTCTTGCTAAATCAAGCATTGATTACTTTATGCCAGCCCGCTTCACCGACTCTCCCAGAACGAGAATTTACAAACTTTCTTAACAGTACACAGTAGAGACTAATTACTTACAATTGCTGTTTATTAGTACTGTTAGCCTCTGGAGAAAGTGACTTCACCCCTGACAATAAATAGCTAATACTATTAATAATATCAGGTTCTTGCTGATGCGTTAACTCCTAGAAGGCACAACGGATTTTAAGCTTAATACAAGACTGGCCTAAGTACCAGTTATGAATAGCAAAGCGCTTATGCAAGCTAGGAGCTATAAGGGAAATAAGCTTAATTATGGAGAACTGAAACATGAGTTTACATTACATTAAGCTCAAAGAAAAAGAACTGTTAAATATATTGATTACAAAGAAATAAATTTAACATTACATTTCAAAATGAATTCAAAATAATGAGATCACACTCACTCACTCACTCAAAAGCTAAACTCTTACGCCTAGGAAAACAACATGCGGCGCAGCCGGCTGGCATGTGAGGAAACAGCACACTTAACTAAACTCTTAAGTCTAGGAAAACGAAAAGAAAATACTGGTCAATGTAGCATATCACCAAGGAAGGGTGGGAGCCTGAAGAACTGTAGTCTAATGGAGTGTGGGTGCTAGATGACCTCTCTCACTCTCACTACTGGAGCACAGAACCTCACTCCGTCGCGACAGACAAAAGACTGAATTCAAATACAACGTATGGGGTAATGCACAGGCCACTTGGAAGAAGGCGTGGCCAACGGTTGAGGCAAGCAAGGGCGAACAATATAGAAACAATAACATCGCTCAGTAGAGCACTTAATGACGTGCATTAGAACAGTCACTTTTGAAACAGTGACGAATGTTTTGAAAAAAGTATACTATCGAAATGGAGAGAGAAACGGTTAACTGAACAATACACAGTGAGTTTTCCACTAATAGTTCGTGGTTTCTCACAAAAGGAAAATGTCGCGAATTTGATTCGTGACACACAGCAGAGACTAATTACTCACTAGTGCTGTTTGTAGTACTGTTAGCCTCTCGAGAAAGTGACTCCACCCCTGACAATCTATAACTAATGCTAATAATAATAAACAGGTTCTTGCCAGTGCTTAACTCTGCCACAACGGATTTAAATTTGATACAAAAGAACTGGCCTAAGTACCAGTTATGAATATTGTAAAGAGTTTGTGCAAACTAGGTGCGGCAACTAAAATAAGCTAAAAGTGGAGAAATAAAACATGAGTCTAATTACATTAAGCTCAAAGAACTGTAAATTTATTGATTACAATAAAATAATTTACGTTATATGAATCTCAAAATAAATTCAAAAGGGAAATTTCATGGTCGCTAGGGGACTCATGAATTCAAATAACAAGAGAATACACTCACGCACTCATTCAAAAGCTAATTAAACTTAAGCCTAGAAAAAAGAACAGAAAAACTGGTCAGTGAAGGGGAGCCGAAACTAAAGTCTGGCCGCCTGTGATGAACACCAATGCTGCTATTCGCTCCAAACCTGCTTCACCAATCACCATCTAGGTGGAGATTCAGGAATTCGCTGTACAACAGAGACGCTGCTCTATGCTGGCCACAAAACGATCCTATCCTCGCGACGATCCCGAGCTGACTGACTTCAAACTAGGAAAGAGGGTGAGAGATGGCCATGTACGCCGGAAATAGGCGTGGCCTAACTTCAACGGTCAACGGAAGGAAGGTGAACGAGATAGGCTCACAATAAATCACCCAATGAAAGCACTAATGTCGTGGATACGAATGGTCACTTGTGAAACAGTGACAGATGTTCTGAAAACCATCCCAATCGAAGTGAATACGAGGACGGTTGAATGAGTGATGCCCAGTGGGATTTCCACTAGAATTTGTGGTTTTCTCATTAAAGTACAATGTGTGTAGGTATAACAGTTGGTGGCCTACATGATATTGTATGTTGTCAGTTGGCGCCATGAAGTTTTCCTATTATTATGGTCTAGGTTTGGGAGGCAGAGAAACTCGTAAATTAGCCGAGTAGTTCTATTGCAGACATCAGGCAGGACACATCTGTAATCATCTAGTCAAGAATAAAGCAGCAAAAAAAGCACCAGAGTTTGGGCACTTGTAAGCTGGTATTTCAGCACCCCAAGAAGTATGAAACAGAACCCTCTAAAGACTCAAGGCTTTAATACAAGCTGCCATAATAACAGAAACGAGGAACCCAGATCAACCGTCTGTCAATTATAATACCCTGAAAGAGAGTGTTTCCCATGCAGGAGATCCTGCAACCATGAGGATAAGGGTCCGATTCTTTGTCAACCCTACGAAATCGACAAAAATGCATAGCAACAGTTTTTGTAGAAGAAAAGCTGACACCACGAGACTCAACCCACTTAGAAACCCAGTTAAGAGCCAGCAACTTCCTGTTAACCAAAGACATGCGAATTACAGCAACAGGTATTGAAAAGTCATTGACATAAAGGGAGCCATGTACACCATCCAGGAGTATATTGACTACATTGCTGAAGGCCACAGCAAAGAGACTGACCCTAGGATACTCCCCTGCTGGACTCCATCTTTGAATGGAAGGACATTAGAAAGTGCCCTCTCCTCCCCATCTGAGATCCTTAGAATACAGTTAGATAAAACCTATTAAATAAAAAGAAACAACCTGCCACAAATATCAAACACGTGAAGAGAATGTAAAATATTACTATGCCAGGCAGTGTCACAAGCTTTCTCCAGATCGGGAAAGAACTGTAACCTGGTGCTGGTTATTAATGAAAAACTCACAGACAGTTGAGCATCAGAGGATGACCGCATTTTACGAAAAACCATACTGGACAGGGGATATATAGTTGCTTCTTTCTAAAAGCAACATGAGTCGTCCATTCACCATATCTTTTCCAATACCTATCAAAGACAAGAAGTTAGAGATATGGGATGATAGTTTACCTTACTCGGCTTGAGGATGGGGATGCTACAGCAACAACCCAAATAGCTGGAAACTCGCCAATACACCAGATTATTATATAATGATGGCAAAAACGCGAGGGACTCATCAGACATGTGATGCAAAAAGGCATAAGGGATATCATCACAG
This sequence comes from Coenobita brevimanus, assembly GCF_032717465.1. NCBI lineage: Eukaryota > Metazoa > Arthropoda > Malacostraca > Decapoda > Coenobitidae > Coenobita > Coenobita brevimanus. Next base: position 11,770,607 of record NC_136994.1, read on the forward strand.
CCAGGTGAGCAACCATGATACTGTAACAAGGCCGCCTGAAGTTCAGAAACAACACAAAAAGGACATTATAAGATTCTCCACGAATATAGCTGATAATGGCAAGCCGAAGGCGTAGCAGTATCCTTTAGTGACATATAAGCAAAATGATCTAGAAGCAAGTCGGAAACAGAAAACGAATCTGTTACAGTCCCACATATTTCAGACAAAATAGGAGGAGAGGAAATGGAAACTTCCCTGAAATTTTCCTCACCTGGTTCCACACCTGAGCGAGAGAAATCCTTGAGTTAATGAAGGAAACATAAACTTTTCATGATAAACGTCTGACCTCTTTTAACACCCGCTGCACATGTGCTCACACACTCCGAAATGTACCAGACACTGAGGATCCCTATGATGGCAACAAAGTTGAAAACTCAGGCGTTTAATGAAACAGACCTTATAGTCTTTGGAAGTGATAAATGAGTTCTGAAATTCAACACATCAGTTAAATAAGCTCCACTTCATCAGTACTATCTAAACCATATACACAGCATTCAGTCAAAAATAACTGTAAAAAGTGGCCAGTCTACCCTACTCAGGAGTCAGCAAGAAAGACGAGATTGTGGTCCGCCCTCAGCGATAGTTAGTATCGGCAAGTCTGGCAACACATCCCAATCAAAATCCAAAACAGAGTCAGCCGAGTATAGGGACAATGCATTGGTACTAAAAGTCCCAGTCTGGCTATGGAATTACATCATGTTAAAATTCAAAACACCCAACTCCTCATCCTTCAACAAAGAAGCCAGCATAGCATCCTGAGGATTGGTCACTCTGTCACTTCACAGTGGGTGACAACCATTCCAATCGCCTTGTAAAAGAAAAAGGGAAAAATGGCTATGAGGGTGTTCCAGATCCATCCAGACGACTGTGGCATTAGGAGGTAATGCAAAAAAACTAAGCAGCAACAGCTTGTAGGTGAGTGGAGAGGCTCAAATGAGTGAATGAAGCATTATGACGGAGGGTAGCAGTACCTTCGTGATTTCCTTAGCCTGGAATGGAATCAGAATAAAAGGCATGGCTGTCGGGAGCCCGAGTGCCAGGGGGTTAACTCATCCTCTTCATGCCCACAGTGGGGGCGGAGGGACGTTGGTTACAAGATTGTGACAACGTGAGTTAACTTTTTACCTGGTCGTGGTGTAGTGGTATGCTGCCTGGCTCTCACCTGAGAGTCCCGGGTTCGATTCCCGGCATATTGGTAATTTCTCTGATGATTTTTCCTGTGTAAAAAATACAGGTTCTCTCTTCATTCAGTACCGGGTAGTTAGGATGACCATTAGAAGGAGACAGATTAATACCAGGAGCCAGCACACTGTACAAACCATCTGAGGCCAACCATGAGGAGGAGGAAGCAGAAATTCTTTTAACACTCTTATTCAGAGCCGAAAGAGAAGCTTGCTTGGCAGGCCATTTACAGGCTGCCATAAATAATTTAGGGTGGCCAGCAGTACCACCAGATGCATAAGAAGTAGAAATGGATTCCTCAGGACCAGGACCCTGCTAGTACATCACACGAGGCTGAGGAGGAGCACCAATGATCAGGGCAACGCCATCACTCGGTGAGGGGTGGTACACCAGTGAAACACCAGCCACAGCCTGCACCTGGCCTGGCTCCGGAGATTCTAGGGCAGGGGGAACAACAGAAAGGTCCATGCAAGGCTCCATAAGGGAGGGTTTAGGTGGAAGGTCCTCAGGGTCAAAGCATTCTGGAGAACCATGACAATACTTGGCAGGTACAGAAGAAGCTTTGGGGAGTACGGACAAGTCAGAACAAAGGGACACATTGACATGAACATTCACCATCACCATGGGTGGGCTCAAACCCTCCACCACTTGGAGACAGAAATAGCAGGAGAAGAGGGTGGGTGAACACCAGTTTCTGAAGCAGTAGGAACCCCAGCAATGGCGTCCTGCAAATAACAAAATGGAGAAGTTGGCTACGGAACAGACTGAGGCAGCTATCAAGACACATTATGGTGCACATGAACACTAGAAAGGGCAGATGCACAAGTAATGCAGGGCTAGCAAAAAAGTGAGTCCAGGCCCTCCTCTTTGCTTCAGGGAATGAAACCTTCTCATGGGTACAAAGTGATAAGATCTCCTTTTCCAAGCAGTAATAAAGTCAGTGTCGAGAAAACACAGCAATGGCACCTACACAGTCGTAGTAATAAAGGAGTCCTAGACATTTACCGGCATGGATTGAGCCGCCACAGGAGAGGCAGACAAGAAGAAGGCCAGCATATGCATTTCGGTAAAATTGGCTTACAAGTCCAAACCCTTGACAATGGAAACGCCACTTAGGAGATGGCACATAGGGCTTCACAGGGAGTGACAGCCAAGCGAGTTTTGCAAAGGCAGGCAACGTTAACTAGCCAAAGATTAGCAACAAGATCGGAGTTGGAGTTAGAATACCGTCTGTCTTCTGCAGTTCCTCAGCAATATCCACATCAGTAGATCACAGTCACTCCAACAGCTGTGCCTCAGAGTATTGAAGGAGGTCATGGGAATAAAATGGCATCCGTGGACCAGTTGGGGGTAGCATGAGGAACAAAAAATACAGTATTACCAAATATAGACATCAGAACCTGTAGATGGGAGCTCTCTTCTGGGAAGGACACCTCAATAAGGATATTTTCACCTCCCTGGGAAGAGGTTACAGGTTCACAACCAAAGCAGAAACAATGGCACGATAAAGAAAAAAAAATCAATATCCAAAAAAGATCCACCCTGGAGGATTTCAGCACTAGATATTTCAAGTATGAAAGAAGCTCACCCAGAACAACATGGGACTCGAAAGCCTCACGACCCCTGCGGTAACACCTCCTTGCCCCATTTGGACGCTGGGGCAAAGGATTACAGTCCCCATGAACCTGAAAAGGGACTAATGTGAAAATATGAAAGGAAGAGTCCAATGAAACGTCCAGAGACAGATTGTGAGTCACTACTAACAGGTAGGGATGCCATAAACATGAAAAAAAAAAAAAAAAAAAAAAAAAAAAGCTTTTGCATCCCCATTGCTGTAATGATCACAGAGCCCAACAAGTGGAGACCATATGCCAGGGATAACAGCTCTGGTGACTCCAGAGGTAGCGAGGGGGTAGACATGGGTAACCACTGTGATACCCGGACAAGGATGACTCCAGATCAATAGGAGCCAATAGTGCTCACTTGGCACTAGCCAACAGGGACCAGCCAACTGACTTGGTCAGACCCAACCAGGCCACCAGAACAGGTGACCAAAGAAGTGTGTTGCTAGGTGCAGAGTGTATCATGCAGCATCTCAACCCCCAGGACTCCCATTTCCTAGCATTATGGGATACCATGTGCAGCAAACACATGAGGAGGCAGAAACCCTGCATTAGGTGGGGGATGGGCAGGGGCTAGCAACATCACAGGCAGACTTCCTTCACCATTGATACTGGTGGGGGAGGAGGTTGTTTGGTTCACAAGACCAGCAGATGCTGAAATACAAAGGCAGACAGGTCTCTAAAGTAGGTGGCACTGCTGGCCACACTTCAAACCCCGCCACCTTGTGAAGGTGACCTTTCCCTCCCTCCCCCCTTCCCCCCAGTAGGAAGAGGGTTAGGTACAGAATCCTGATTCGAAATACTGTTGACCTAAATGATCAGCCAGTGTAATTTTATGGATAAGTAAGGTAAGATCAGATCCATGGACGTTGTCTTTTTTGAAATTCAAATGCCTTCAGTGAATCTGCCCATGTACCTGAAAGCGTGTTGTTTCAGGTGCAGGGTGCTCATGTAGACTGGTGAGTGGATTATGGAATGCAAAAAGAGCTCTAATTAATGCTACTACTAATAATATACTAGGAGAATGCTACAGATGGAGTGCCACAAGGCTTATTGTTGGGTTTTATCGTGTGTGGAAAGTTGTTCAACCACAGGTGTCTCAGTTACTGTGATACAGCATCCACAAACTATGTTCAACTGGATGGTGTTGTGGGGGTGGTGAACTAGTACCTTGAAAATCAGTATGCTTGTCTTCACCATGGGCTTACTGTGTGTGTGTGTGTGTGTGTGTGTGTGTGTGTGTGTGTGTGTGTGTGTTCATACCTCATCTAATTTTTCTTACCTAATTGTATCTCTACAGGAATGAGAAAAAAAAAAAAAACACTTTTGCATCCCCATTGCTGTAATGATCACAGAGCCCAACAAGTGGAGACCATATGCCAGGGATAACAGCTCTGGTGACTCCAGAGGTAGCGAGGGGCTATACATGGGTAACCACTGTGATACCCAGACAAGGATGACTCCAGATCAATAGGAGCCAATAGTGCTCACTTGGCACTAGCCAACAGGGACCAGCCAACTGACCTGGTCAGACCCAACCAGGCCACCAGAACAGGTGACCAAAGAAGTGTGTTGCTAGGTGCAGAGTGTATCATGCAGCATCTCAACCCCCAGGACTCCCATTTCCTAGCATTATGGGATACCATGTGCAGCAAACACATGAGGAGGCAGAAACCCTGCATTAGGTGGGGGATGGGCAGGGGCTAGCAACATCACAGGCACACTTCCTTCACCATTGATGCTGGTGGGGGAGGAGGTTGTTTGGTTCACAAGACCAGCAGATGCTGAAATACAAAGGCAGACAGGTCTCTAAAGTAGGTGGCACTGCTGGCCACACTTCAAACCCCGTCACCTTGTGAAGGTGACCTTTCCCTCCCTCCCCCCTTCCCCCCAGTAGGAAGAGGGTTAGGTACAGAATCCTGATTCGAAATACTGTTGACCTAAATGATCAGCCAGTGTAATTTTATGGATAAGTAAGGTAAGATCAGATCCATGGACGTTGTCTTTTTTGAAATTCAAATGCCTTCAGTGAATCTGCCCATGTACCTGAAAGCACGTTGCTTCAGGTGCAGGGTGCTCATGTAGACTGGTGAGTGGATTATGTAATGCAAAAAGAGCTCCAATTAATGCTACTACTAATAATATACTAAGAGAATGCTACAGATGGAGTGCCACAAGGCTTATTGTTTGGTTTTATCGTGTGTGGAAAGTTGTTCAGCAACAGGTGTCCCAGTTACTGTGATAAAGCATCCACAAACTATGTTCAACTGGATGGTGTTGGGGTGGTGGTGAACTAGTACCTTGAAAATCAATAGGCTTATCTTCGCCATGGGCTTACTGTGTGTGTGTGTGTGTGTGTGTGTGTGTGTGTGTGTGTGTGTGTGTTCATACCTCATCTAATTTTTCGTACCTAATTGTATCTCTACAGGAATGAGTAAAGCTCTTACTGTCCGGTGTATTAGACCCTTTTTATCACACATATCATTAAATCTATGAATAGTTTTGGCACACATTTTCATTCAGTAGTGCATTCCACTGATTAATTGCCCTATTTGGGAAACTGAATTTCCTTACGACTTTATCACCCCTCTATACATGCAATTATTTTGCAGTGTTCTCTTGCTGATGCATCCCCATAGATTATATACTCAGTTATGTTCATTTTCTCTTCCCGTGTAATGCATTTGTATACCATAATCATGTTTCCTCTTTTCCTTTTCTCTTGTAATGTTGGTAGGTTAAATTTATCTAGTCTTTCTTCATAGCTTAGATCCCTTAAGTTTGGTACCCATCTTGTAGCTGTCCTTTGTACTTTTTCGGTCTTATCTACGCGTTTTCTGAGATGTTGAATCCAGACTACTGATGCATACTCCAGGGTTGGTCCAATGAATTATGTTATTTTTCTCAGCATGTCTTCATGTATATATGTGAATGCTATTCTTATATTAGCAAGCAGTGAGTAAATATTCCAGACCTCTTCATTATGTGGTCAGCCAGAGATAGTCTGTTACTGATAATCACTCCAAGGTTCTTCTCCCTTTCTGACATGTGTAGGGTTGAACTTCCTAACTTATAATCTCAGTCTGGTCTTTTTTCACTATTATCAAACCTAATTACATGACACTTCTCCACATTGAACTCCATTTGCCATCTATTGCCCCATTCATGAAGCTTATTTAATTCTTATAGCTCCCTGCAAGAGTCTATTTGTAATTATTTTTTGTATTTTTGCATCAGCAAACATATTTTGATAGTTTCCACTTCGAATGTTACTGTCAGTGTCATTTATATATACTAAAAACATAACTGGTGCCAGCACTGAGCCCTGTGGAACTCTGCTGGTCACTTCTGTCCATGATGAGTAATTTCCCCTTAGTAGTGTTACCATTTCCTTTTTTCTTAGAAAATCTTGAATCCAACAGTACAAATTACCTTGGATTCCTCCTGGATGGTACAGTTTCCATAAAAGTCTTTGGTGTGGTACTCTGTCATATGCTTTCTTAAAATATAGATACAGTCTATCCAACCTTCTCTTTTCTGCCATGATTCTGCAACTCTGTCGTAGTAGCTTAATCGATTAATAACACAAGATTTTCTCTTTCTAAAACCAACCTGGTTTTCTGTTATATTGTATTTTTCCAGATGGTTTACCCAAATTTTTCTTATCGGCTTTTCTAATAACTTACTTATAACACTGGTCGGGGATACTGGACTGTAGTTAAGCGGATTCTATTTCCTTTCTTGAATAGGGGATCGATGTTTGCTTTCTTCCAAGTATCAGGTAGTGTACCTTGACTTAAGGATTCCTTGAATATTAAATATATTGGTCTGCTTAACCCTCTCGTGCACGATAAGTTTTTATTAAGTTTTCCAGCACATGATTGTATTCCACCCTCCTCCCTGCCAGCCCCCCTGTGTGTTGCTGAAAACATGTATTCTTGCCTTATTTTCGCCACCCAAACATATATATATATTGGCATGAAGCCTACATCATCTTATTAGCTAATGTTTGTTCCAGTCAATAAGAAAAAAAAAAAAAAAAGCAAAAGTACGAATAGAAGTACATTAGGCCGGTGTAAATAAACATTTTGGAACATCAATCTTACTTCCCAACATCATAGTTCGAATGTTTTCCATAATACAGAAAAATCTTATTAGAAGTTTTGAAAGAGAATCTCATCAGCTTTCTATTGAGCTTTGTCGGGTTGTGATATGATTTGTAGTTTTCGAGAAATTAAAAAAAAATTAAGAGCCATTTTTTACCAAAAACTGATTTTTGTTCAGGGAGCTCTACCGCAAAAGTTTTCTCGCACAGGTTATATTTTTATTCCATAATCTTGTGTAGAATTTCATGAGCTTTCTCATGGTACCTACAGATTTTTCATACGCCTCATAGTTTCCGAGTAAATCGCAAAAAACTAATGGGTACCCACGCCCATGCTGCACTTTCATGTGTGCACAATAACCGTTATATTCCTGCCTACATAACAACGACTTTTCATCAGAGATATTACATCGTTATGTCCTGTACATACTTAGAATTCACTGATCTTTATCATGGTTCTTACAGGAAATCGATATGTCCAATACTTTTTGAGTAAATGGACGACAAATGTAGAGTACTCCTCTGAGGCTGCATAGTTTTACTGCAAGCGAGAAAAAAACTCTCTCTTCTGCTGCTGTTACCTAAAAACTATGCTCCCAAAGGCTTATATTTTGGTCACATACATGCGTAGAATTCACTGATCTTTATCATGGTTTTTACATGAAATTAATGTCCATTACTTTTTGAGTAAATGGACAATGAAGGTAGAATACTCCTCCAAGCACTGCATAGTTTTACTGAAAGTGAGAAAAAAACTCTCTTCCCCCGCCTTTACCTAAAATATATGCTCCCAAAGCCTTTTTTTTTTTTTTTTCTTGGCATATACAGATATTTATTTTTAAATGCTTCCTCATGATGTTGTCGAAACATCAACGCGACTCTTACCTGGACGGAAGAGAACAACATACCTTCAAATGCACTGTCAATTTTTCATGCCTCACCCACACCTACATATTTTCACTCGCTAGAGGTTTTATTTTGTTTTATCCAAATCTACGTGTAAAATCTCCAATTTTTTTTTTTTAATAGTGCTATAAGAAACTCGACATGACCACTATCCGTTTCCCTTGTCAATGATACTGAAGCTGTACTTTCTGTCATATGTGTAATATGTAGAAAACAATGTTTATTTGTATGAAAAATATAGAAGTACTGAAATAGGCCAATATACATATCAACAAAATTCGGAAAACTCACTTCTTCCAGGGGTGTTGAGATGCTGGCAGGACTTTGAGCGGTTTGAAGATGAGGAGTTATGTAGTGTGTGTGTGTGTGTGTGTGTGTGTGTGTGTGTGTATGCTCCACTAGGGAATATTTCGCTCGGCATGGTACTGTTCAAAGCAATCACCCACGGAAAGCAGCACATCACAAACAAGACACATGTGACTTGTGTCCCTCCTCATCTTTGCCAGGGCACACAGGGCACACCGGAACCCCTTCCAGTTGGGGATCCTCTCCCGTCAATGGCCCAGTGTGTGATCCAACCACACTGTGTCATTGATGACTCATCAACTCTTGGTTGGATGTCCTCATGGTCTTCCCTGGTCTTGTCTTCCTGGAAGTGCAGCTGCAGGGCGTGGCATGGCAGCAACAGCAGGTTCTCCCAACGGACCACGAACTGCTGGAGATGGTGGTCTTGGCACCCGTGCTGGTCCTGCAAGCAATGTTGGCATCGCACCTGTGCTGGGGCTGCTCATGGAGATGGTGGTGCTGGCACCTGTGTTGGTGTTGCTGCAGGTGCCACAAGTGCTGGAGGTCCCGCTGGCAGTTGGGTTGGAAGGTCAGGTGCCCTGGTGCAGGGCCACTCTGCTTCACTGAACTTAAGGAGCTCCAGGATTATCTCCTCCAGAAAATCCAGCAGACTAACTGACCCACACGAGCACTTGTTGTAGAAGGCAAACATGTTGAAGATGACCATCTGAATGAAGTAAAATGTGATGTTTTTGCTCCACTTCACGGTCCACTGCTGGATGGGGTAATACTGGACCATCTGGTCGAAGTGGTCCACCCCACCCATGTGCTGGGTGTAGTCCTCCACCACGACAGGCTTGTCCGCAGTCTTCTGGAAATAGGTTATCCTCCCATCAGGACCCCTGGCCTCCCCTCGAACCTGCTTTGGGATGGTGCTTGTGCTGTGGAAGGTGGAGACCATGTTGACGATGTGCTTGTCCTTCCACAGCAGCACCATCACATTGTCCTTGTGCCGTGCTGCCATGCCCCCCTCTGGCAGGCTCTTAGCCTTGACGATGGCCTGCAGCTGCTTCGGTGTTCCCCTTGCCAGGCATAGGGTCCCACACACATAGTTTCCTGCACTGAAGAGTCATTTGCAAAGGGATACAGAGTTATAATAGTTGTCCATGTAAACTTTGTATCCCTGGTCCTTCAGCAGTTCTACAAGGCCACAAACGATGTCTTCCAGAGTCTTCTTTTGCCCCATGTACACCTCAAAGTTCTAGATGTACCCCAAGGAAGCCTCAGCCAGGATGTATAGCTTGATGGTGTACTTCAAGGGCTTCATGGGGTTGTAGACTCGGAGGCTGAGGCCCCCCTTCCACACCAGCAAGCCCTTGTTGAGGCTGCGTACTCCTTGGGTAGGTAGGTGTCTTGGAACCACTGAAAGAAGGTACTCCATCACTGTGCGAACTCTGATGAGTCGATCGCCATTGTCCTGGGGTATGGCAAGTGAGTGGAAGGCATGGAAGGTTTCAGGATGGCCCTGAAACATCACCCGCTCATCACTCACCTGAATCGTGGATAATAGTGGAGTGGTGAACTTCTCCAGTAGTGCCTGATGGCCGCATATCCACGATCCTCATGAAGAAGTACAACCTCAGGAACTTGGCCATCTCCTCTTCATTGCAGATGAACCAGGGGTCCAACGCATTCCCCAGGAACGATGTGTAGTTGTTGGTTTCGCGTGTGAAATACGTCAACAATTCCTGGGTGAAGAAAAGCTGGAAGAACTGCAGGGGCGTTGTTGGCAGATCCACCTTCATTCCTGGGGATCCTGTGAAGGTCCAATTACGTGGGGTGAATGGGCCACTGCACCACCCTGGATTCTCTGTGGCAACACCTCCTGCAGAGGTGGCAGTGGGTCGGCCTACCGACACCCTTGGCCTCCTCAGCCACCCCTTGGCCACCCCTCGTAGCCGGGCCGCAGACCCCGGAAGCCTCGTCGAGATGGTGATGGCTCCAACAAGGAAGATGACAAGGCTGGCTCTTGCTGCTGCAACACATCGGGGGGATGATTGCTGCCAGAGACAGCACCCTCATTGACTAGGCAGGGGACAGTGGCACAGTCGCATCCTGCACCAGCTGCGCCAGACTTGGGGGCAGGTGCAGGTGTCACTGTCATGTAACTTGGCCCTGCAACCGGTGACATGGGCTTGGCCAAGTGGGAACTGGAGGCTAGATTGGGAGAGACCACAATGGCAGCTGGAGCGAGAGGTCCAAGCATAGGCAATGGATCAGCTGCAGGTCCTGCCACTGGTGGTGGTGTCTGCTCCCAAGGTGGTGGGAGTCGTGGCAAAGCCTCCTGATGAGAATGGCGTGGGATGTCATCCCAGTCCTCCTCCCCACTTGAAGAATCACTCAGCACCTCCTCCTCATTCTTGGTTTCCTCCTCAAACAGAACTTTCTGCCTCTTCCCAGAAGACAAGCCTTTCCTCTCCATGGTGGCAAGCACTGAGATAAAGTTCATTTTGTGCTAAGGTTCTCTGCAGAAAAACAAGAGATATTATTCACTGTCATGCAACAACTTCCATTGAGAGTAGCACTACACAAGTGATGTGATGCCTTTCCATATGACTAATCGCTGCACAATTTACAAACACTTCACATAAACGATAACTTTTCAATGTCTTAGCATGGTGTAATACCTGTCGACTGGCGTCTGTGGGTATGTGCCATATACTGTATGTATATATATATATATATATATATATATATATATATATATATATATATTTATTTATATGTATGTATTTTCTTCCCTCCTTCCTCTGAGGTTCCCCGAACACATGATGTATACCCGAACTATATCTCCACAAACACTCATGGCCCATAGCACTAACATTTCATATAAATCATAAGTTATCAACAAATGTCTTAGCATGGTACAGTACCTGTCCACTGATGTCCGTGGTTGCCCGGCGTCCTTACATCCCCTGCACACCTTCCGCTAAGGTCTCACTGACACACGCTACTCACCCTAAATATCCCTTCATGAACACTCATGGCACATTTTACGTACATTGCACATAAAGTATAAGTTTTCTATAAATGTCTGAGCATGGTACAGTACCTGTTCGCTGATGTCCATAGTTGCTAGGTGTCCTTACGTCCCCTCCACACCTTCCACTAAGGTCCCACTATCATATGTTATGAACCCTAAATATCCCTTCACGAACACTCACGGCACATTTCATGTACACTTCACACCAAATTATATGCAAATACATGACTACCACAATGATTCCATCCCTACCTCCACAATTATTCCGTTCCTGACTATGGTACAATGTGATGCAGCACCTTCACCTTGAGAGTACAACGCACCGCTATATGGCACACTCCACACTTATTCATGAGCACTTGCAGCATGTTTGAAGTATATTTCACACAAGTTCATAGGCATATATAATATCACTATCAAAATGATTCCATCCCTAAACTCTTCTAATAATCCCTTCCCGACTACAGCGTGCAGGTGATGCCTGCCCCATTCCAGACTACGGCTATGGCATACATAACGCCTGCTAGTTCCATTATTTCACAAAGCCAGCCACTATGTCTTTCACACAATATACACAATTGGCTTCACTATATATGTAAATATACGCACAGCATTAGGGCCTAGGGAAAGCAGAGTGGCAAAAGCCCGCTACAATGAACACGAGTCCTGCCCCTAGGCCTAACGACTGATAATGGGCACCATTGCTTTTCGAGTAATATATATGTGTTCCATCGACAAAATCACTTCAAAATATACTCATAAATAATATAAAAGCACACTCTGTTCATAGGAGCTTCAGCTCGGGCGGGAGGGGGAGAACTACAGGTGTTTAATGGGACAACACACGTGGTGCAACCCTACAGCCTGGCTACTCATGAGGTACTGAGGGTTATTGCTGCACACAGGCTCAGGGGAGGTGCTACAGTGTTGCCAAGTGTTTACCTTGGAAGAGAGATGCACCTGCTAGAACACAACAAAATGTGATGCAAATCAGCCAAAAACTTAATTTTTAGTGATTTTTTTCTGCTCTTTCACGCAGTTCACGTCAATGTGCATTTATCAGAAAAGACACATGGAACGTGATTCGTGTCAACGTTCCTGGGAGAGTTAACTCTTCTGCACATTCGTGTAGCATCCAACTTGAAATTACATCAGGACCATTTGCTTTTCGTTTGCCAAATTTACTTAACCCCTTAACCGCGGGGCGTCACTTTCGTGACGCTTGGGAGCAAGGGATCATACCGCGGGGCGTCGCTTTTGTGATTCTGTGTTATTTTGAATTCACCCGGGCTTTCAAGTGGGGGCTTGTATCATCTATCAGTACTGACAATGTCCAACACTAGTCAGCACTCCTAATCTCATCTGTACTCCCATCCATTGTTGACAATTTAGCCATTTCTCCCTGTTCTTGACTCCCCTCCCTACCCCCCCTCCATTACCCTATCCTCTCGCCTGCCCGGCCATGCTACGCTAAGTAAATCTTCCCTGGAATTTTTCACTGATTTCATCCATTGAAATAAGCCCTATGTCGTATTCTTATACCAAATAATATATACAAGAAAGAAATCAGGTAAGTGAGAGTGCCATACACCTGGAATTGGCTAATTATCACCTGACAACACCTCACGTGCACTCGTTCGCTAATTTTCGCTGTTTTTTTCCACTTGAAATATGCCGTATAATCTATTTTCGTAATAAATATACATGTAAGGAGAGAAGGGAGAGGCCTAAGTGATATTTACATTCACCTGGAACTACCTAATTTATAATGTATTGTCTAGATTTCCTGCCAATCATATCAGTGCTACACAAAGCTGTTTCAAGATTTAACATTGGTAGCTCTGATTATATATCTCCTAAGTAGGCCTCTAATCTATTTTCGTAATAAATATACCTGTAAGGAGGGAAGGGAGAACCCTAAATGATATTTACATTCACCTGGAACTACCAAATTTATAATGTATTGTCTAGATTTCCTGCCAATCATATCAGTGCTAGACTTAGCTGTTTCAAGAAGTAATATTGGTAACTCTGAATAACCCCTAAAGCAGGCCTCTAGGCTGCCCCTGCGTTATCAGTGTACTGTCATCTTCCGAAGTGAGAGGACGTATGTTTCATCTTGCTGACTTCAAGGCCTTTTTTCACCCCCATGCAAATGGCTCTGTGACCTTTACCCCTACTAAACCTCCTGTGGAAAGAGGTAAAGGGCTGACAATTGATAAAAGAGTGACTACGATCTTTCTATTGAGTAAAACAGTGCAAGTGGAATTGTAAATAATGTGTAAATAATGTGTAAACAGCAAGTGAAAGTAATGAATGTAAATATACGTGAACAATGGAAAATAGTTTTATAAGTTATTTCAAGTGACAGTGCATAACACTGTAAATAAAATAGAAATGTAAATAACGTAAATAAAATAGAGATCGTAAATAGAAATGTAAATGAGTAGTATTATAAGAATATGAGTATATACCCTAGGAGTAATGAAAGTGAGTTTCACTCTAGCATGTCTGAATGCTATGAGTTATGAGAGTGAAGATGAAAGTGACATTCACTCTCAATGCCAGTATACTGTACAGGACGAGAAAGTGAATGCTACGTATTTTACTGAAAGAAATTGAATCCCTACAGTGACAATAAACTAATACTACTGAAGGAAACTTATGGATAAAGACTGTAGATATATATAAGTGTTATATAGTAATAGAAATATAAAGTGTGAGGGGTTTTATGAATAATAAATGACAGACTACCATGAGCGAACTAGTGCCAGTGCGACGATCAGACGCGCTCGTAATTTCCATTGCTTTCACAGTGTTTTTTTTTTTTTTAGTATGGATCCCAAACTACTTGAAAATTGTAGAATAGTGTTTATAGTGTTTGTATCTGGCTGTGGTAATCATATTACGGGTTGTTGGGAAGTGTAAAGTGGAGACTTCGTTACCCTACTTCAGAGGTCTCCACAAGTCCTACGGTAACCGACGAAGGCTCAACAATCATTCCAGGAGAAAGCTGAAGGTATGTGCCATAAGCATATGTAATTTTATTATTCTAGGACTAATAACTGATTTTTGGCAAATATTTTTTGAGAGTCTGTCGGAGCCCAAATAACCCCGCGGCACACGCAAGTAATTGGTAAACAAGCCCGCGGTGTAGGGGTTAACTCATCCTGTACCTCTTGCTCTGATGTTTGTATATATGCTAATGTGCGTGGGTATGCATATTCCTTATCATCTCTTTCAAAATTACTTTCTTATGTAAAAACTGATTGGAATTTTTTGTTAAGTTCTTCACAGATATCTTTTTCTTGGATATAGATTGTCCCCTCATCCATGATGAACTGTATTTATCTTTAACTTTGGTTGTGCTTTGGATGTAGCTGTAAAACAGCTTTGATGGATGACTACTTTTAGTAATAACGTCTTCCCCAAACTGTCTCTGAGCTTCTCTCCATATCCATGCATAATCATTTCTTGCCTGTTTGTAGCTGTTATATGCCCCTCACTGTTGTGTCTTCTGTAACTGTTCCACAGCACATCTCTTTTCTCTTTTGTTTTTTTACATTCTGTTTTAAACCATTTTTATATCCTTATTTCTGTTTCTTTGTGCTGAGGGATGTAATTTTGGACGCCTGGTTCATAAAATTCACAGGATTTGTAATATAACATTTACATCTTGTCGTCTAAGTTCCTTTTCCCAATCTTTTTCTAAGAAGTACTTCTTTAGGTCATGACAGTTACCCTTTTTGTAGTTTAGGCTCTTTTTGTAACTTTCACAACTGCCAACAATATCATATGCAATCCTGAAGTTGCAATTTTAATAGTCACTTTTGCAGGTGATACATTGTACTGTCAAAATCATTATCTTGCCTAGTAAATATAAGATCTAATAATGATGGATCTTACAGTCTTCTTTTTCTGGTGCTTTCCTTTACATGTTGTGCCAGGAAAAACTCCTGTACAAGATCCAGGAGCTTTTGATCCCAACAGCTTTCATAATTTCTTACATCTAGTGTATTCCAGTTTATAAATGTTTTGAAATCTCCAATTAATATTGCTGAGAAGCGGGATTTGCTAGTTAGGTAGTACTAGAAAGTTCTCAGTAATTCTCATTGTTCAGTTACATATCAGATTTGCCAGTTACCCTGCTATTTGTGAGCAGAGGTATTTTGTAATGTTATGCATTAAATTTTATGCTCTTTTTCCATGTAATGTTTTGTTTGTGATTGTGTGTTAAATTATGTAATTTTATCTCAGCTTGTATGCTTAATAATTTAGAGTGTTGTTTAGTGTAAGAAAACTCTGGATATTTTGGATGTCTCCAAGTTGGTAACTTGCATCTCCGAGAATGATGTAGACCATTCTTGTATATAGGGAGCTTATATAGGGATAGGACAGAGACTAGAGGAGTTTCAGTTCAGTTTAAGTTTATTTGAGTGTCAGTTCAGTGTTAGTGCAGATAGTATAGCTCCAGTACTTGTGAAAGCAGTGAAGTGAAGTTGGCAAGTATATCATCATCACCATCATCATCATCAAGTGTAATTATTTGGACATTAAAGACAGCGAACGTAAGAAGCCAGTATTTATTTACAATGCCTGAACTGATCTCATTGTTGCACACTGAAAGGTTGATCATAAAATAAACAACTCGCTAGACAATGTCTTTCCTATTCTGAACTACTGCTGTTGGAGCCTGTGGCAGTGTGATGGGGGACATAACCGTGGTGTCAGGAGCGTAGATCATCGGAAAAGTGCTGCAGTGAGTCAAACCTTCGACATGGAGGTGGAAGGTGTACGAACAAGAGACCAAGATAGGCAGGAGGAGGGATGTCTGGCAGCAATCATTAAACTATTACAAGCACAGACTGAAGGACAGAAAGAACTAAAAGAACAAGTACAGGCACAGAACGAAGGACAGAAACAACTCAAAGAACAAATTAAAGGAACAAAATGAAGGACAGAAAGAAATCAATGAACAATTGCATGCACAAAGTGAACAACTATAGGCACAAAGTGGAGAACAGAAAGAACGATATGAACAGCTTCAAGAGACATTACAGGAGCAACAGAGGGAGTTACAACTTTGATTGCAAGGACAGCTAGATGCTTTCATGGGGGAAATGAAGGAAGAACAGCAACAGTTTAAAGTGGAAGTAGATGCCAAGCTAGAGCAGCAGAAGAATGAGGTAAGCAATAATGTGATGGACTGCAGACAGGATGTAGACAACCAGCCGAAGATTAGTGAGGGAATAGTGATGGAGTGCAGACAGCACGTAGATGACCAGTTGATGCATGTAGATGGCCAGGTGAAGCATGTAGATGACCAGTTGCTGCATGTAGACGGACATTTAATGATAATCAATGAGAGAACTGAGGCCGTAGAGAAATATTGTGCTGCTAAGCCTAAGAATAGTGTACAGGGAGCATTAAAAAAAAAAAAAAAAAAAAAAAAAAAAAGGGACAGTGTATGGTGAATCTTGAATCCCAAGCATCTAAAGATAGCATTACAGGGTTGAATAGTCAGAGTGTAGGAGTTTTGAGTCCTGGGCTTAATTATGATGCCCCAGTTTTTAGGCCCCAAACCAGTGAAGTGCATGATTATAACGGGGGTCCAATTTAAAAGAAACCACAGGAATTTGATGGCAAAGTATCTTGGAAAGCTTACCGTCTGCAGTTTGAGTTACTTTCTAATCAGAATTGTTGGGATGATAGACAGAGGGCAGTGCAGCTGGCTAATCAAGGGTGTTACAATGGACACTCTGGGCCAGATGTCAGTAGAGGAGAGGAACAGTTATCGGTCCTTAGTAAACAAACTGAGACCAGATACGAGACCATGTACCAGACTGAGGTTTACAGAGCAAGATACTGGAGCTGTGTACGGGCTTGAGGCGAATTCTCTACAGCAGCTTGCTCATGACCTTGACAGTATGGCAAACGAGGCGTACCGTGGAGCAGCACCTAACCTGTTGGCTATTCTCCTGTGGGACCAGTTCATCGATACTCTTGATAGTGCAGAGTTGAAAATGCAAGTGAAGCAGGCACAACCAAGAAGCATGCCAGAAGCACTGTTATGAGTCCATATTATAATAACAAATCATAATAGATAGATAGATAAATAGATAGATAGAGAGACAGATAGAAGCAGGAAGTCAGATGATGAGAAGGTACTGTGTCTGCAAGAATCGAGCAATGCTAAACATGCTTACACACTCTTAACTCAAGGAATGCTTTATAGGCACACGACAGTGCCTCGTGACCATACACACACATACACACATACTCACACACAGGTTTCTAGAACTTTCCAACCACATTGGACACACGTGACACAACCCCCACTACACCAGAATTTAGGAAAGAGAGCTCAGAAGGAGAGAGGCCATAGACTTGTGGACGAGCGGTTGTTATACTTGAGTTGTTTGTACGTTGATAATCTTGGTTCCCATTTGTCATGCAATGACAAAGGAGAGATAAAGAATAGTATGGGACTATTTTTATTTGTCTTGAAAATGTTAAGTCTCTCACACATGAGAGAAGTTAAGTAGTCCCGCTAGCTACCTCCTGTCTTGCTCTCTCTCTCTCTCTCTCTCTCTCTCAAGTTGCTAAGCCTTCCTCCCTACACCCTGCCGATTCTATGGCCTCTCTCCTTCTGAGCTCTCTTTCCTAAATTCTGGTGTAGCAGGGGTTGTCACGTGTGTCCACTGTGGTTGGAAAGTTCTAGAAACCTGTGTGTGAGTATGTGTGTATGTGTGTGTATGGTCACGAGGCGCTGTCGTGTGCCTATAAAGCATTCCTTGAGTTAAGAGTGTGTAAGCATGTTTAGCATTGCTCGATTCTTGCAGACACAGTACCTTCTCATCATCTGACTTCCTGCTTCTATCTGTCTCTCTGTCTATCTATTTATCAAACTATCTATTATGATTTGTACCACGTTGAGTACACCGCTTCCCGTCCGATCAGCGAAGTTAAGCAACGTTGGGTCTGGTTAGTACTTGGATGGGTGACCGCCTGGGAACACCAGATGCTGTTGGCATCCCTAAGTGTCAAGTGGGGTTGGTGGAGGATTAGTGCCCCTCCCTGTAAAACAATTAACTCTAAGCCATTGGCCACCCCGTCTGGGATACATGGCGTCTGGCAATGAATGAAAAAAAAAAACTCATAACATATGCTCGGCCGCGCAGCTGAAGGTCCTCCGACAGCAATTATCATTGACATATGCTAATCTATTAGTACATAATATTGATTATAATATTGTATACATATAATATTTATAGTAAATAGTGATTATTCAGTAATATTACATTTTTAAACAAGTTGTATACATATTGGAATAAATGCAATGGTTGTTGTATAACACTTAGTAAGACGTGCATGTACAACAAACGTACGCATATAATTGTGCAATGGCAATACTGCTAGGTTACACATTACATATTGAGTTATCCCTTTAGTAATGTCTAATATTTCACCTAACTTGTAAGATGATTCTGGTAATACAGAATTGTGGTATAATGGTATGACATTACATAATATTGTAGTAATATTGTGGTAATACATAATTGTAATATTTTATGAATTGTTACATAATATTGTGGTAATGCATAATTGTGTTGGCCTTATAATTGTAGTTACATTTTGTTAATGCAACTGTTACATAAGTGTCTTGGCCTTATAATTGTAGTTAAAGTTACATAAAAGTTACATCTTGTTAATGCAACTGTTACATAAATGGTACATATTGTTTGTAGTTACATAATTGTAGTTAAAGTTACATAAAAGTTACATCTTGTTAATGCAACTGTTACATAATGGTACATATTGTTTGTAGTTACATAATTGTAGCAAGTGTAACATAATGCAATCGTTTGTCGTTACATAATTGTTACATATCGTTTGTAGTTACATAATTGTAGCAAGTGTAACATAATGCAATCGTTTGTCGTTACATAATTGTAATAATTGCAGTCCTGTCATATGAATCCGGTCATACTGCGGTCCATGATAGTGATGATGTGCCATGCCACTTGCTTGTGGAGACAACAATTTGCTTTTTTGGTTTGTAGTTTATGTGGTATTTTGGCATTTGTAGTAACACTTACACTTATTTTCATTTGTTTGTTATGTGATCTTACTCTATTTCTTTTTCTTTCTTTCTTTTTTTTTTTTTTTTGTATGTATTGATTTTCTATAGTTTGTTTTTCTTCGCTTGTGTACGCTTTTTCTATGTTGTTCATGGTTGCATAATTACTGGCTAATTTCCTTGGGATACTTTTTTAAAATTTAGTTTATATTGCACAGATATTACTGAAAATGATATTATATAGCCCCATATTTTGTTATTTTATATAAAAAATATATATACACTATATACAGTATTAACTATATACACTGACTTGTTCTTCACTTGTACATATCGTGGGCAATATATGTGTCAGCACTGTGTGGAAATCATTGTCCTCACAATTGTGTTGAAGATGTTCTTTCTTGCTAACGTCATTTGTGTTGGCCATTTTTGTTTTTCTGGTTTTCCTTGTAACTTAATTTATCTGTTTCCACTAGGTAGCTTTAATTAATAAATGTTTAATACAGTTCTTTTAATCGCTCACTGAGTAACTGTGATGGTATATTTTCTTTATTACTTTGTAGATGTAATAATGTATAGCTGTATGTATGAAACACGTATTTTATGTAGGTATAAATGGTAACACTCGTTGGTAGTAAATAAATGTTATAGTAAATGAATGAATATATACAGTGTAGAATATTTATTGTTGGTGATTATTTAGTGATTGAGTTATGCAGATAACAGAAGTAAGTATGTGTATTTAAGCTGTAACTATACAGCACGTTTTATATGTTTGTGCAGAAGCTTATTGTCTATCACTGTGTATTGTATAAATGAAGTAACTATGTAACTCACTAATTTTTACCATGGTGGGAATGGTGTTAGTGATGGTGCAGGTGGTGAGTTGACTGACGTGGCGTCTTTTCAGCAAGCACGCATGATGACGTCGACTTCCCACACTGGTAGCTGTGGTGAGTGAATGAGTAGCGATGAGTAACTTGAGTGAAGACGAGTGAGTAAGATGAGTTGTGAATATGGACTTGGTATTTGCTTTGTCGTCTTGACCTCTTCACTTCTGCGTCAGCGGTGGAGGTTGGGTGGATGTAGCAGAGAAAGGAGGGTGAGGTCTGGTGGTTATGAGTTATGAGTCCTGTCTCATTCTTCGTTTGCTTGTTTTGTTTTTCTTTGTCGATGTTTTCTCGGTCCTTTTCTCTTGCGATTTACTCGTTGTGGGATGAAGACTGCCGCTACTTGTAGGTGCGTGTAGAAGATTATACAGACGACTCGTAGAGTTGTTACTTGTAGTTGATTGTAGATGGTTGTAGTTCGTTGGTTCGTCATAGAAATTTCAAGATTGTTTGTATCAGTACTTTGTTAAACTACCTGCAAGGCGTCCTCTGACCTCTTCACCTTTACATTAGCGTGATGATCGGGGAGACGGAGGGGCTGGTTGGAGAGAATACTGTCAGGAGCTGGTTGAGTTGTTGGTTGTGAGAGGTATTCTTGTTTTCAATCTTGATATTTTGTAGGAATTCACTGTTGATTCGTAGACGAGGTTCGTATACGTTCGCTGCTACCAAATGTCATAAAAAGACTTTGTAGTTACTTGTAGAGAAGTTATATATATATTAGACTTGTGGACGAGCGGTTGTTATACTTGAGTTGTTTGTACGTTGATAGTCTTGGTTCCCATTTGTCATGCAATGACAAAGGAGAGATAAAAAATAGTATGGGACTATTTTTATTTGTCTTGATAATGTTAACAGTCTCTCACACACGAGAGAAGTTAAGTAGTCCCGCTAGCTACCTCCTGTCTTGCTCTCTCTCTCTCTCTCTCTCTCTCTCTCTCTCTCTCTCTCTCTCAAGTTGCTAAGCCTTCCTCCCTACACCCTGCCGATTCTATGGCCTCTCTCCTTCTGAGCTCTCTTTCCTAAATTCTGGTGTAGCAGAGGATGTGTCACGTGTGTCCACTGTGGTTGGAAAGTTCTAGAAACCTGTGTGTGAGTATGTGTGTATGTGTGTGTATGGTCACGAGGCGCTGTCGTGTGCCTATAAAGCATTCCTTGAGTTAAGAGTGTGTAAGCATGTTTAGCATTGCTCGATTCTTGCAGACACAGTACCTTCTCATCATCTGACTTCCTGCTTCTATCTGTCTCTCTATCTATCTATTTATCTATCTATCTGTTATGATTTGTAATTATAATATGGACTCATAACAGCACTAGCCATGGCTCTAGATCTGGGTCCTACATCAGGTCCAGTTTGTCCACTTTTCAGGCAGGTCGTAGTGCGAGATCCAAGGCAAGAAAGGGGCAGGTACGTAAAGCTGAAAAATTTGAAGGAAGTTGCTGGTATCATGAAAAGCCAGGTCAGGAAAGAGGACGGCTACAAGTGGAAGAGGGAACAGGAGGAAACTGGAGGAGGTTGCTGGTTGTACAGGAAGCCAGGACACAAGAAGGAGGATTGTTACAGATGGAAGACGGAGCAAGAACGGGACAGTGCAAGGAAACCCACGATTGAAACAAACGGGTGTTGGACATGCGGTGCGGTGGGACACTTCAGCTATAATTGTCAAAATGAGAAGGACCACAAGAAGAAGGCTGCAGAAGACGAGAAGGATGAGGGTAATTAGTAAAGGCTGGTAACAAGAGGTCTTAGCAAGTATTGGCAAATGGTGGTTCTGAAGAAAATAAGGTCTGGGATCTTGGATGAGTCTCATAACCAGATCGCTAGTGGGTCCCTGGGAGTTAAGAAAACTTTAAGACAGCGCAAAAGATGTTCTACTAGTCTGCCATGCATTAGGATGTTGAAGAGTGGTGTTTGGCCTGTGATGTATGTTGTACCAAGAAGGGACCCAAGAAACGTGGTTGTGCCCCTCTCCAGCTGTAACATGTGGGTGCATCAGAGGATGGAGTCGCAGTGGACATTGTTGGACCTCTGCCACTCACTGAAAGAGGAAACTGATTATATGGTTTGCCATGGACTACTTCATAAAGTGGACAGAAGTCTATGCCATCCCCTATCAAGAGGCTGTGACTGTTGTTCAGGTGTTGGTTAGCCAGTTTTTTGTCGCTATGGGTTGCCACATGAGCTACTTTCAGATCAGGGTAGAAACTTCGCGTCTGCTGTGTTCCGTGAGTGCTGCAAGTTACTGGGGATCAAGAAGACCAGGATGACCCCACTAAGGCCTCAATCAGATGGGATAGTGGAGAAATTCAACTGGACCCTGGGACAAGAACTGGCCAAGTACTACATACAGGGACAGATTGAATGGAACCAGAAAGTACTTGCGTTGTTGATGGCATATCGGTCTGCATCCCATGAGTCTACCGGCTACACTCCTGCAAAACTGATACTGGGCCATGAGTTACATTTACTCGATGACTTGTTAACAGTTAATGGGAAGATCACCTGATGAAAAGCTATCTAAAGTCACCTCCAGCTATGCAAAGCATCTTCAAGGAAGGCTGGCTGAGGTTCATCATCAAGTGCGAGAAGCTCTAAAGTTTTCAGGCAAAGTCATGAAGTGCAAGTATGATTATTTTTTTTTTTAAATAACAGAATGGAGGAAGGAAAAACAAATGAGTAAAAAAAAAATAATCCATACACCAGATTGCTGGTGTCCTCTGCTCATAAAATATCTGTAACAGTTAGCCTTGAACAGTTGTGGGTTGAAATTTGGAGGGAAACAACTCTGGGGAAGCGAGTTCCAGGGAGATGCACTTCGGGGAATGAAAGAATTCTGATAGGCAGAAGTTCTGCAATATGGATGAGTGACATTCCAGTCATGAGCACTACCAGATGCCCGTGAAGCACGAGGGAAGGCATGGCAAGGTGGCACCATGGACGCAACTTTGAGCATTTGCCAAAAAAATATCTGTAAAATAATGCAAGGGTGGCAACATTCCTTCTTACTTGCAGGGGAGGTAGTTTATATGTAATAGCAGGGTTGTTAATGATTCTAACAGCTTTGTTCTGAATTTTGTCTAGTTGTCTTAATGCAAGGCAAGTGAGGTGAGCTTCAAGGATGAAGTTATGTTATACAATCCTCAGTGGAAGACGGGACATTCACCGAAGCTGCAGAGTCCATGAGACAGGTCTTTCACTGTGTAGGACCGCCTATCAGACGTAACGTACCGGATTTAGGGAGGCAGGAAGTCTTCCCTAAAGGTGGTGCACGTAAATTGTCTGTGGCAGTACCATGGGCCAGGACAGTACAGCTGGAACATCTCCGAGGAATCGAGCTCTCCCCCACCCGACGATGTTAAGGACGACCAAGGAGCTGAATTACAAGAGGATAGTCACAATTTCCAAAGAGAAGTGCTTCAGGAAGAGGGCCAAGACATTCCAGGAGGAGTGGACTGTGTAAAGGAGCAGGGACGTCGTTGGAAGCGGCATAGGAGAAGAACTGATAAGTTGAAAGATTTTTGTGTATGTGTGTTTGATTAAATGTTTAGTTTGGATTAAGGATTATATTTGAATACATTGTGTAGTTTTGTCGAGACGACAAAGGACTAGGGAGGGGGTAGTGTCGAGAAGCAGGATTTGCTAGTTAGATAGTACTGGAAGGTTCTCAGTAATTATCGTCGCTCTGTTACGTGTCGGAGTTTCCAGTTGGCCTGCTATTGTGAGCAGAGGTATTTTGTAAATTTATGCATTACATATTATCCTCTTTTTCTCTATAATGTTTTAGGTATGTCTGTTAAATTATGTAATTTTATCTCAGTTTGTATGCTACATAATTTAGAACGTTATGTAGTGTAAGAAAACTCTGGATATTTTGGATGGCTCCAAGATGGTAATTTGCTTCTCTGAGAATGCCGTAGATCATTCTCATATAGGGAGCTCATGTAAGGATGGGAAACGGACTAGAGGAGTTTCAGTTCATTTTGAGCCAAATCGCAGTCGTGTGATTCTCCGTGCACAACTCACCCAAGCATTTCGAGCCTATGTCTATACCATTGCCTCCTCGGCTTCCATGCCTTTCTTGTTCAATAATGAGCATCATTCGTGGAAAGAGAAGCAAACAAAATCCTCTGAGTTTAGGAAATTTAGCCAACTGAAGGAAATGAAGTAAATGATGTGATGTATAAGACAAACATCTGTCCTCGACTGTCCGTGTGGGATTGGAAGACACTAAACAAGAAGTTAAGAAAAAAAAAAAAAAAGCCTCGTATGACAGCGCTATTTTAATCCTGTGTTATCCAGTGATACTGTGAGCTTCATTCTAATTCCTTTATTTTAACGTGACTCCATACGACCCACCCTCCCAGCAGACAGAGACAGTGCTTTTACTTCACGATGAATTTCTGTTTTTACCCTTCCTACCTTCAAGCGACTTCATTCTGCTTGTGAGGAACTTTAACTTTGCGATATAGAGAGGGTATTTAATGCATTAATTAGCCACATCACTACCAGAGAGTTCTGAGCTGAATAGCTTTGCCTGTGCATTTCAAGATTAATAAGGAAAAATAGGTCATCGACTAAGGGACTTAAGAAATTCTGCACGATCTCATTTTCTCACAACGTTCCACTAAGGCTAATCACAGTCTTTGCTTCTTCACCTAGATATTTTTTTTTGTTTAGTATGATATATTTTTGCTACCTCAAGACTTTATCTGGCTTTGGAGAGACTTTTCAAAGTCCTTCATACTGATAGCCATTTTCAATCATTAATGAAATTAGCTGTATGTGACAAAAATAAACAAAAAATAACGTCAGCGAACTCAAAACATTTAGGATCTATACTCAGCTCCCTTTTTTACACAGCGTTCCAAAAGAGACTTGCCACACCGCTGCTCTTGTGAGAACTGGGAAGCTGAAGGTGTATCGGGGGATGAGAAGGAGGAGGGGGTAAATAGAGAATTCCTGTCTAGCCCCTCAGGCTCGAATAGTTTGTCCCAAGTTGAATAAAACTGTCTGGCTACAGCAAGAATAAACCAAAATAAGACATTATGTTAGTGAAGAAGCAAAGTCAGTGCCTCATTCCAAATTGCTCCAACAGATGGTAGCCAGACTGTGTATCTGTGCTTAAATCCTGCTTAAGTAAACTCTTTCGCCTTTGTTAACTTATACCTTTCCTTCTTGCTGGAAGTTTGCTCTCATTCATCCTGTCCCAAAGAAGGGTGACCATTCCCCACCCTCTGACTATCGCCCAACTGCATTAACATCCCGTATTTCAATAATTTGTGAATCAGTTCTTAGCAAACAATTTTTATCACCTGTCACAACGATCTTTCTCATCGTCAGAGTGGATTCCGTCAGGGACGCTCCACTGGCGATCTTCTAACCTACCTTTCAGACTCCTGGTCATCCTCCTTTCCGGACTTTGGTGAAAGCTTTGCAGTTCACTTGACATGTCAAAGGCTTTCGATCGAGTCTGGCATAAATCTTTAGTTCCCAAATTGCCTACTTACGGTTTCTGTCGTTCTATCTGTGCCTGCATCTCCAGCCTCCTTTCTGGTTGTTCAACAGCCGCTGTTGTAGACGGTCACTGATTCTCTCCTAGAGCTATCAGTAGTGGTGTTCCTCAGGGTTCTGTCCTATCACCAACTCTCTTCCCTCTATTCATCAAATACCTTCCAAGATGTACCGTACATCTATCCCTGTCCACTCATATGCTCATGACTCCATCCTTCACCTTTCCATTCGTTTCCTGCAGCTTCCACCTCGGCAGTTACTTCAACAGACAAGGGATGAGGCTATGGAACACCTGATGTCTGGCTTGCCTTATATCCCTGATTGGGGTGAAAGATATCTTGTTTTTAATCCTTCAAAAACTCACTTCTTATAACTTCTGACTGGTCAAAATCATCTACAGGAGTATCCTCTAATTTTTAACAATATCCATCTCAATCCTGCACCATCTTTCAACATACTTGAGGTTTCAATCTCTCAAGATTTAACTTGGAAAGATCATATTACCCCACTTGTAAAATTTGCATCCAAGAGATTGGATGTGCTAAGCCGACACCGTGCCTTCATTACCCCTTCTCATGAACTCTCCTCTTACTGGCTCCCTTCAACCTTTGTCTCTTCACCGCATTGTTGCAGCTTTATCTTTTTTCTATTGCTGCTTCATTGGTCACTGCTCCTCTGAATTGTCTGCTTGCATCCCTCCACCACTACGGTGGGCGCGTTGCACCCGTCTAGCAACAAACTCTCATTCCATTTTTGCCTAGCTCTCTAATGCAAGAGTTAACCGTTACTCCCAGTCCTTCATGGATACAACAGGTCAACAATGGAGCTGTCTTCTTCTATCTGTATTTCCTATTGTTCATGACCTCCAGTCTCTCAAGCACAGTGTGTTCAGGCATCTCGAAGTGAACAGATCTTGAATTTGGCTCTCCGTTATTTTTTTTTTTTCTTGAAGGCAATAATCTAACGGACTCCTGACGTTTGGTTCCTTCTTCCATGCACAAAAAAATATTCTTGTAAAGACTGAGAAAGCACAGGGAGTATGAGGATGAGAAGGAGGGAGGGGCAGTAAGAGAATTCCTGGGGTCAGTCCTTTGTGTCCTCTGAGGCACCTGGGTTTTTCTCTCCGTAAATTGAAAGATTCGCGAAATATAGCTCGAATTAATTTTCTCTAATTCATTTACTTACTCATTTAGTGATGCAATTTATATAAACTAAAAATGTAGATGCACCCAAATATATTTAGGTTACCTCCAAGTGATTTGGTGCACTTTGCGTTTTATTTAATATGAAACTATTTTTCTCAGGCAGTTTCTACCACCAGATGACGATTTTTGTGTTTAATCTTCCCGCTACCAGAAAACTTTAAAGCTTTTTAAGAAGGATGTGTCAGATCCCTTCGTTAGTTAGGGTCTTCTAAATAAAATTTAAATCAAAGGAAGAACTTGTTGTTTGTCACATAAACATCTTTTCTCGGATTGACTCACTCTTTAACTAGAAAGCATTCAGAGTGCGCACATCTCCACCAGTGCCATTGCCATTAAAAAGGATCCGGATCTGGATCTGGAACCAGAGAGCGCATACCACCGTCAATGCCATTGCCATTAAAATGGATCTGCGTCCGGATTCGCCCCCAATTTTAATCAAATTATTCTAGGTCCATGGCCTTCCTTTCCACAAAATTTAATTGAAATTCATTTGAGAACCTTTGGAGATATTGTGCGGGATACTCCGGATCCGGATCCCCCCAAAAATTAAATAGTTTTTTTTTCCTTGGCCTATGGCCCACCCTATCACAAAATTTCATCAAAGTTCGTTTGTAACTTTTTGAGTAATCTAGGATCCGGATCCAGTTCCTTCCCAAAATTTAATCATTTTTTTTTAGGTCCATGGCCCACCTTTTCACAAAATTTCATTGAAATTCATTTAGAACTTTTGGAGATATTGTACGAGTGTTGTTGTTGTTGACATATTCGTCCCAGTAGTACTGGGACATGGGCAAACTGAGAGCCCGTCAGAGGTGCGCATGATTCGCGCGTACTGGAATTAGCGAGGGGGAGGGCAGTTCCTGACCGTGCTAAGTAAAATGTTGAAGGGAGCACGGGCAACAACGCCAGCAGCGTCCATAAATTCATCCCCAGACCAGACCAGGGCCGTGTCGAGGTGAGACCTGAGCCTGGTTGTGGCAGGGCAGTGAAGACGATAATGAAAGAGTGGCTCCTCATACTTGGCCAAACAATGGGTGCACGGGTCTGGCTCCGCACCAACAATCTGTTTGTAACAGGGAAACCCCAGACGCAATCTCCGGAGCCTCACTACAAGATAATTAGGTAAACCTGGGGGGGACAACAGCAGAGAATAGGATGTGGCGGAGGCATACCATGTAGCAGAGCGAGAGCCCTCCGTGACCCAAAGCCGATGGTCCTCTAGAGACAGCCTGCCAATGGAAGCAGTGAGAGGTGCAAGGGGCTGGGGCACAGTGGGAACGTGATTTCAGGGAGAGAGCAAGCTGAGTGTGCTGCGTCATCAGCAAGCTCATTGCTGCTGATTCCAACATGTCCCGGGAGCCAGCGAAGGATAATAGTCACGCCCCTGCTGACAAGAAGGGATGCAAATGTATAGATCACCGTCAGAAGAAAGACGTTGTCCTGAAGTGAGAAAGAGCGTAGTCTTTGAAGGGAGAAAAGAGAATCTGTGTGAATTATGACTCGGTGGTAATGATGGTGATGAGCATGGCGCAATGCACCCAGGATGATAGCAAGCTCTGCCTGGAATGCGGATACACCCAAGGAGAGTCGCCAAGATTCCACCATTTGCCCCAAAACAAAGGCCGCTCCAGCAGCGCCATCAGAGGAAACTGAGCCATCAGTAAAATAGATTGCTGAATCCGTTAAATTGAGAGCCGCTACCCGACTTAGACCCTCTTGACGGAGGAGTGCCGGAATGGAGGAGCAAGGTTTAGCCTCCGAGGGACTGACAATTTGAAAAAGAGGAGGATCCCATGGTGGTGGATCAGCATATCCAGGAAAGGGAGAGTCAGGATCTTGACAGAGGCTTGCAGCAGCTCCAAATCCATGAATGACACCGATGTAGTGCAGGCCCAGTCATGCTGAGGGGCCAGCTCAGGTGGGTGGCACAGAAGGCATTTTAGGAGGGCAGAGACAGGCAGGTGGGGCCAGCACTGCACCAGCTGCAGAGGGATAACTGCCACTCGTAGTGCAATATGATGCGCAAGAGATGGCAAACCACCCTCCATATGCAGATTGATGATTCGGGTCCAGCATGGAGCACCCAGTATGACACGGAGTGCATCATTCTGGATGACCTCCAGAGATCTAGAGACTGGTGGAGCGAGTCCAGTCAGACAGATGGTGCTGTAGTCCACCAGAGATCGGATGGCATGTATATAAAAGGTCCAGGGGACGGAATACGATGCCCCCAAACTCCACTTGGAGAGATAGCGAAGAGCAGCCATGCGGGTAGAAGCACGTTCCCACAGGTATCGAACGTGGCAGGCAAAGGTAAGACCCCCGTCAAGCCAGATCCCCAGATACTGATGGACAGTGACAAGGAAGAGCTGATGGCCCCCAAGCAACATTGGAAAGTCTGGGGAACAGAGTCCAAATGGCAGACATTTCATCTCGTCAAAATTAATCTTCAGCCCTAGCTCGATGCACTTGGCATGCAGCCGAGAAAGGGCCAAGTCCGCCTGTGTAAAGCAGTCTCTCCTTGTAAAGATGAGGGCCAGATCGTCAGCATAGCAGAGGAGAGTAACACCAGGCCCATAGTCCACAGTTAGGAGCCCCTCCATAAGGATGTTGAAAAGGAGAGGGCTCAATACGCTCTCCTGGAGGGGTGCTGTTGGGATGTAGACGAAAAGGGGAGAGGTGCCCCTGAAAGCGGACCCCCGCAGAACGATCATGGAAAAAGTCCTGGACCCAGGTTAAAACCCTGCCTCCCATACCCCTGGCCACAAGAGCCGCCAGGATGACAGTGGGGCTTGCCAGTTCAAAGGCCTTCTCGAGGTCGAGGAAGACAGCCATTCCCCTTCCTCCCCTCAGCTCCCCAAGAAATGATGCAAGGCAGTAAGTGGCACTCCTTCCTGGATGGTAAGCATAAATCCTTGGGTGCAGCGGTCCCAGCTGCCAAGCAAAATGAGCCCACACAACCCTCTCAGCCATCTTAGCGACACAGCTGAGAAGGGAGATGGGGCTCATGGCGGCAGGATCACGAGGCTTTGGAATCAGGTGGATGACAGCTGTCTTCCACAACCTCGGCAGATACCCCTCAGACCACGAGAGGTTGATCAGATCAAGCAGACGTTCGCTACCGCAATCTCCAGCATGGGACAGAACAGTGTACGTGAGCCCATCGAGCCCCGGTGCAGTGTCCTCCCGGCATCACAGTGCTTTCTGAAGCTCTCCGCTGGTGATTGAACAGTCAGCAGGGTCAGGCCTATCACATGCTGCCTAAATAGCTGCAGCGCGAGAAGTGGACAACTGTGCCCGCAGGGCCCTGACGGACTGCGGGAGATTGGAAGAGGCAGAGTGGTCAGTGAATTGCTGAGCAAGATGGCTGGCCTCAGCAGCTGGGTCATGATGGGAGGGCATACGAGGAGGACTTGGATCAGAAACGGACCTGATTCTCCTCCAGATCTCACGGAGAGTGGAGTGAGAGTCTAGGGTATGACACCATCTGATCTACACCTCCTCCCTAAGATGGCACTTCTCGGAAGCCACATGTGTGACAGCAACCAGGTACCGGTGGTGTGATGTACAGTGCCACCGGTACTGCTTGTGCACCGCATTGAGTCTCCAGTTCAATTCCTTAACCCTGTCACAGTAGAAGCCGTCTCAGTAGCACCTCGCCAAGTGCCGCTGCAATGGGATAGCAAGAGAAGCAGCTTGTGAAAAAATACTTGCTACCTGATCTGCTTGGCTCTCGAGGTCTGAGGCGGGAGGAGATGTCGCAAAGGCCGCCGTGAGGGCATGGTCAAAGACCGCCCAATCTGCCTTGAGTAGGTCCCACCATGGCGGGGGTTGTGGGGGGGCGGGAGGGGGGCGAGAGGCAGGCTAACAACAAGGGCAAAGTAGTCACTCACAAGGTGGGAGTGGAGTGACCACGAAGCCAAGCCTGCGAGTGAGGCTGAAAAAAAAGAGAGGTCGAGGCGACCTCCCCAAAATGGGTGGGCTCAGCCATGTCATTTAATAGGGAGACACCACCCATCTCCTCCAGAACTAAAGAGATGTGCTGTCCTGCTTCATTGGACTGAAGACGCTAAGATAGAAGGGCATGGTGGGCATCAAAGTCGCCCCCTATATATACGGCTCCCCTGACAGCCTGGAAGAACAGATCTCCCAACTCCAGGGTGCCCCTCTGGTTCCAGTATACATTATATACCGTCAGGGGCGACGTCGCCAGGTGGAGAACCACGCCCTGCACCTCCACATCAGGTCCACAGAAAGGAGGGAGCTCACAATCCATGCACACAATGTGATCCTGAAACAGAACAGCACATCCCCGTGTGACACCACGAACATATGGGAGGAGATGGGTGGTTTAGCCCGAGAGATGAAAAGTGGAATTTTCTGGGAGCAAGGTCTCCTGCAGGAGAATAACATGAGGGCAGTCCCTGGCGGCTGCCTCCTGCAAAAGTGGGAGCTTATGCCGTGCTTCCAGACAATTCCACTGTAAAAGTCTGAAGGAGGGGTCTACTGGCCGTCCGGCGACAGTTGCAGACGGTCGTCCTCCTGCAGCAGTGACGAGGCCGTGTCCATCCTGGTGGCCACAGACGGTGTCAGTGCTTGCCCCAGATGGGAGCAATGACGAGGCAGCTGAGCAGTGGAAGGCTGAGTGTTTAGAGGTCTGGGCTTGACCCACTTGGACAGGCGAGCTGGCCTGCAAGAGGTGGGACATGTTCTCCCTGCAGGGTGAGCCGGACGGCGAGGGGAAAGAGGGGCACCGAGGCACGCCTTCTTTCTCTCAATTGCCTGATCTATGAGGCGATCGGCAGCTTCAAGGAGGGGCTCTGTTGGGAGAGGGATGTCCAGGGTTTGTGCTATTGTTCTGGCAATGGTCATTGCCAGCTTTGTTGCTAGGTTCCTGAGCTCCTCC